>NC_043708.1:85681345-85722871 GCF_006229205.1 Suricata suricatta | reverse complement strand
CCTCTCTCTCTCTCTCTCTCTCTCTCTCTCTCTCTCTCTCAACCTCTCTCTCAACCTCTCTCCCTCTCAACAAATAAAATAAATAAACTTAAAAAATATTTCCAACAGCGCCTGGGTGGCTCAGTTGGTTAAGCGTCTGGCTTCAGCTCAGGTTGTGATCTCACGGTTTGTGGGTTCGAGCCCCGTGTTGGGCTCTGTGCTAACAGAGCCTGGAGCCTGCTTCAGATTCTGTATCTCCCTCTCTCTCTGACCCTCCCTTGCTGGCACTGTCTGTCTCTGTCTCTCAAAAATAAATAAAAAACATTAAAATTTTTTTTTAATTTCCAGAAATAAAAATATGATTGAAGTTAAAAAAATATCAAAGGATGGATTAACTGATTGGACATGACTGAGAGGGGAAAAAATCCGTGAAATGAAATACAGATCTGAACCAATGATGCAGAATGTACTACAGTGTTAAACATGGAGAGGGATTAAGAGGCATGATAAAATGAGAGGTTCTAACATATGTCTAATTGGAGTTTCAGAAGGAAATAATAAAGAGAATGTGTTAGAAGCAATAGTTCAAGAGATGATGGCCAAAAGTTTCCAGAATTAAAAAGAAAAACACAGATTTGAGAATTCCAAACAATTCCAGACAATATAAATTTTCCTCTAGATATAAATTATAGTGAATCTGTCAAACTTCAAAGGCAGTGATCTATAAAGCAGCTAGAAAGTAAAGATGTTTCTGACAAAGACACTAAACAGCCTGATTGGTGATTTTTCTACAATAATGAAATCTAGAACCCACACAGTCTAGACAATGATATTTTAAAGTGTTAAGAAAAAATAATTAGCAATTTACAATGGAATGTGTGGTGAAATTATCTTTCAAGAGCAGGAGGGGAAAAATAATATATCCAGGCTAAAAAAAACAATATGTGCGTTCTTATATCTTTTTGGTAACCTGTTTTCATTTCCTGCAGATAAATATCTAGAAGTGGGATTGCTGGATTGTATGGCAGTTCTATTTTTTAAATTTTTTGAAGAATTTCCATGTGGTTCTCCACAGTGGCTGAACCACTTTACAATCCCAACAGTACACATGGGTTCCCTTTTCTCCACGTCCTTGCCAGTCCTTATTGTCTCTGGTCTTACTGAGGGTGGCCATTCTTCCAGGTGTGAGGTGATGTTTTGTTGTGGTTTTGATTTGCATTTCCCTTATGATTAGTAATGTCGAGTACCTTGTTATGTACCTGTTGGCAATTTGGGTGTCTCCTTTGGAAAAATGCCTATTTAGTGCCTCTGCCTGTTTTTTAATTGGACTGTTTGTTAATGAGTTGCATAAGTTCTTTGTAAATTTTGGATATTGACCTATAGTGGTTTGCAAATGTTTTCTCTCATGGCATATGTTGCCTTTTTATTTTGTTAATTGTTTCTTTTGCTGTGCAGAAAGTTTGATATAGTTCTACTTGTTGATTGTTTTTCTTTTGTTGTTTGTGATTTATTGTCAGGTCCCAAATATCATTGCTAAGACTGATGCCAGCAGGCTTTTTCCTTCTGTTTCTTTAAAGGAGTTTTACAGTATCAGGTCTTAGGTTTAAGTCTTTGATCCATTTTGAGTTAATTTTTGTGAGGGGTGTAAAACTTAAATTTTACTTTTCTGTATCTCATTATCCAGTTTTCCCAGAGTCATTTGTTAATGAGACTATCCCTTTCCTCATTAGATGCTCTTCGCTCCCTTATTAAATACCAGTTGGCTGTATATACTGGGGCTTAATCCTGGGCTCTTATTCTGTTCCAGTGAACTATGTGTCTATTTTTATACCAGTATCATACTGTTTACTGATGTACTGTAAATATCTTTTTAGTATAGTTTGAAGTCAGGACGTCTGATGCCTCCAGGTTTGTTCTTCTTTCTCATGATTATTTGGCTCTTCAGTCTTCAATAGTTCCATACAATATTTAGGATTTTTTTTGTCCTGTTTCTGTGAAAACTGCCATTGGAATTTTGATAGGGATTGAATCGAGTCTACAGATGGCTTAGGTAGCATAGATATCTTAACATTATCTTCATAATCCATAAACATGAATGTTCTTCCATTTGTTTGTGTCTTCTTGGATTTCTTTCAACAACATCTGGTAATTTTCATTGTACAGACCTTTCTCTTATTTGGTTAAATGTATTCCTAGGTATTTTATTGTTTGTCATGCTATTGTTAATGAAATAGTTTTATTTTTTTCTTTTTCAGATATTTCATTGTTAGTATTTAGAAATGCAACTGATTTCTGCATTGATTTTTACATTCTGCAACTTTAATGAATTCATAGATTAAATTGAATAGTTTTTCCTTGGATTTTCAATATATAAGATCATATCATCTATAATAATTTTTACTTCTAATTTTTTTAATGTTTATTTATTTTTGAGAGAGAAACAGGGCACAGTGGGGGAGGGGCAGAGAGAGAGGGAGACACAGGATCTGAAGCAAGCTCCAGGATCTCAGCTATAAGCACAGAGCCTGATGTGGGACTTGAACCCACAAACTGTGAGATCATGACCTGAGCTGAAGTCTGACACTTAACCAACTGAGCGAGCCACCCAGGTTCCTCAATAACAACTCCTACTTCTTTTCTGGTTTGGATGCCTTTTATTTCTTTGTCTTGCATGATTGCTTTAGCTAGGATTCCAGTACTGTGTTAAATAAGACTGTGAGAATGGGCACCCTTGTCTTGTTCCTGATCTTAGAGAAAAAGCTTTTAATATTTCTCTGTTGAGCATACTGCTAGTTGTGGATTTGTCATATGTGGCCTTTATTATGTTGAGGAATTTGCCTTCCATCTGTTGAGGGTTTTTATTATGAAGGAATGTTGGTTTTTTTCATATGTTTTTTCTACATCTGTTGATGATTATATAATTTTTATCTTTCATTATTAATGTGATATATCACCTTATTGATTTCTTTTATGTTGAAGAATCCTTGCATCTCAGAGAAATCCCACTTGTTTATGGTGTATAGTCCTTCTAATGAGTTATTGAATGTCATTTGCTAGTATTTTGCTGAATTTTTGTATCTGTTTTTTCAGGGATATTGCATCATAGACTCATGGAGGGAATTTGGAACTATTTCCTTCTTTGTAATTTTTAGAAGAGTTTTAAAAGGGTTGGCATTATTTCTTTTATAAAAATGTTTTAATGTTTTATTATTTTGAGAAAGAGAGCACAAGTGGGAGAGGGGCAGAGAGAAGGAGACACAGAATCCAAAGCAAGCTTCAGGCTCTGAGTTGTCAGCACAGAGCCCCACACGGGGCTTGAACCCATGGGCTACACACCACAAGATCATGACCTGAGCCAAAATCAAGAGTCAGAAGCTCTACCAACTGAGCCACCAAGATGCTTCACATGATTTCTTTTCTTAAATGTTAGAATTTGTGAGTAAATCCAGGTGATCTGGGGTTTCTCTGTATTGCAAGATTTTTGATAACTAATTCAATCTCCTTACTTGTTATTTGTTCAGACTTTCTACTTCTTCCTGTTTGAGTTTAACATGATTCTTGATTTTTCCATTGTTCCAGATTATCTAATTTGTTGGCATATCATTGTTCATAGTGGTCTTTTGTGATCCTGTGTATTATTGTGTCAGTTATAATTTCTTCTAATTCATTTCTGATTTTAAGTCTTCTATTTTTATTTAGTCTTACTAAAGGTTTGTCAATTTTATCTTTCAAAAAAATGAGCTATTAGTTTCATTAATTTTTCTCTGTTTTTGCTGATCTCTGTTCCCATTCTCCTTCAGATTATTTCCTTCCTTCTGCTATTTTTGGGCTTAATGTGTTCTTTTTCTAGTTCTTTGAGATGTAAATTTAGGGGTTCTTTTTGTGATCTAATTTCTTAATATAGGCATTTATTGCTCTAAATTTTCCTCTCAGAACTGTTTTTGCAGTGCCTCGTATGTTTTGGTATGTTCTGTTTTCATTTCAAGACATTCTTTGCTTTCTCTTTTGGTTTCTTCTTTGATGCATTGATTGTTCAGCCATGTGTTGAGTTTCCACATATTTGTAGATTTTACAGCTTTCCTCACGTTTTTGATTTCTGCTTTCATATCCTTGTCACTGGAAAAGATAATTTGGTATGATTACAGTCTTCTTTAACTTGCTAGGGCTTGTTTTGTGTTGTATCATAAGATCTATCCTTGAGAATGTTCCTTGACAATTTAGAAGAATATGTATATTTTGCTGCCATTGAATGGAATATTCATAGATGTCTGTCAGGTCCATTGGTCTATATTTTAGTTCAGGTTCATCATTTCCTTGTTGATTTTCTGTCTGGATGATCTATCCATTGTTGAAAGTGGAGTATTGAAGTCCCCTAGTATTATTGTATTGTCTGTTTCTCTCTTCCTATCTTTTAGTATTTTCTTAATGGATTTAGATGCTCCAAACTTGGGTGCATATATATTTGACTGTTAACCCCTTTAACATTATATAATCTTCCGTGTCACTTGTTTCTGTATTTTGGCTTAAAATCAATTTTGTATATATAAATTGCATCTTGGTGATGGGCAGTGAGGAGGGCCCTTGTTGGGATGAGCACTGGGTGTTGTATGGAAGCCAATTTGACAATAAATTGAATTTAAAAATTTTTTTAAGTCCATTTTGCCCAAGTTTGGTGACTCCCATTTAATTTTGTTTACCTCTTGTATAGAGTATCTTTTTCCATCCTTTCACTTTGAGTTTATGTATGTCCTTAAAGCTGAAGTGGGTCTCTTATAGGCAACATATCTTATTTTTTTTCCCTCAGAAATGCCATTTACTTAAACTGACAGTATTAATATCTGACACATCCCTAGTCAAAGACTGTCTGCACATTCCATCTCGAATATCCCATAATTTTGAAGAGGCATCGCAAGCACCAGAAACAAAAGTCCTCCTGTCAGGACACCGAGAAAGACTCCTCATATCTCCAGAAATGCCCAGTGAATGTGGTGGTCTGCTGGGCAGTTTTGATGTCCCAGAAACCACAAGTTGTGTCCCCTGAACTTGTGACAATTTGGCTGTCATCTAAAAATCGGCAGCAGGACAAGTAGCCTGTGGAACCTGTTAACTCTCTGCTCACTCTCACATTTCCCTCTCTGGTGTTTAAGTTGTGTGTAGAGCAGATACTGTCCAGTCCTCCACATGCAATGTAATTACCAGAGGGGCATAGACACAGGTCATCACCTAGGAGGACTTCCGAGGGACAGCATGCACCTTACTTGTTGTAGAGCTAGCCCAAATAATAGCTATAGCTATTGGGAAGCACTGACGAGTAACCTTGAATCATCTCCCCATCACATGGATTTTAGCTAGGTGTCCCCTCAGGGTACATCTTGTTTCCATCTATATTCAACCCACGGAATCCATGTTCTGTGCGATCTGGATAAGTGTTGCATCATTACATGCTCTGCTGGCATCCTGGTCTGATTATGAAGGTGTGAGGCTTCCTGCCTCAGCTGTTCCAGTTTATTCATCCTTAACTTGTTTACCTCAGAAATTAACAAGGGAAAGCAACCTGGAATTTCAAAACACACTTGCAGGGCATCTGGGTGCCTCAGTCAGCTAAGTGCCCCACTTTTGATTTCTTCTGGGTCCTGATCTTGTGGTTCTTGTGGTCTTGTTTGTCATTTTTACTGTTGTTTTCGTTGTTTGTTTTGTTCATCCAGACACTCTGCCTTTTGTTTGGTGACTTCAATTCAGTTACAAACGGAGTAGTTATTGCTATGTAAGGACTTAACTATGTCATTTTATTAATAGCTTTCTGGATGACTTTTATTTTCATTGTTTCACTTATTTTTGTAAATTTGTTACTTTCTGTGTTGGTATTCTGTTTGCTCTGTCTTTTGTAGATCTGGGTTTTGTTTTGTGGTTACCGTAGGAGTTATATAAAACATTTTCTAGATAAAACCACTCCTTTTAGGCTCATACCAACATGTCTTTCATTGCCTATAAAAACTCTACCCTTCCACCCCTTCCTTTTCTTTGTGCCACAAAACACCTCTCTTTATATTGTGTACTTATTAACAGTTTATAGTTGCTATAGTTATTTTTACCACTCTTTTCCTTAACCTTTAAACTTTAGTTGATTGGTTAACACACCATCCTAATAAAGAGTTATAATTTTCTAATTCTGACTATTTTTCACATTGACCAGTGTGTTGTATACTTTCATTTATTTTCATTTTGCTAATTAGCAACTTTTTATTTCAGCTAGAAGAATTCTTTTTAGCATTTCTTGCAAGGCACATCTAGTGGTGGGGAACTCAGCTTTTGTTTTCTGGGAAGGTGTTTATTTCTCCTTTGTGTATAAAGGATAACTTTGCGGACAAATTATTCTTGGCTGACAATTGTTCTTTTGGCGCTTTGAGTGTGTAATTCTGCTCTCCTGACCTGTAGAGTTTCTGCTGAGAATTCCACTGATAAACTAAAGGGTTCTTCTGTGAGTTTTATTTTTTTTCTCCCTGACTTCCATTTTGATTCTTTATGTTTGATTATTGACAGTTTCATGATAATGCATCCCGGAGGTCTTTTTGCATTGAAGTGACAGGGTGGTCTCTTAGCTTTGTGAACCTGTGTCCAAGTCTTTCTCCAGGTTTGAGAAGTTCTCAGCTATTATTTCTTTAAATAAACCCTGACCCCCTTCTCACTCTCTTCTCTTTCTGGACTTCTGATTATTCTGATATTTGTCTTTTGATGAAGTCTCATAGCTCATGTAATATAAAACTATTCTTCAAAGCAAAGGAACATTAGACACAAAGGCTAGGATAGTGTTCTCTTTAGACAGGATAAGTGGGCCTGTGTCCAAAAGGAACACACAGAATTCTAGATTGGCAATGACTTCTATCTCCTAGTCTGGGGAGGGGGGGTACATAGCTCTTGGATTAGATCCTTTATAACTTTCAGTAGTTCAGCTATCATTTTACAGGTATGCAATATTTAACAAAGTACAGTATAAATTTTTTATAGAGAGTTCCATATCCAATACAGTTAGAATTATATAATCAAAAATATGTAAACATTAAAGACAAAAATGCCATAATCCTTTTTAAAAATGCACTTAAGGATTAATGCCTAGAGAAAGGGTTAACATTAAGCAGGGAGAGAGAAGGGAGCCTCAGGGAGGCAGACTACAGCAAGTGGGAGGCTAAGGGAGCATCGGGGCTGGCGGCGGGGAAAGAGGATAAAAGTATCCAGACCTGCCCGGGCTAGGTGCCATGCATTAAGTCTCACAACCTGTCTGATAATGTCCCAATAAAATGTCAGAGACAAAAATCCTCTGCGGGTACCCAGTCGGGACCCCTCTCACTCTTGAGAGGTTTATACTTTTCCTCAGTAAACTCCATCACTTTGCACACTCTCGGTTGTCCACGAGATTTATTCTTGGACTCTGTGAGACCAGGACCAGCCTCTCTCTCACCCTCCTGTAACAGTAGGACCAAGTGGGAATTTTTTGCTCTATTTATTTTTCTATATTCTATGACTTTTATTCAATGAGCATATATTAATTTTATAATTAAAAAATCAGATTGTTTTAGATCACTCTCCGATGTCACTAAATACAGTATTTAGGAAAAATATTTTCAAGACCTCAGAAAAACATGCACAAGAATAAAAATTATGAGTCACCTTTCTGAACATTAGCAAGGGGGGAGGGTATGCCCCTTCCCTAGGGACGTGTCGATGACTCTGCTAGGATTCCATGAAATGTTGACGTTGGGAGACCCTGCCCTTCAGACCCCAAAACCAGTCCACCTGAGAGGTCTAGTAGCATCTCCCGCATCCATTCCTCTTCCCATCCTCAATAAATCCTATTTTGAATAACCATGCTGCTCTTCTCATTTATCCTCTTGAAATTATGCTGTGTTCACTTATATAAATTCTTCCCAACTCTGAGAAGAGTTCAGTTTATTCACTGATTCCAAAAGGATGTAGGGAGCCTCTCCACCCCAATGCCTGTGCCGTGGTCTTCCTTCTGGCTCTTTTCCACATGTCTCTTCTTCTAGGACCAGTTTAAACTGACCTTCTCAGAACACCTGATTTCTTCATGCTCAGAACTTCCATTATTGGTCTTTGTTCTTTGCTGCTTTGAATGAAAAGTATCAATATTTTTTGTAAGTTATTTTTTAAAAAGCAGACTTTACTTTTAAAAACAGTTGGAGATTCATGGTAGTATTGATTCATTTCCATATATGCCCTTATCCCACACATGTGTGGTCTCTGCCATTATGAACATCCCCTACTATAGTGGTACGTTTGTTACAACTGATGAACCTGCACAGACACATTATCAAAGTCCATAGTTTACATTATGGGTCACCCTTGGGGTTGTACATTCTAGGAGTTTGGATAAATGTAAAATGACATGTATTCACCAGTATAGTATCCTGCGGAGTAGTTTCACAACCCAAAATTTTCTCTTTTCGGCACCTATTCATCCCTTCCTCCCCCTGCCCCCTGGCAACCACTGATCCTTTTACTGTGTCCATAGTTCCGTGTTTTCCAGAATGTTATATAGTTGTACTTACACAGTGTGTACCCTTTTCAAATAGGCGCTTATCACTTGCAATATGTGTTTACATGTCCTCCCTGTCTTTTCATGGATTGAGAGCTCATTTTCTTTTAGCTCTAAATAATAATTCATTATCCAGATGCACCACAGTTTATTTACCCAATCATCTACTGAGAACATCTTGGTTGCTTCCAAGTTTTGGCAATTATGAACAAAGCTGATATAAATATTCATGTGCATATTTTTGGGTGGACCTAGTGTAACTCCTTTGGGTAAATACCAAGAGGTGTGATTACTGGAATCTATAGTAAAAGTTTTATGTTTAGTTTTGTAAGAAGCTGCCAAACCATCTTCTAAAGTGACTATATAATTTTTGCATCCTCCCCCTCCCCACCCCGCAATTAATGAGAGTTCGTATTGCTCCACATCCTGGCCAACATTTGGTGTTGTCAGAATTCTGGATTTTGACCACTCTAATAGATGTGTAGTGGCATCTTATTGTTCGAATTTGCATTTCCCTAACAACAGACAATATGGGGCATCTTTTCACATGCTTATTCACCATCTGCATAGCATCTTTAAGCTATTTTTAAAGCACCTTTTCATACCTACTTTTGGCTATCTACCTCTAGGCATTCGATTCCAACCAACTACCCATAACTGTCAGCCCAGCTAACCCACCTGTCCCTGCCTCTCATGCTTTAGAATCATTTCTATATCCATCAGGGAAATTTCGAGACTCTGAGATTTCCTGTAAAATGTACTTCAATTCCAGGTTAGCCTTTCAGAGTCCGTTCTATACTATTTGTTCTATTACTAGAAACAGAATAAAGACAAGTATAAGGAATATAGCCTTGACTCATCTAGAGAATAAAGACCACAGGAGAATAGCTCAGATGATGGTGTGACAGAAAAAGAAAAATATGGGAAGAATAAGGATTAGATTTCAGGATGGCTACATAGTCCTTCATTTGGGATCTTGCAAAAATACTTACTGAGTATCTTAACCCTCCTCAGCATAAAACAGAAAGAAGCATTTCCCCTCCCATAGCCCTGAGTAGCCGCCCCTCTTCCCAGTTGCTCGGAGGAACTGGCTTAGGTGTTCTTGGAAGACCGGATTTAGGGCGATCTCCTGAATTAATTGTTGACTGTGTTAAAGAAGGAAAAATAAAAACTCCCACCAAAATACTGCTAGCTCCCTTTGGGTTTCAATTACCTACCATCAAGAAGACGGACAGGGCTTGCCCATGGCTGGGTAAGATCTTCAATGACTGATAGCCAACTCTTTTACCAAGCGCTGGACCTGAGCGATAGCCAGCTAACAAAACCCAAAATGTCTATCATCTTAAGCAAGGGAAAACAATGAAATGGTATACAATCTTTTTAGGCAGTGAGTTAAACCTTTTGTAATTGATTTAAGGAAACATTTGGTGGTAGAATATCTGGATGGAAACCAGTGGTTCTGAAGGTACTGCACCCTGAGCAATTTAATACCACGTTCATATACAGCTTTGCACCATAGAAAGCATTGATCTTTAACGGAAAGATACATTTCCGTCTTTTCTATACATTGGTTAAAGAACATATAAGAATAATCATAATGAGAAAGAGCCTTTTGCCATTCTCTCTTAAATAATTAATGGCATAAATCCACGGGCTTTCTTGAGTGAGCATGTGCCCATAAGAGGCACCTCAGCCTCTTCCTTTTTACTGTTCCGCCACCTGAGAAAGGCGGAGCTGAGGAGTCATTTGCTGTCACAAGTGTCATTGTATCTGAAATAGCCTGGAGCTGTCAAGCTCCCCATCATGGTACTGCAGCAGGGTCCCAGCTGTCTCTGTCCATTAGAAATAATTCCTGCTCCTGTGAATAAATTTTTTACTTAATTTTTTCTGGGTTTTTTTTTTTTTTTTTTTTGTATAATACGTAACATTGTCAAACTGTTATACATAGACCAGGCTGCTTTTTAAAATGTGGGAGTCTGGAAGGAAAATACTTTGTATGGCTTTGCTAATCCGTCTAGATCTCCTTGTAACACGCAAAGCATGCCTGCTTCCTGCGAGAAATATTATTGGGCCTGAGTGTTCAGGTTTCTGCAGGGCACTGTGCCTGAGTCACCGCACAGGGCATGCTTTTTCACTGAAGCAGAGTCAGAAGAGGGAGGGCAGTATTACACTATGATCAGGTATCATAACCTGCTGTCTATTTTGCAGGCCCTTTTGTTCTCACCAAAAGCACTGTTTAGAAATTTCTGAGTGGGATTTACCAGGCAGGAGAAGGGGACTAGGTTAATGGAAAGACAAAGCTGCCCTCTCTGGCCTTAGTCTGGAGGAATGTGTGGGTTTGCAACTAAGAAGCTTATTAAGTCTCACATCCATTGTCTCCTTTGCCTTAACCATCCTGTGAAATGGGTAGGACTTGCTTTCTTCTGCAGATGAGAACAGGTGTTGTAACTTGCCTGGAATCCTAGAAAGTAGTTGTGATGAGGGCAGGTTCCTCCCTCAACCTTCCACCTCTCCATCCACAGCTTCTCACACTAGAACATCCTGCCTTTCTCTATTTTGGATTCTCTCAGTCATAAATGTAAATGTTCCAGCCATGAATTTATGTAAACACTTTTATAGTAATGAGAGGTACCACATAACCATCCCATGCCAACTGATAGCAACCAGTTCCATAAGGTTAGTTTTCACTGTGGAAAGAACTTTTCCTAGACCTCCCCTTCGCTTCCCCCTTCCTCTCTTGCCTTTTCTTTATTTGGGGAAGATGCTAATGTATTGTTCAAAGGAGGCCTTCCTATTTACAGCATTTCTCCATTTCTCTATTTGGGAACAAGTTTGTGCTCAATCCATTCCACTTGTTTTTCTGAATATTGGTCACATCCTTTCTTGGGCTTTGGCTTTCCACTCTGTTAAGGTTCCTACTTAACCATAGAGCCTGCCCTCTTGCCTCTAGGCCAGATCAGACTTTGCTTTGCTACCAATATGACAGTCTATTAATACTGGCCCCTCCATTCCAAGATGGTTGGAGGTAGCTCACACCAGCCTCAACCCACACAGCTCTTCCACTTGTCTGCTCTTTCATTTGTTCTCTTGGATTATTTAGATACATGTATGGCCTCCCTCTGTTGAACTACAAGATCCACACAGACAAGGGTAAAGTTGTATTTCTTTCTGATTCTCCTTATAGTACCTAGCCCAGTGTCTGAAAACAGAGCAGCTAAAGAGCAAGCATTTGCGAAAAGAAGAATTCCATTTCTGTTGAGTTTTAATATCCATTTTCCAGACATTTTCCAGTTTCAGAATCCAGAGTTACAGGGATCCCATTGGCTGCAGATTGCTGTTGTTTTGTCCACAGGTATGAGTGCTATACCCAGCTTATTTCTAAGCTCTTAACAATGTTTAGCATCTTATTGGTCATTAAGGCCACATGGCTTAGATATGCTCGTAAGTATAGGATTCCCTCCCTAGAGTGTGATTAGTAGATCAGAGTTTTTGATCTTTAACATATAAACACATAAATAAGTGTTTTCTGAATTGTTTCCCAAACTTGTACTCCCAGAAGTCTGTATGCTATTCTCCTTTCCAGAACCTATGAGATCTTCCTATATTTGAGCATCTTGATGTCCCAACTCTACCTATGAATTTAGTGTCATATATAAGTGTGTAGATTATAAATCATTCCCTTCTATGGGCAAGTTATCAAACTGAAATATTAAAGAAAAATTCTGGATTACAGATAATATCAGGGCTCAGTGTTCCCCCTAATGCACCCGTTCTTCCTTATAATTTACCTGAGACTTAGGAAGATGGGTTGGTTCTGACACCCCAGAAAACATACCCACATACAGCATGCCTTTCATTTTTGTCCTCATATTAACTAAACCTTCTAGTTTTGCTTCTTGTCTTGAGTAAAAATAGTCTTATTGACATGGATTTGTAGAACTTTCTTCTCAACTACTCAAGTCCAAATCTTCATGATAGAGAATGTATCTGATAATTGTTAGTGCTATTTTTGACAGATGTTCAATATGTAATAATGATCTGCTGCTTTGACTAATCCAGCCAAATCAACAGCTTTAGACAGAATCCAAAGGCCAGTTTGGGAGCACTGCCAATGTCTCTTCTAAGGGATTTTAACAATATAAATCCTCAAATAAAAGAAAGAGGGGGAGGGAGGGAGAGAGAGAGAAATGTCAGTCATCAGGCTATTTACAAAAAAACTAAGCAGGATATATCTCAAAAAAAAAATCGAAGCAGGAAAAAAAAAGCAAAATAAAAATATGGCCAGTATAATAGTTCGTAGGTTCAATATTTACCAGTTTGTGTACCATCTGAGCTATTTCCTTTAATCAGCCATGCACATGGAACTTTTATTCTCAGGGGACATTATCGCCATGACAACTTTATCAGACTAAACACTGAAACACAGCTCTTGGAATGATCTCAATTTGGGTATGGTTTAGAATATTATTTATGTTATTCTTTTATCAACATACTTGGTGTGCCAAACAGAGATGAGAAAATTTTTTAAATGACTATTAAAATCACAATAAAAAATGTAAAAATGTTACAAAGAGAAAAGGAATAAGCCATTAGGCAGAAAAATGGGCAATCAAAGGAGCTATTGCGCTTGGCAGATGGAAAAGCAGCAGGTGCCATGGTGTGATGGGACCTCGCTCCCCATCATGCATGCTCTACAATGATGCAGGCTGACAGGGAAGGGAATTAATGTGTCGGAGCAGGTACTTTCTGTCCATTAGCTGATTCCCAATACGTCCTCACAGACTGCTGCCGGTGGCTCTTTGATAAAATGGCTTACAATACATGGCTCCGGAAGTTGTGTGGGGAAGGGCAGCTGTGAGTGCGCCTCCCTTCAGTGCCTCAGCTTAGCGGAGTGTGAGTGACCAAGTGAACGTTCCTCCACCTGAAACTGGGATTAGCCATTTTGGTCCATGAATAAATTATTTGAATACAGATGCTATGAATACCTCAAGGTGACCAAAGGCCTCAGCGTTTCCATGTGGGGGATGGAAGGGGACACTGATGAAGAGAATTCTCAAGGTAACAAATTAGCTCTCAAACAAATGAGTCTCAGGGAGGCTGTAAGAGTGCACTCACCTTTCTGCTTTCAGAGAAATGCCAAATTATGAAAACCCAGCCTAAACTGGTGGGTCAGCTTAGACAGACACAGAATACTTGGCATGGTAAACACGGGTGGTGCGCTGCCGCTTTGTTGTGTGTTAGACTACTTCCTCCCTTCCCTTTCTCCTTCTTTTCAAGTCTAAGTTTCAAATCTGCAAGGCAGTCATTTGTGGAAATGGGAGTGAAATAGAAGAAAGGAGTTGAAGTTTGTACAATTGATAAGAGCTATTTCCAGTTCTCTGTCCAATAAATTAATTGAATTGCCAAATTGTTTAGTTATCTTAACAGCCAAGGCTAATAGATTAAGAAAGGCTAGACGGGGGGCACCTGGGTGCCTCAGTTGGTTGAGTGACTTCAGCTCAGGTCATGATCTCCTGGTTCATGAGTTTGAGCCCTTAGTCAGGCTCTACGCTGACAGCTCAGAGCTTGGAGCCTGTTTCGGATTGTGTGTGTGTGTGTGTGTGTGTGTGTGTGTGTGTGTGTGTCTGTCTGCCACTTCACCACTCGTACTCTCTCTCAAAAATAAACATTAAAAAAACTTTTTTAAAGGACATTTTTTTCTGCCCATTTTCGTGTCTGAATTGGGAAAACAAGAGTGTCTATGTGACTTGTTATGTAAAATCTTAGAAAGTATGTATACCTCAGAAAAGCATTAACAATCTAAGGATTCAATTCTAGCCTTCCTCAGCTACTCAAAGGGACAGGTTATTCTATCTCAAAACATCCTGTATTTTTCTGCATATTTAACATATTGCCACTTACAAATTTTTATTTAATATCTGTCAAGCCTCACTAAATTTTAAGTGGCACACAGAAAGAAACTGAATATATCTCTTAGCAAAATGCCAGTCACATGGTAGGAACTCAGAAAAGGTTTGTGGAGGAAAAAAAAACAGAGGTAAGAAAAGACTAATGTATAAAGAAAAGAAGGAAAGAAGTCAAGAGGACACAAAAGATGAGAAATACTTTTCATCTTTCTGTATTCTTTAGAAGCCTCTCTAAGAGCCTTAACTTTATTGAGATGCTAAAACAAATTATTCACTAAATAAAAAGAATAAGTATGAAGAATGAGGAGAAGGAAAATATATCTATGTTGACAATGACAGGATTGATATCACTGAATGGTGTTCCAAGGACATTGATGAGCAGGTGTGCACACCCTTGGTCTTAAAATTCATTTTATAAAGAAACAGTGGAAATGGAAATATTTCAGCCAGAATAGAATAAGTTTTAGCCTCTGCAGAGGCCATACCAGAGAGCTTAAATTATTCTTGAATGTCTTGATCTTATCCCAGGCATTTGAAATGTATTTTGGTGTGCAAGACTTTTGACCTGGATCAGATCATGTTTATTCACATCCCTCCTTAGATCAAGTATGAGATACTCACTATGCAAGATTATATGAGGTGGTGAGAACACATTCTTAATGTGAAAGCAAAATAGCAGATACGATGAATCCTGTGGGATTTATGACAACCAATGATAATAATACCTCAAGTGCAGAGCAATTAACAGTTTCAAAATTGTTTATATTATTTAACCGTTAACAGGATTGATTAATTTTACTACTTAAACCTTGTGAAAGATTATTCCAAAAGGAACTAAGCATAATTAACAAGAGAGACTCAAAACAGAGTCTGGAGGACTGAGGAAGAGGTCAGGTGGGGGTTGTCTATGCATGTTTCCTGTTTAAACCCTCAGAACAGGGAGAAGTTTAGACTTTTGCCAATTGCAACTGACCGCCTCTTAGAAAATATCTTTCTACTTTGGACTAAACTGGAGATAATGAAATACCTGTTAGCTACATAGACATTCTGTATTAGTCAGTTTAACCCTGGCAGGCCCAATCATAAGTCTTTCAAAATAACTTTTATAACCTTGTGGTTTTTTCCTTTATAAATTTCCACACACAACCCCCACGCACCCCCGTAATTGAGAGCACACTTTTTTGATTTTGGCCAGCTCTGGGTCTCCGGAATTGCAATCCGTAAGGCCTCAAACACTTTACTATTTATTTTTTACTGTTTTATTTATGTTTGAGACAGAGAAAGAGAGAGTATGATAGGAGGAGGGGCAGAGAAAGAGAGAGAGGGTGACACAGAATCCAAAGCAGCCTCAAACACAGGAACGCGAGATCATGACCTGAGTCAAAGTCAAATGCTTAATTGACTGAGCCACCAGGCGCCCCTCAAATAAACACTTTAAAACCTTGGTGTCTTCTTGGTTAACACATTTAAAAGGACTAACTTATCCTGTTATTTAAATTTTAAATCTTTACTTCCAGGTTAGGTATATATTATCAACCATGTAACATTAGTAATGTTACTTCTCTATCCGTTAGTTTTTTTTCTTAAACTACCATAAAAGGTTGATCAAAGATTATATACTTTGAAAGTATATGTTTCCATACATGGAAAGTACTATATTTAGTATGTGTTCACCATTATTAGGGTCATTATTATTTAGAACACAGGCATCACTAACTATAATTTGCAGATCATAAAAGAACTCCCAAAAGTTAAATGAATTCATTGCCTGTGAAGTAGTAGTCCCAAAACTTTCATTTCTAATCCTGAAACCATAATACTTTGTACTATCTCAGTTCTACTCTGAGCTGCAGTTGACTTTAAGACCTCACTTTGAGGATGTGTGGCCCCTTTGGGATCCCCCTCATTATAGGATCCCAGGGACAGTGACTTGGTGTGGAGCCAAGACACCGAACCAGCGGCAACAGGTTCCTGGCGCACCAGGCCTGCTGACGAGGTCACTCAATGTCAGCTGCTTCCCAAAGCCTCCAGAGAGCCTGACACTATGGCTTCCCTTCATTTTAGTTCCTGTCAATTTCAAAAGAGACAAGTTTCTAGGGCTGAAATTGATGTGTTTGTGTGACTAGTCCAGGCTGCTGAAATTGACAGAGGCCGAAACTGATAAAAGTATCCAATTTGTCAATTTCAGCCAAGAGACTGCTTTGAAGGCAGAGATTGACTAAGTCTGTACCTTTCCTGCCTGATCAGAAAATTTAATTTTTTCCCCCTCTTAAAAAAAAAAAAAAAAGTTTTGTGTTTACTCTCAGAAAATATTTTGAACTGTCCTCTAGACACAACCTGAATTGGCTTGACGGTTTAAACAGATGGTCGAGTCTATCAAAATCCAATCTACTATGTTTAGCAGAATGTTGTTTCCCATTGTATTGACTGATCAAAATATTCAACATGGTTTTTAAGAAGTTGTAAATTATGGAATCATTTAAAACTCTGCTGCTTGTGTTTTGATGCATCCCATGAAAACCACATAACCCCAACTGATTTTCCAGTCAAACACTCAATCATACCAGTCCAGAAATACCTACTGCATCTGTCAACTATCTGGTTTCGACAAATTTTGACTGATGGAATCAAAATGGTTTGTAGAGGCTTACACATACACTAAGGGAAGCAATGTAGTTAGCAGAACTGGAATTCAGTACTTCTACCAGTTGTGTGACCTTGCCCAAGTTTGCAGCTCTTATTCTCTGCCTTTCCCCCTATAATGTGAGGAGATTAGACTCATTTTCCTACATGTGCTCTTTAGAAAATAATTTAGGGGCACCTAAGTGTCTCAATTGGTTAAATGTCCTCCTTTGGCTCAGGTCATGATTTTTCAGGTGGTGGGGTCCCCTCCCTATAGAAGGGGGGAAAAAAGCCCTCAAGGCAACCTGGTTATATGCATAAGTGACAACATCCCTCATGACCTTGTAACATGAGATCACTTAATTAGACTACCTGTTTATGTTGGTGTGTTACCATATATGGGAGACAAAGTGAAAAATACATAAAAAACGATACCACATGGCCTTTAAGGCTGTTCTTTCGACATGAACCCAATAGAGCGGTGCTGGTAGAAGTAAAGTTGTGTCTTGGAAAGAAAAGCCACAGTGTCGTGACTCTGCGAGAATCCTGCTACTTACGGTTTGTGAGTTTGAGCCCCGTGTCAGGCTCTGCAGTGACAGCATGGAGTTTGGAGCCTACTTCGGATTGTGTCTCCCTCTCTCTTTGCCCCTTCTTCCTCACACTCTAACAACAACAACAACAAAAATGCATGATTAAATAATTTTAGAAAAACAGTTAAATATTTTTATTTGACAGCAACACTTCCCAGAGCCTTTATTATCTTAACAAGTGTAACAAATACAAATCTCCGGCACAAACCCTAGTGTACAATAAAATTAAGTATACTTTCTAGACCCCATCCTACCTATTTGATAAGGCTCCTCTCTTCAGTCCTGTTGGGAAACTTGATTCTGAAATCTCCAAAGGGAAGAGGGTGTGGATAGCCCAGCCTATCCTAAGCCATTAGTCCACAAAGTTTGTTTCATGAATTGTCGACATTAGGGATCAGCAGCTCTTTCTGTAAAGGGAAAGATAGAAAATAGTTTGGGTTTTGCAGGCCATTCAGACTCTGTTGAAACTACTCAACTCTGCCACTACCAGTTCTGTCATTACAGTGCAAAAGGAGCCATACATGATACATATGTACAACTTTTTTCTTAACCATTTAAAATATAAAAACCAATCTTAGCTTGTGGGCTATGCAAAAAACAAATGGTTGACTGGGTTTGGCCTGCAGGCTGTAGTTTGCCATACTCTTGTCTAATTAACTGGTTCCTTGATACTTCTGTGCCATCTTGTATCCCAGGAATTTTCAAGACTGTATGGTTCCATCTGCCTAAACATGCCGATAAACCATTCCGTCTTGGAGTCTTAGTGTCACAACATCATCTGTATTCAGGAGACAAGGCAGAGGTTCTCTTAACTTCCGACACCTCCAGATCTCTCTAAATATGTCCCACAGCACCACCACTTTCGCCACCGTCTCAAGCCCCAACGAATTTACAGACAAATTAGTCTCCTTTTTTACTTTGACAGTTATTCCAAAGCTCCCTCCCTCTCTGGGTTATTTCTACTCTCCAACCTTCACAGCCCTCCCTGAGGCAGTGAGGACAGGTCGTGATTCCGTGAGAGCAATGCAAAACTATAGGAAAGGGAAAACGTATTTAAATCTCTCAAAATGCCATCCTTCTCACCTATGCATTATGAATCTCCCAGATGCCATGCCACATTTTCCAAATGTTTTTGACCATGAATACTTTTGACCTCTTATGGGAGAATTTCTCAGAGGCTGCACTCTTGGAACCAACAGTCTAGAGCTTATGTAAGGTTCCCTATGGCTCGACTACTGTGAGGACCCAGTACCCTGAGAGAAGAATCACGGTTTAGATCTGGGTTGATACTGCTAAAATCTTGGGGCTATATTACATCCCCAGCCCTCTCTCTTCTACTCTAATCCAAAATTTTCTCATGTATAATAACTTTTCGATATTTGAGAGTGTGTTTCTTGGTGGAGCAAATGTCAAGATGTTCATAGTTAGGACTCTCCTATTCCTTTTTACATATTACATTACCTCCCAACGGTAGGCTGTTTGTATGAATGGATTATGAATGAACTGGTTTTCCCCACTTCAACAACTTTTGTCTTTCTCCCTTTTTGCAAACATCTGTTTGATTAGACATGGTTGTCAAATCTTTCTGGAGAAGATTTGTCTCTAATTTTATTTAGATATTTTATATAGTCAATGTGGCTTCTTCATAAACTCTTAATCTGTGCCCAGAAGAACGTCCTTAGAATGCATGCTTCCCGGACTTTGAGATGATAAAAACAAAAGGAATATAGAAGCAACCTTATTCTTGAAATGACTTGTTTGGTTTCTCTGACATGATCCCATGGGGCCTCTGGGCTCCTTAAGCAATAGAAATTGACAGGGCACCAAATGAGAGTTCCAGGCAAGGCTGATTGGGACTTATGCTTGCACACAAGAAAGCACAAAGGAAAGAATCTTTAGGCTGATTCCCCTAGGAAAGATCAGGGAGAGTGTTTTAATGAAACTTAAGTGGGGAAAAAGTGACTTCTAAGCATGTTGAAGCAGGAATTTATTAGCACATGGGCATTTAAAGGTCATACTTCTTCATGTGTCACATGTCTAATTAACATGTTAAAGCTCCAGCCCTCAGCATGATTTTTAGTATTATAATGAGGGGGAAAATCTTGCAAGTTCAGCAGTGGGGTCCATCTTGGCAAAGACTGGTTTGTAGTAAGCATCCTTCTTTCAGCACGCACCCTCCCCCTGTATTCCTGCAAGATATTCTAAAGTGGCATAGTTTTAGCTTTGTTTTTTTCCCCTTATGGAGGCAGCCAAGGGATACTGGGTTTCACAGTCGGGATTTCACAGTGAGGCTTGAGGGAACCTGAATCCAGTCCCTGCTCTTCTCATTCTGATCACTGTTTCTTCTCCTCGCCGTGTCCCCACTTCCCACCACCTATAGTAAGAAAAGAGCATCTGTGATTCCCTACTTATAGAACCCTCCACATCTAATAACTTGAACTGTGTAGCTGACTCCAAATAGAAATTTCTTGTTCTCAATTCCAACTTACCTGGTGTTTTGATTCATTTTTTTACTTATTCATTCACTCATTCAATGTCTAACTGAGTGCCTATCAAGTGTCTGTCTCCATGAGAGGTATAGGGTGCACAGTGAACAAAAAAGACATGGCCCCCACCTCCATGGATCAGAATGTTTAATAGGGAGAGAGAGATATTCCACAAGTAAATGAACAAAAAATGTAATTCACATCAAGTAGGTTCTATGTAGAAGTAACCAAGTGTCCTGGTTTGCCCAGGACTGCCCCGTCCTGAAAGACCTCCATCCCCAAGGACCGCTGATTCCTGGGCAAATGAGGATGGTGGATCACCCTGTGTTATAAATGGGAATAACACCATGGATATGCTTTATGTTGCATAACCTGAAAACTTGCTGTATCATCTGAGCTGAGAACCGAAGGATAAGGAGAAAAGGAACAAAAGCAGCTCAGCCACATGAAGAGAAGCAGGAAAGGGAAGTCCAGGCAAAAGGAATAGTTTGTTTACAGAGATCACAGGCATTCAGGAAATGGCGCTGAGGGAGGGGATACAGTTGTTTTAACTAAGGTATATTAAACAAGCTAGAAAGCAGGTTGAGATAACATTAGAGAGGCAGGGATGGTTCAGATCATAGTCCATGGTAAGACGTTTGCAGTAGGACCTCATTGTCTGATTTAAAAAGAAAACTTCCTAAATAGTGAGATCCTGTTTTGTGCCTATCCCATGAATACAGAAACATTAATCATAATTCTTTTTATTCTCTCAAGAGATGCATCACCTATCAGGTAAGACCATCCTTGAGGTAGCAACTGTAATACAAGGGAATGAGCACTAAAGCAGGGTGAACCTTAAGGAAGGTAGAGAAATTGTGAGGAGGGGATGGTCAGAAATGAAGTAAAAGCTTAACCTATTCTTTCCACTTCAGGAATTTCTCAGGCTCTGCCTCCCACCAGCTGCTTCAGATTCTAAAACGGTCCTTTGGCTTCCCCATCTTTGTATACCATGATTTCATATTGCCACGTGACTGCGCTCTCAGGGCCTTCTGGACTGGTGATGGGTGGGGGTAGGGAGAGACCTCTCTGAGGTTAGTTTGCAGTTCTTCTCAGATAGTGCCCCTTGGGTGGCTAATCTTGACTTCAAGCACTGCAGTCAGGGCTGTAGGAGAGGTCTAGTCTGCACAGCCTAGACTGCATCCAGGACCACAGGTGGCCATGTTCCTCTGCAAGGAGAAAGACATTTTAAGGCAAATGACTCAAAGCACCCATGTTTTGTGGACAGATGCAGCCGCCAGCCATCCACATGTGGATGGTTGAAACTTTAAAGAAAGTACAGCAGGCCTTCCCAAAAATGTAAAAGCAATGCTACAGGCTTTTATTTCTGGCCGAGTTCTCATGCAGGAATGGGGCATTGCATCAGCTTGCGTTAACAACTCTGGTAACAAGAATGGAGTTATTGACAGACATTTCCATTCCAAGGAGTGAACACTCCATCATAATGAGAGGGGAGTGTGGATGTTAACTGCTGTGTTATTAGGACAGTAAAATCAAAATTATTTTTCATCATTTGTCCCATGTGAAAAATATCCTCATTTGAATGTCCTGAGATTGCTCCCAATCAAGTCCAAGGATCAGACTGGTGTACAAATTTGCCTTTGGTTAGTATGATAATGAAACTTCAGCTGCACACCAAATAATTGTATTTATTAAAATTTATGATTGCACATTAGAGAGTTCAGTAGTATTCAGGAGGTCTCAAAGCCGTAACTTAAAGCCTCCACCTCACCTTCTTCTATATGTTTTACTTTTAGCAACAGCTATTTACATGCAGATGGCTGTATACATTTTCACTTCGGACCTGAAATATTTCCAGCAATATATGCCATGATTAATTGGTACTTCAGACCTCCCCCCGCCCCAGGGATTATCTGTTATATAGCCTACGGGATAGAATGATAGGCTTCTCTCTAACAATGTATGTTTTCTCTGCAGCTCTCAAAGACTACTATCCAGCAGGAATGGTGAGCATTTAATCTTGATCTTCAATAACAGCTTTTTTAAAAGTTACATCCAATAGTTAGCCAAGCACTCAGTTGGTGAAGGACACTCTCCCTGAGTTCAGCATTTCTCCATAATTTTCTTACTTTTTTATTATTAAAGGTCAAGCTCAGAACATCTGACTGTGTTTATCACTGAGTATTGACAAACCACAAACACTGCCACTGACAGTAGTTAAACATGCAGCTGGGTTCATGCTGACATACTGCTGTCTTTTGAGAGCCAGTTGATGTGTGTTCATTTATAATCTAATTGCATGTCCACTTTTAAAAATCATCTCCCAGTGTGGAATGGATAAAAATACAGTTACCAAATGATATGCGTAATCATTCAGTGCTGTTAGTCTCAAAAGGTGATATTGCAGTGACATTGAGAAAATTAGATCTATTCTTCATAGAATTATATGGCTACGCTTTCATTCTAATGCCATTCTAATTGGGAAGGAGCATTGAAATGTGAAACTGGGTGCTTTTCACTCTCTAATTATCACCAAGAAACTCATTTTTAAGATAGTTTTCTGGAAAAGACAGTTTCCAGAATGCTTCGATAGTCCCAAATGTTCATTGTTGATTTCCTGTCAGGTGAAGCTTATTTTCCTCCTGTAATATTTGGACTGCCACTGGGTACTTGCTAGAAAGATTTAGGTGATTGCCTACAATTTATTTGGCCCATTTATGTTTTTGAAAAGAAAAATTCTATGTGGATATACTCCCCCCACTTGTATTTCCAAATGGGCCCGTTAAATTGAATACTTGCCCTACTATTTTACAGGATGGTTGGGAGACTCAAATTCATAATAAAATTGCAAGCCACTTTGTAAACTATTCGTTATATACAAACATGATCAATCACTGTTATAATTATTGCTGTTGTTTTTGATAGTAGCAATTGTACGAAGTAATATCTCTAGCTGTAATTCATTTGGATCCCTGCAGTACCAGTCAGTAGTCTCTGGATATATGTGAATTTATTAATGATTTCCCTCCATTCCCTATTTTTGGAATAAGGGATTTATAGAACAAACGGTATAGCAAAAGTGACATTATACCATATCAATTATTCTCTTAGACTGTAAACTCTATGTAGGTAAGAAGTATATTTCTTCATAGAAGGCATTGAATAAATAGCTGCAGACTGAACAAATAAACACTTTTCTATCTGTTCGTTCTTTATGGGCATATATTTCCTTATGTCATTGAGCCCAATTATATGGTTTAAAATGCATGTCTTTGAATTCCACATCTGGATTATTAGTTATCATGGTGTAAATCTCCACTGATTGTCTTTTCCCTTGAGAATGAAACAAATTTTCCAGATTTTAAATTTTGGATTGTATTCTAGGTATTATCAGTGCTATCGTGGGGACTCTGAATTACATTATGCTCTTACAAAGAATACTGATGAGGTTTTTTTGTTGTTGGTTTGGTGAACAATATGACTTGTCTCAAACAAAATTCTTTCTCTGGCAGCAACTCAAATATCAGTTTAGTTCTCTTATTGATAGATGGGCTGCTTGCAGTCACACTGTGCACATATGGTGCAGGGTCAGTTAGAGACTTGCCACCCGCCCTTCTAGTGACTGTGATTGGTTTCTCATGCCAGAAGGGCTGAGGATTTCTATAGGAGTTTTCGCTCTTCCATGTGGGCTGACTGCATCCTGCCCTTGAGCTAAAAACAGTAAGAAATCAGAAACTCATGTCATGTAATTTCCTTCATCCAACAGTCAATGTCTCCTCAGAATCTCCCTAAATTTTGTTCACTTCTCAGAGGCTTGTGCTTCCCAGAATTTTTAGTTTTTATAGTTTTTATCTATAGAATTTCTTTCAAATTCTGTATGATAAAAATTAGGTTCAAAGGCGTAATATGACTTGTTTAAGGAAACAGCTTGTTAGAATTCCCTCGTCATGGTCATAGCCACGGAGTCATGCAGATACTATCTTCCTTGATTCTCATCTAAGATTTCTTTGACCCCAGATAACTGTATTCTCAGTCAATGTAGCCCACTGTGAATGGCCTCTCAGTTTCTGCCTGCACTAGAATAAAGTTTAAAGATAGTCTCATGGGTTCCAGTTACCTTTAAGAGACTTCTGTTTGTTACTGAAGCTTAATTCAAAGTTTGATCAGTAAAAACAACAGTAGTTCCCAGATACCCAACCAACATTTAGTGTCCACCTTGGATGTAGAGAGGGTGGTATTAGGTGATAGCACCTGGGGAAAAACACCAGGAACCAAGCTTATACCCACTTCCTATTCTTTTTTTCCTTAAATGTATTGGCCTATGAAATGCAAAAGTCTAGGAATCAGTATGTATCCTCATAGGGAATAATTTCACAGGCTTAATTTCCTCTTAATAAATTCAAATGTACTAAATCATCCCTTTTGGCTCTTGATGCCAATGATTTTATTCTATTATTTTCATACAGACACTGATTATTATCTAGATTCCCAGTATCCATTCAGATTGAAGGTCTGGAAAATTAAGACCAAGGAAAAAGAGACAACAAAACTAAAAGTTTGTCAATCCCTTGAAAGGTATACGTAACTTTTGGGATAATCAATAAATAACCTACTCCTTAATTTTCCTGTGTTTCAAAATGCTTTGGACCTGCTGTGCAGATACGATCATAATCCCCTCCTTAACCTTTGGTTTTCTAGGAATAAATTTTCCTGATTCTGGGATTTATTGGTTCATTACATGGGGATTTAAGCATCTCCAGTGCTTTTGATAATAACATGGTTCCTTGGCTCTCCCTTTTTTTGGCTGCTGTTTTACATTATCTGAGCATCTGGTCATCAAGTACGCATCGCTTATTGGGGTGAAAGAACTAAGAGCTATACCGTTAAAAGAAGAATACATACCCCAAACCCTAGGATTATGCTGATCGCTCTCTAATTTACAGCCTTGTGTCTAGAGGAATATAGAAAAAATGCCCCAGAACTTGTAGACTGTGGTATCCCTCAGCGTCAGATCATAAGGTCAACACTTAGTGGATGGGCCAAGCTTTTCTCAGGCAAGAAAACTAAGGTGTGTTCTCCAAAAGATACAATTTTGTGAAACAAATCTAGCAGTGTAGTAAACAACATCTACTTAGATTTTAAGTTTTTATTTAAATTCCAGTTAGTTAACCTACAGTACGCGCTTAGCTATGGGCATACGATTTAGTGATTCAACACTTCCAGATGACACCCGGTGCCCTTACACACATGCACTCCTTAGTCCCCACTCACCTATTTCACCCATCCCCCAACCACCTCCCCTCTGGTAACTGTCAGTTTAGTTTGTATAGTTAAGTCTGCTTCTCATTTGCCTCTTTTTTCCACCTATGATCGTTTGAGTAAATACTATTTATTGAAAGCATATTCTGTGTTTAAGATTTTAGATATTTTAATCTCAAAACAACACTTCGAATTAGAGGGTACTCTAATTTCCATTTTATAGATGAAAAAACTTAAGCTCAAAGAGGATTTATGATGAATGAGTCCAAAATCATTTGTCTGCTGAGCATCAAAACCACGAATCAGTTGTCACTTTGTCTATTTCTCAACCCATATACCCATCCCTGGTTATTATGAAAAGTCTCAGAAAGCTATAACCAAAAATGCCCCTAAAAGTTAAGTAACAACAGAGAGTGGTTTCCATGAATCTAGAAAAAGAAGCCTTAATGGGCCAATGAGAATTTTTTAGGCTTTTTAAAGGTCCCGATACCACCCAGTTTTACTCAATCTTTTGTACACATTTCTTTGCACTTCAGCTCTGAGACTCCAGCCTAGACGCCAAGCCTTCTTCCCCATCATTGATAAGACTCCTGGAGCAATGTGTCTGTGGCATCTTTGCTTTGTGAGAATATGTCTGCAGCCTGTACTGTCTCCCAGCCTCGGAGCCTAGTCCCCAGAATGTCTCAGGTGTGGCACTTTTTTCTTATTGCTTCTTTGGAAATGAGGCCTGACTCTGCCCCTTTTGTCTTAACCTAAGTTCCAGTTCACAGTTCTGATAGCACCACCCAGCCTGACCCGCCCCTGAAGCTATACCTACATCATCTTGTCCAGGGTGCCAGACTAATCTTCCTTAAACATCAGTCTCCTCTTGACCTCTAGGCCTGTCTCCTCATTTGTAAAACAAGGTGTTGGGACTAGATGATCTCGAAGATCACTTCTTGCTCTAAAACTATATAAATTCCTCTCATGTGGAAGTGTGCATCTTATTCTAATATTCTCTAGAGAGTGGAGTGAGATGCCAAACTGTTCTTTTAGCATGCTTTCTTTACAGAATAGTTTTACAGAAATAAAGCACTGTTCACTCAAGGTGTCAATTATTAAAATCTGTCACAATACAATTTGAATATAAACTATTTAATCACAGAAGTACTTTCAAGTGACCTTGTCATCTCCACTCCATTTGATTTAGGTTATGATTTATATCCTTTGTACTATAAAAGAGAGGTATTTTTTTCTGAAGATGTTTCCTGAGCTTAGTGGACCCATGGTAGATGCAGAGCTCCTGGTGAGATGCAAACATTTTCCTTTACCAATGTTCAATTTTGTTGCAATTTTTAAAGTTACTGTAGTAACAGAATGCCCCTCCCCCCATCTTGCTGTCATTATGAAAGTGGCATTTCATTTCCGGGAGTATAGCTATAGGAAGACAATTTCAGAAGGCTCATGTAAAAATCTGATCTCAAAGTTTTACAGAAGCTGTTAGTCCTTTCTTGGGTGTCAGGTTATCCCACCCTGATCAGCTGCCTTCAGCTGAGGATGTTCTGGAATTGTGCGTCGTTGGATAGGCTTAAGCTTTAATTTGGTATAGAGGGCAGTTTATCAGGAGCTGGTTGAGACATCTCAAGTAGCTAAATTTTCATAATTTTATACTAGTATCAAAGTTGTTCTTTGAATTAGATGATTATACATGATTTAGTTAGAGCATTGACCAAATATCAACTAGTCTATCTTACTAATGGTCCTATGTCTATATAGTTGACGAATCCAACCCTAGTACATGTATACACATATATAACATTAGCAATAGAAAGAATTATTTTGAATCACTTATTGTCAGCCATTTCCCAAATAAATTCACTGCAAGTCCCCCTCACATAGAATTCACTTAGCAAACTTAATTTTTAATTATCTTCATCTCTATATTCTGGATTATGCATCATAAATCTTTTTTAAAAGACTGGTGATCCTAGAGTTCAAGATACACTTTATGAAATGATACACATCTATATAGGCTGGTATGAAGAACAGCTAATAATTGAGTCCATTTTTAAGAACTGTTCTCTCCTAGAACTACCAGATGCTGTCTTCATGTTTGGCTAAATGCAATGTCCAGCTTCATTTCATTGGTTTGCCTACTTTTAAAGTTACTTTTTCTTTTCCATCCTGGCTCGTCCCCTCACCTCTCAGTGCCCTTTGCTTGCCCTTTGGCCAATTCTAATCCTGTTTGATGGAACCAAATCCCAGCTATTTGTTTGAAACTTCTCTGACCAAAATGAGTTCTTTCTTACTTTGTTGTTGTTATTTTGTTTTGTTTTGAGGGTTTGTCTTTTTCTTATCAGTTGTGCTGAGGAATAATCTTCTTACATTAGAAATCGACTATGACAAAGTTTTTCAGATTAGCACTTGGTTTTTCTTGTTTATTTTTCTCCAGTGTATATTTCTAAATTTACAAACAAATCTAGATTTTTAATTTCTTTTCTAATTTCTAAGACATAATAATCTCAAACAGGGCATGAACAAAATTCTCAAAGACCCTGGTATAGAATGTGTGTTCAATAATGTGTACTCATTGATTTCTTTATACTATTTTGTATGTTATTTTTATTCATGCATTCAATAATTGTAATGTCAGAGGACTCTTGCACAGAGTCATGACACTAAGGCTTTTCTTTCCAGGAAGCAACTTTATTCCAGCCGGCATCACTCAGTTGGGTTCCTACCCAAAGAACTGAGCCCCAAGCACCACGTGATGTGGTTATTAATATATTTTCTACTTCATTGTCTCCCATATATAGTAACACAGAAACCCATGATCTGATTAAGTGGCCTCATGGTACAAGGTCATGAGGGATGTTACATACAGGAATAGAAAGTTGCCTTGAGATACCATTTTTTTTCATTCCTTAGGAAGGGGACCCTACCACACTAATGTTGGACACTTGTAACAAAAGTAGAACAGGCTTGTATTTCAAAGATCTTATAGCCCACAAAAGAGAAATGTAAGCAAATAAGGAAAAGCAATTCAAATTGGTAATAACAAGCCTATAAGAAGACAAAACTCATATTTTTTGCTTCTTTAAGGCTTTGTCAAAGACTGATTGACATAGAAGCTGCACATATTAACACTTAAAATTTTATAAGTTTTGACAAATGTATATCCTCTTAAAAGTGTCACCACAATCCAGATAACATCTACATGTGCCCAAAAGTTTGGTCTTGCCTCTTGCCACTTTGTAAGCCCTTTTTCCCACCCTTCCAAACCCTACCCCAATGCCATAGATAGTCATTGATCTGATTGTCTATTTTACAAAATTATGTATAAATATAATTATGTAGAATGTATACTTGCATCTTTAACTCAGCGTAATTCTTTTGGGATTCAACCATGTTGTACCATATGTCAGTTCTTTATATTGATAAAGTTTTATTTATGGATATATTTCAATTTAAGTATCTACCTTATTGATGGATATTCAGGTTATTTCCAGGTTTTGGCTATTCCAAATAAAGCTATGAACACTTATGAACAAGTTTTTGTATGAAAATATGCTTTTCTTTCTCTTAGGTAAATACCTAGAAATAGAATGACCAGGTCATATGATTGACTTCTTAAGGAAGTGCCAAACTCTTTTCTAAAACGTTGGTGTCATTTTATAATCCCAGAGTATGAAACTTTTAGTTGCTCTAGTTGGTCAGTGTTTCTGATTTTAGTCCTTCTAGTAGCAGTATACTGTTATCTCTGTTTTAATTTGTATTTCGCTAGTGAATATTAATTTCAACTGCAACTTTCCATTTTCCCTCTGTATCTTTGGCAAGTATAAGAGCAAATGTTTTGCCCATTTTAAAATTGGCTTCTTGGGGCACCTGGGTGGCTTAGTTGGTGAAGCATCTGACTTTGGCTCAGGTCATGATCTCATGGTTTGTGAGTTTGAGCCCCGCTTCGGGCTCTGTGCTGACAGCTCAGAGCCTGGAGCCTGCTTCAGATTCTGTGTCTCCCTCTCGCTCTCTGTCCCTCTCCGGCTAGTACTCACACTCTCACACTCTCTCTCTCTCTCTCTGTCTCAAAAATGAATAAAAACATTTAAAAAATTAAAATTGGCTTCTTGATAGTTTTTTCTTATTGAATTGTAAGAGTTGTTTATAGATACAGATCATTGGTTGGATATATTGTTTTGTGAATATACTTTCCCAGTATATTGCTTGCAATTCATTTTCTTCTGTTACTTAAAGATCAAAGGTTCTTAATTTTTATGAAGTCTATTTACTGATTTTTTCCTCTTATAGTTGATAACTATTGTGTAATATTTAAGAAACTTAAGCCAAGAATATGGGCATCTCAGAATTTTTTCTCTTGGACTTTCTTCTAAACTTTTAAAGTTTTAAACTATTATAATATTGCCTGTGATCAACTTAAGTAACTTTTGTATATGGTATTTGATTTAAGAGTTATTTATTTCTCTATTTATTTTTGCATATGGCTATTCACTTGTTCAAGCACAATTTGTTGTAAGGATTATCCTGTCTCTATTGAATTGTCCTGGCAATATTGTAAACAATGAACTAAACACATTTGTGTGTGTCTTTCTGCGGGCACTCTATTCCAATCACTATTTTCTAGCTTTACAGTAATATCGTATTGTCTTGACCACTGGTTTTAAAATAGGCCTTGAAACCCCGTAGTACAAGTCCTCCAAATTTGGTCTTCCTGTTCAAAGTTATTTTGGCTGTTCTAAAGCCATTTCATTTTGATATTAATTTTAGAAAGTTGCTTGTCAATTTCTAGAAAAATGCTGAGTGAATTTTTGTTTTGACGTAAACTGGATAGGTAGATCAATTTGGAGAAAATCTCGACAGCATTGAGGACTCCTATCCATAAATATGGCCTACCTCTCCAGTTATTTAGGTCCTTAATTTCTCTCAACAGTGTTTGGTAGCTTACAGTGTACAGGTCTTGTATGTGATTTGCAACATTTATTCCAAAATGTTTCACATCTTATATGCTGTTATAAACAGTATTGTATTTTTAATTTCAACTTTGAAATTTTTTAATGTTTATTTTTGAGAGAGGGAGAAGGAGAGGAAAAAGGAGAGGGAGAGAGGAAGGGAGAATGAGTGGGGGAGGGGCAGAGAGAAAGAGGGAAACAAAGAATCCAAAGTAGGCTCCGGGCTCTGAGCTGTCAGCACAGAGCCTGATGTAGGACTTAAACTCACACACTATGAGATCAGACCTGAGCTGAAGTCAGGCGCTTACCCAGCTGAGCCACCCAGGTGCCCCCTTTTTTTTCTTTTTAATTTTTTAATGTTTATTTATTTTTGAGAGAGAAAGGGAGAGACAGAGCATGAGTGGCTAATTTGAATTTCAATTTTTCATTACTACATATGAAGCTTCTATCCCATGAACATGGTAAGATCATGTATTAGTTGTAGTAATATATTTATAGATTCCCTAGGATTTTAGATGGTCTATGAATAAGGAGAATTTTATAGCTTTTGTTCTGATATACATGTCTCTTATTTATTTTCTTCTTAAACCAACTAGAACCCTGAGAAAAAAATTGAATGGAAATCATGAGAGAAGATCTCCTTGCCTTCTTCCTGGTCTTAGGGCAAAATTTTCTGTCTTTCATCATTAAATATGATTTGAGAAGTAGAGTGTTCCTTATTGCTTTTTATCAGGTTAAGGAAATTCTATTTCTAGTTTGCTAAGAGCTTTTAGAATGAAAGGCATTGAATATGTCAAACTGTTTATCTCCATCTTATTTAGATAATTGTATGTTTTTCTTTTTACATCTGCTAAAATGGTAAATCACATTGACTTATTTTTAAGTCTTTTAGAACAGTTTTAGAATTACAGACAAACTGCCAAGATTGTACAGAGTTCCCATATACCCATAGCCAGTTCCTCTTATTAATAACTTAAAAATCTGATACTTGTGTTATAATTTAAACTAGGAGTGCCTGGGTGGCACAGTTGGTTAAGCATCCAACTCTTGGTTTTGGCTCAGATCATCTCAGTTTTGTGAGTTTGACCCCACAACGGGCTCTGTGCTATCAGCACTGGATCCTGCTTGGGATTCTCTATCTCTCTCTCCTCTCTCTCCTTTCTCTCTCTCCCCCTCCCCCACTCATGCTGTCTCTCTCAAAATAAATAAATGTACTTTAAAATAGTTAAACTAACACTGACTAATATCAACCAAAGTCCATAGTTTATAATAGAGTTTCTTACTTCTTAATCTGATTTCCCTTTTCTGTTCCAAGATCTTGTCCAGGATTTCATATTACATGTAGTTGTCTTGTCTCTTTAGGCTTCTTGTGGTTGTTACAGTTTCTCAGACTTTCCTTATGTTGATGACCTTAATAGTTTTGATAAGTATTGGTCAGATGTCCAATACTCCATATTGGAATTATATGAAGTTTTTCTCCTGATAAGACTGGATTTACAGGTTGTAGAGAGGAATAATACAGTGGGAAAGTGCCCTTTTTATCATGCCAAATCAAGAATATGTAATATGTACATAACTTATTATTGATGTTAATTTTGATCACTTGGCTCACAACGTCTTTAAGTTTCTCCACTGTAACATTCTTCCTATTTCCCCTTTATTTCTGTTTTCTGTAAAAAGTCAATATGCACAGCCTATACTTAGGAATTGATGAAAGAATATTTACATAAATTATTTGGCATGTTTCTGTGCAGGAAAATTGTCTTTTTTTTCTCTATTCAATCATTACATTTGTCAATATTGACTTAGAGATTTTTATTTTATATCTTGGGTTATAATCCAATACTACCTTATTTTTGTACTCAAATTGTTATGACTTTAGCCACTGGAAACACTTTCAGTTGGCTTCTGTCTCCCTTTGACACACTCTTGTCACTTTTTTTTTGTTTTTGTTTTGCTTCAAATATTTATTTATTAAAAAAAAACAAATAAACCTTTTTTAAGTAGGCTTCCTGCCCAGCATGGAGCCCAATGTGGGACTTGAACTCATGATTCTGGGATCAAGAACTGAGCTGAGATCAAGAGTTGGATGCTTAAGCAACTGAGCCACCCAGACGTCCCAAGTATTTCTTTACTTTTTGATGCTGCAAGATACTCTAAGATCTTCTTGCATATTTTCTACCTAAATCCTAGAAAAAGCTATTTCTCCAAGAAGCCCTGGCATTTTTTTCCCCTCCTTTATAATGCCTTTAACAGGCATTATAAAAAACAAGCTCTGGGCATTAGTTATGCACATTGCTTCCATTCTCAATAGAAGTATAAAATCATTGCTTCTGTTATCTCTCAATTGCCTTCAGTCCAGTTGGCTGCAATGACCCCTGTTGCCCGTTGTGGGCAGGCTTTGTTCCCTGTGCTGTTAGGGGGCCAGTATGGAGCCACGTTGTGCATGTAGTCTGGTCAGACCAGATGCCTACCCTCAGCTCATTTGCCATGGGTGTGGTTGCATCAAACTAAAGGTCACTCAGATCAGTTGTCGGCCCCAAGCCCACTGCTAGGCTATAGTGGAACTGGGGTGGATGGCTATTTCCCCCTCTGCTCAGGGAAGAGTCACTTTGGAATGATGCTGATCACTATCAAGGCTGCTTGTGGAATGAGGTGCATCAGGTGCCACTTTGAGGGGACTCCTGCCTAGTGGCACAGGTTGGATGCAGCAACCCACTTGAGAATGCAGGGTGGGGCATGGAGTTAGAAAGGTATATGGAGAGTATTTGTGCTGGTTCCCATAGGTGTACCCATAGGGCTGGGGGTGGGGAGAAATGGCACTCACCAGTTCTTTTGCTGTTGAAGAAGTTCCCTAACGATCCTTGATTTCCAACGCATGCTCTGAGATTAGCAAATAAATCTCCTTCCTGTTTGTACCCACGTGCTTTTCAAACTGCTGCTTCTATGCTGTATCTCAGTGTGGTTGGTTCTTATGTCGTTTCTTTAAGAGTAGGGACTCAAGTTTCCTATCATCCAGTAGCTCTCTCAGAGCTAAGCCTGCTGATTTTTAAAGTACCTGGAGTTATACTCCACTGGTTGTTCAAATTCATGAAGTTAAGCCCCACTGGTTTTTGAAACCAAATGTTAAGGGGACTCCTCTTTCCAGTGCAGGTCTCCTGTGACAGGGATGCCTGGAGCGGGGTCTATTTCTCTCTCTCCTCCAGGCTTGTGGTGTCCCTCCTGTTTGTGTTTAATTGCACTGGGAGTTTGGTTACCTACTGAATTCCCATCTCTCCTACTCTATTTGATGAAGACTCGTCTCTATGATTATATGTGAAGAGTCTGTTCTGCCAGTCTTTGGGTCATTTCCTAGGCTAGTTACACTGTGGTGGCTTTTATCTATGTGTATCTGTGACACAAGGTGAGCTAAGGATCATCCTAGTCCACCATCTTCCCAAGGTTCCCCATAGAAATATACATTTATGTTTTTTCTGTGTCTTCATGAGTTAAAGTTTATTTTTATCACTATATATCCCACTATAGAGATATACCAGTTTGCTCATCTATGAATCCAGTCAAGGACATCCTGGTTGTTTCCAGTTATCGCAAATATGAATAAAGCTGCTTAGACATCTGTGTGTACATTTTTTATGAACATCATAAGTATTAAAACAACTGGATAAATACCTAGCAGTGCAGTTGCTGAATTGTATTGTAAGAGTATGTTTATTTTCATGTAAATCTGTCAAACTGTCTTCCAACGTGGTTGTAACAGTTTGTATTCACATCATCAACGAATGAAAATTTCTGTTGCTCCACATCCTCTCTAGCATTTTGCATTGACTTTTATTTTAATATTTTTAAAATTGTAGCCATGCTAATAGGTGACTGGTGTTACGTCACTGTTTAAATTTGCAATTCCCTAATGACAAATGATGTTGAAAATCTTTTCATATGCTTTTTTGCCATCTGTATATATCTGGTGTGGTGTCCAGATCTTTTGCCTATTTTAAGTTGCTTGGTTTTTGTTGTTGTTGCTTTCTTTTTATTGAGTTTTAAGTGTTCTGTTGTGTGTACTTGGAAAACAAGTCTTTCATCATTTATATAGTTTGCAGATATTTTTTTCTCTGTGTCTAGTCTTTTGACTCTCTTAGTAGTGGCTTGCAAAGCAAAAGTTTTTAACTTGTATAATGTCCAATTTACCTTTTTATTTCTTTCATGGATTGTACTTTTAGTGTTGAAACTAAAACCTCTTTGCCAAACCCTGGGTCATGTAGATTTTCTCCTATGACTTTTTCTAGAAATTTTATAGTATTACACTTTATGTTCATGTCTATGACCATTTGGGGTTATTTAATGAAAGAAGTCTAGTAGGGATTTTTAAATATGGATATCTAATTGTTAGAAATTTTTCTTCCAGCCCTCAGAACTTATTTATCTTTTGGCCAGAAGTTTGGCATTTGTTGAAGACACTATTCTTTCCCCAATGAACTGGCTTCGCTTATTTGTCAAATATCAATGAACTGCATAGGGGATCCCCAACGTATGATGGTTAGATGTTTCAACTTGACAGTGGTGCAAAGTCCATGTGCATTCAGGAGAAATCATACCTCAGATTCTGAATTTGATCTCGGGCCAGCAGTATGTGGTGTCATACTCTTTCATGATGCTAGGCAGTGGAAGTAAACCACAGCTCCCATTCAGCCACACAGTCACAGGGTAAAAAACTAATACGCTTAAAAGGATTTCATACCTGTGAACTCATTCTGCTGTTCACTTTCAGTACGACGTTCAATAAATTACGTGGACTAGTCAACATTTTATTATAAAATGTGATTTTTGTTAGATGATTCTTCCATCTATAGACTAATGTGAGTGTTCTGGGCATGTTTAAATGGGCTAGGCTAAGCTATGATGTTTGATAGGATAGATGTGCACTCTCGACTTAAAATATTTTCAATTATGATGGATTTGGGGGGATATAACTCAAAAGTTGAGGAAGGTCTGCATTTGTGTGGTTCTATTTTTGGGTTCTCATCTTACTCCATTTTTTGACTTATAAGTTTGTTTATTTAGCCAATACCACTCTGTCTTGATTACCATAGTTTTTTATTAAATCTTGAGATGTCCTTCAACCTTGTTCTTCTTCAGTACAGCAATGACCATTCTGAGTCTTTTGGCTTCTATAAAACTTTAGAATCAGTTTCTCAATGTTTATAAAATATCCTGTTAGAATTTTTATTGGTATTATTATGATTGCTCCCTATTGATGTGAAGGATCACTTAATTGATTTTCAAGTGCTGAACAAGCAAGCCTTGCATACCTGGAATAAATGCCACTTGGTCTTGGTATATAATTCTTCATACATTGTTGGATTTGGTTTGTTAATGTTCTCTTGAGGATTTTTCCATCCATACTTGTGAGAGAGATTGGTCTGTAGTTTGCCTTCTTTGTAATGTATATATCTGGTTTTAATTTTAAGATAATGCTGGTCTCATAAAATGAGTTAGGAAGTGTTCCTCTACTTCTGTTTTCTTGAGGAGATTGAGGAGAATTTGTATTATTTCTTTTTAAAATATTTTTTAATGTTTTTATTTATTTTTGATACAGAGAGAGACAGAGCATGAGAGAGGGAGGGTCAGAGAGAGAGAGGGAGACACAGAACCAGAAGCAGGCTCCAGGTTCTGAGCTAGCTGTCAGCACAGAGCCCGACGCGGGGCTCGAACCCACGAACGTGAGATCTGACATGAGCCGAAGTTGGAGGCTTAACCGACTGAGCCACCCAGGCGCCCCTTTTTAAAATCTTTAGTAGAAGTCACCAGTAAAATAATGTAGGCCTCTGTTTTCTTTTTTTGGAAGATTGTTAATCATTGATTAATTATCTTCAATAGATATAGACCTATTCAGATTGTTTGTTTCTCCCTGTGTGACTTTTGGTAGTTTGTGTTTTTTAATGAATTGACACATTTAAGTTGTCAAATTTGCAAGCATGAATATTTCATGTTGGTCCTTTATTATCTTTTTCATCTCTAAGGAATAGTAAGGACACTTTATTTCATTTTAATACTGGTAACTTATGTTCTCTCTTTTTGTTGGTTAATCTGGATAGAAGTTAATTTTATTTATTTTTTCAAGGAACTGGCATTTAGGGGCAAGTTGGTGGCTCAGTTAGTTAAGTGTCTGACTTCGGCTCTGGTCATGATCTCACAGTTCTTGGGTTTGCACGCCCCGCCTTGGGCTCTATGCTGACAGCTTAGAGCCTAGAGCCTGCTTCAGATTCTGTGTCTCCCTCTGTTTCTCTACCACTCCCCCACTTGTGCTCTGTCTCTCTCTGCCTCTCAAAAATAAATAAACATTAAAACAATTCTTAAAGAAAAATTTCTGTATCACTGATTTCTGATTTCAATTATTTTCTTCTTTCTTTGGGCCTAAATTTCTTTTCCTTGTTTAGTTTTCTAGAGTGAAATTAGACATGATTTATCAATTATTTAAAGATGGAAGGAGAAGTCTACAGGTACAATAGTGGATTTGTCCATTCCTCATTACAGATATATCAGTTTTTGCCTCAGATACCTAGACACGTTCTTTTTTGGTGCCAAAAATTAAGAATTAGTATGTTTTCTTAAAGAAATGACTCTTGTAATTATTTAATTTTTTTAAATCTCTTAATTTTCTTTGTTATAAAACACTCACTCACTCACTCAGATATCCTTGAGGTTCTATTCCTTCTGGAGTTCATATTTTCTCCTTCCGCTCTCGTAGATGAACGTAATATCCTTCTCAGTTCGATAAATGGTGTGGACGGAGTTTACAGAGCTCCCTTCCTCTCCGCCATCTTGGCTCCACCTTATCTATATAGTTTTTTCAATTTCATTGATTTCTATTCTTTATGATTTCCTTTCTTACACTTATATGGACCTTATTTTTTTCTATTTTCTATTTTCTTAAGTTGGAAGTTGAAGTCCTTCTTTCGAGACCTTTCTCTTTGCCATTTAGGTATCAGTGCCATAAATTTCTGCACTGTTTTAGATGTGTACACATTTTGATATATTATGTTGTCATTTTATTTCAGTTCAAAATACTTTTTAGCCGCTCTTTTGAATTCTTATTTGAAGGAGGAGGTATTTAAACATGTTTTATTTCATTTCCATATGGCCATAGATATCTAAGTATTATTGTTATTAACTTCTAATTTAATTCCTTTGTAGTTAGAGAACAGAGTTTGGGTGATTTGAATTCATTTAAATTTATTGAGACTTGTCTTATGGCCTGAATGAGTTTTATCTAGATAAATTTTACAAGTACACTGGAGAAGAAGGTGAAACATATATACTTGGTTGGTTGGAGTGGAGTATTCTTTAATGTTAATTACTGTAGTTTTTTAATACTGTTTCTCACTACCTTATCATGAAGCCTTCTATATGTTTAGTGCTTTTCTGCCTGCTTGTTCTATAAGTTACTGAGAGAAGAATGTTGTAATATTTTACTCTAATTGTAGATTTGCCTATTTTTTCTTATAATACTCCCAGATTTTGTTTCATATATTCTTATACTCTGTTATTAAGTGCATATACATTTAGGATTGCTATGTCGTCTTGATTAATTGATCCCTTTTCATTATGAAAAAGCCCACTTTATTGCTAGTAATCTTTTTTTTTTTATAAAATCCCATTTTGTCTGATATTAATATAACTACTTGAAATTCCTTAAAAAAAAAAACTCTCTTGAGAGAGTGAGAGAGCATGAGCAGGGGAGGGGCAGAAAGGCAGGGGGGTGGGGGGACACAGAATCCGAAGCAGTCTCCAGGCTCTGAGCTGTCAGTACAGAGCCCAGTGCAGGGCTTGAACCTACAAACCAGGAGATTATGACTCGATCTGAAGTCAGATGCTCAATCAACTGGGCCACCCGATGCCCCACTATTTGAAATTTCTTTTGAACAGATTTGCATCATATATCTTTATCTTTTTACTTTTAACCTATTTCTGCCTTTATATTCAAAGTGCGTTTCTCATTGGCAACATGTAATTGGGTCTTACTTTTTAATCTAATCCCACCTTTCACTTCATATGTGTAGGCCACTTATTTATCTGATTAATGATTGTGTTTAAATCTGCCATCTTACTATTTGCTTTCTACTTCTTCCATCTGTTCTTTGTTTCCTTCTTCTACCATCTTTTGGTCTTTCTTTGTTAGTGGTGAAGCTCTAACTCTAATGTGGTTTTTGTTTGAGTGGCTGCTTTAATATATCAATTTATCTTAGAGTCTACCTATAAGTAATATGGCACTAGGTTATACCTCCATTTCCCTCTGCCTGGAAATGGGACTATTGTTGAAATACATTTCATTCCTACATATGTTATAAACACAGCAATGTAATGCTATAGATTTTTTTTAAATAGTCAGTAAAGAGGCTGAAAAGTAACAAGTCTATGGATTTTAAAAAGTATTTACCCATATATTTAGCATTTCTTTTTGTTTATATAGATTCAGATTTTCACCTAGTATCTTTTCGGCATAAAGCACTTCCTTTTCCATTTCTTATAGCATATTGAATGACGATGAAATCTTTTGATTTTCTCTTCTTTCATGTATGTGGGGGGAAATCCTTTATTTCACCTTCCTGTCTAAGGTATATTTTTCCTAGGTATAGAAGTTCATCTTCTTCTCCCAACCCTTTGTGACCCTGCTCTTTTGTCTCCTTGTTTGCTTTATTTCTGACAAGAGGCATGATTTCATTCCTATCTTTGTTCTTTTATACCTACTGATGTGGAAATGTTGGGATTCACAACTGACAATCAATGAAGAATTCTTAAGATGTTTTTGATGCAAAAAAAAAAAAAAAAAAAAGGTGGTTTTACTAAAGCATGGGGGACAGGACGCCTAGGCAGAAAGTGCTGCACTGGGAATGTAGCAGGTGACTGATTATATACTTTAAAGTTTGGAGGGACTTAGGGATACCTTAATCTTTAAGGAATTTTGGAAACAAAATTTCCAGGACCTTGAGGGGACTTGCCATTGTTGGGAAAGGGTTATTTATAACTGCCTAATAAAAGCTTTGTCATGAGACCCTTCAGATATATATTAGTGAGCCACTTGCTTGGAGGATGATTGCTAACACATATACTGGAGGACAGGTAGAGGATAAAGGAAATTTCCAAAGGAATTTCTGTATGTTAAAGTAAACAAACAGGATTCTGGAGGTTGGGATACTGTTAAGCTAAGATTGCCTTTTGCTCTTAGCAAAGTATTAACATCAAGGCAGCTGAATTCCTACAGGAACGTCACATTGCCTGTCTCAGGAATTTATAAGTTGTAAGGAAATTTAATTTTTTCTTTTGCCTTTGTTTCCCACATCACCTACTGTGCATTTTTTTATCTATCTGCTTTTAAGATTTTGTCATTGATCAAAAATTTAGAAGAGAAAACAGGCAACAACCTCTTTGACTTCTACCACAGAAACTTCTGTGGCACATCTCCAAAGGCTGGGGAAATAAAAGCAAAAATGACTTATTGGGACCTCATCAAGGTAAAAAACTTCTGCACAGCAAAGGAAACCATGAACAAAAGTAAAAGGCAACCATTGGAATGGGAGAAGATAATTTCAAATGGCATATTGGATAAAAGATTGGTATCCAAAATCTATAAAGAACTTACCAAACTCAACGCCTGAAAAACAAATAATCCACAATGGAAATGGGCAGAACATGTCAATAGACATTTTTCCAAAGAAGACATCCAAATGGCTAACGGACACATGAAAAGATGTTCAACATTGCTCATCAGGGAACTACAAATGAAAACTACTTTGAGATCACCTCACATCAATCAGAGTTGCTAAAATTAACAATTCAGGAAACAACAGATGTTGGTGAGGATATAGAGAATGGGAACCCTCTTGCATTGTTGGTGTGAATGCAAACTGGTGCAACTACTCTGGAAAACAGTGTCAAAGTTCCTCAAATAATTAAATATTGAATTACCCTATGACCTTAATGGCACTACTAGGAATTTATCCAAAGGATGTAGGAGTACTGACTCATAGGGACACATGTACCTCAATGATTATAGCAGCACTATCAACAATAACCAAATTATGTAGCGAGCCCAAATGTCCATCAACTGATGAATGGATAAAGAAGATGTGGTATATAAATATATACAATAGACTACTACTTGGCAATGAGAAAAAATGAAATATTTCCATTTGAAACAATGTGGATAGAACTGAAAGGTATTAGGCTGAGTGAAGTAAGTCAGTCAGAGAAAGACAGATAGCCTATATTTTCACTCCTATATGGAAACTGAGAAACTTAACAGAAGACCGTTGGGGAAGAGAAAGAAAAAAAATAGAGGAAGGCAAACCTTAAGAGACTTTTAAATACATAGAACAAACTAAGGGAAGGCAGGGAAAATGAGTGATGGGCATTGAAGAGGGTACATGTTCACTGAGCACCGAGTGTTTTATGTAAGTGATGAATCATGGGAATCTACTCCCCAAGCCAAGAGCACACCATATACATTGTATGCTAGCCAACTTGACATTAGATTATATTTTATAAAAAGGCATAGAATGGGTAAATATGTGGGCAAATAAAATAGAATATCATTCTCCTTAAGAAAAAGATTTCCTGATTTATCAGTGATTTTAAACAATTTTATTATGATGTACCTTTCTGTCGTTTTTTTTTTTTTTTCAAACATCTTATGTTTGGGTTTTGTTTATCTTGGATTTCTGGATTTGCAGTTTTCATCAAGTTTGGAAATTTTTCTATCCCACCATTCATGGGCATGCTGTTCTTTTTATTTTCTGTTTCTCTTGCTCACTCTGTTTCATTTTGGATGGTTTCTGTTGCTAAGTGTTTAAGCTCACTAATCTTTTCTTTAGCAGTGTATAATACTCTCAGATGTATTTTTATCTCAAGAAATTGGATTTGGACTTTTCTTTGCCCAATGTTTCTCTGTCTTCTTGACTGCTTTAATGCTTTGTCTACTAATGCTATCATCTATGTCAATTCTGGGTCTGTTTTATTGATTGAGTTTTCTTCATTGCTAATTGTAGTTTTCTGTGTCTTTTTATACCTGGCAATTTTTTATTGGATGCCAGGCATTGTGAATTTTACTTTGTTGAATGCTGTATATTTTTGTATTCCCAAAAATACTTTTTAAACTTTGTTCTTGGATGCACTTAAGTTACTTGAAAATACTTA
>NC_043708.1:85680200-85681245 GCF_006229205.1 Suricata suricatta | reverse complement strand
GTGTGTGTGTGTGTGTGTGTGTGTGTGTGTGTGTGTGTGTCCAGAGTTTAAATGCTGTACTCTGTGCCTCGAGACTTAAGAGACTTTTGTCTTTCTGGCTGATGAGATCATGAAATATTCCTAACACTGTAAAAGCCCCAACAATTTCTTCCCCTCAGCTTATTTCACACAGTTTTTCCCTTGGCCTCGGGTAGTTTCTTCGCAAGCATGTGCTGATCAGTCCTTGGTTCATGACTGAAGTTCCCTCCTCAGATGTATGGAGCTTTGTCCAGGCAGCTGTTTCTTCTTCCTTACTCTGCCCTTTTTTAAATATGGCTGTTTTGACCTCCTGGGAATCCCAGCTCCGTCTTCTCACTCAAGAAGACTGGTGAGCTCTGCCTGTATTTAGGGGACCCTGAATAACACGGATTTGTACTGCACATGTCTACTTACATGTGGATTTTCTTGTAGTACAGTACTGAAAATGTATTTTTCTGTTCATTAGGATTTTTTTTATTTTAGAGGGCACAAGTGGGGGAGAGAGTTAAAGAGGAAAAGAGAGAATCTTAAACAGGCTCCACACTCTGCTCAGTACAGAGCCTGAAATGGGGTTTGATCTTATAACCATGAGATCATGACCTGAGCCAAAATCAATAATCACATGCCCAACCAACTGAGAAACCTAGGTACCCCAACTCCCTGTGGCTTTCCTTAATAACATTTTCTTTCCTCTAGCTTCTTTTATTATGAGTATAGAATATAATATATAATACATATAACATACAAAATATGTGTTAACTGAGTATCTTGTAAATAAAGCTTCTGGGCAATAATAGGCAATAAGTAGTTAAGTTTTGATATAGTCAAAAGTTCTACATAATTTTGGCTAAACGGGGTTTTTTGTGGTTCCATATGAATTTGAGGATAGTTTGTTCTAGTTTTGAGAAGAATATTGGTGCAATTTTGATGGGGATTGCATTGAATGTGTAGATTGCTTTGGGTAGTAATGACATTTTCACAATGTTTATTCTTCCTATCCATGAACAGGGAATATTTTTCCATTTCT
>NC_043708.1:85617404-85680100 GCF_006229205.1 Suricata suricatta | reverse complement strand
TGCTGATGCATAGGAGCACATGTACCCCAATGTTCATAGCAGCAATGTCAACAATAGCCAAAACATGGAAGGAGCCTAAATGTCCATCACCTGACGAATGGATCAAGAAGATGTGGTATATATTCACGATGGAGTACTACATGGCAATGAGAGGGAATGACATATGGCCCTTTGTAGGAAAGTGGATGGACCTTGAGGGCTTCATGCTGAGCGAAGTAAGCCAAGCAGAGAAGGACAGAAACCATATGTTTGCACTCATAGGTCTAGCAGGAAAACAGGAGAGACCTAATGGAGAACCAGGGGGAGTGGAGGAAGGAGAGAGAGTTGGGGAGAGAGAGGGATGCAAAACTTGAGAAACTATTGAATGCTGAAAATGAACTGAGAGTTGAAGGGGAAGGGGGCGGGGGGGAAAAGAGGTGGTGGTGATGGTGGAGGGCACTTAAGGGGGAGAGCACTGAGTGTTATATGGAAAACAATTTGACAATAAAATATGGAAAAAAAATTTCTACATGGATTTTTTTTCTTCCAAGTTTTTATTCAAATTCCAGTTAATTAATATACAGTATATTAATTTTAGGTGTAGGATTTAGGGATTCATCATTTACATAAAACACCCCATGCTCAGCACAACACATGCCCTCCTGACATCCATTCGCTACTAAATGTTTCTCCATGCCCTCACTTTCAATATGCAGGTATTTTTAGGTTTAAAATGAGACTTTTGTAGTCAGCATGTAGATGGGTCTTGTTCTACCCATTCTGTCACCCTATGTCTTTTGATTGGAGCATTTAGTCCATTTGCATTTAGAGTAATTCTTGATAGATATAAATTTAGTGCCATTTTATTACTTGTTTTCTTATTTCTGGAGATTTTCTCTGTTCCTTTCTAGTTTTTGTCACTTTTGGTCTTTCTTTCCCATTCAAACCCTGTTTAGTATTTCTTGCAGGGCTGGTTTAGTGGTCATGAACTCCTTTAGTTTTTGTCTGGTAAATTCTTCATCTCTCCTTTTCCAATGGATGGCCTTGCTGGATAGGATATTCTTGGCTGCATATTTTTCTCTTTCAGCACTTAGAATATATCACACCACTCCCTTCTTGTCTGCAAAGTTTCTGTAGAGAGATCTGCTGCTAACCTTATTTATATTCCCTCATAAGTTATGGACTTCTTTTTGTCTTGGTGCTTTTAGGATTTTTCTTTATCTGTACATTTTGCAAATTTAACTACAATATGTCTTGGTGCTTTTAGGATTTTTCTTTATCTGTAAATTTTGCAAATTTAACTACAACATGTCTTGGTGTTGGCTTGCTTTTGTTGATTTTGATGGGCGTTCTCTGTGCCTCCTATATTTAGATGTCCATTTCCTTCCCCAGAGTAGGGAAGTTTTAGGCTAAAATTTCCTTGAGTAAACCTACGGCCCCTTGTACCCTCTCTTCTTCTGGAAATTTCTTTGATACAAATGTTCTTATGTTTTATGGAGTAACTTAGTTCCCTAAGTCTACTTTTGTGATCTAAGATTCTTCATTCCCTCTTTTTTGCATATTTATTATTTTCCATAATTTTGTTTTCTATATCACTTACATGGCCCTCTGCTTCTTCCATCCTCGTGGTCATTACATACAATCAGTTTTGAATCTTGACTTCTGCATTATTCATTTTGGCCTGATTAGTTTTTAGCTCTTTTTATCTCTGCAGTAAGGAACTCCTTTGTGTCTTCTTTGCTTTTCTCAAGCCCAGCTAGTATCTTTGTGATTACTGTTTTAAATTCTGCATCAGGCATCTTACTTCCATCTGTTTCAATTAGATAGATCCTAGCAGTGACTTTTTCTTCTTCTTTCTTTTGGGATGAATTCCTCCATCTTGGTATTTTCTCTAGTTCTCTATCTTTTTCTGTGTGTGAATAAAACCTGTTATGTTTCCTGCTCCTGAGGGCAGTGACTTTGTGAAGAAGAGATCATATACTATCTAGAGCTTGGCACTTCTGGAATTGTCTCTGGTGCATGCTACATGAACTTTGCTGTGATGTTATGGCTGCTTTATCCCTCAGGTCAGTCCTCTGCAGGGTTTCCCCTTGCCTTCGCCAGAGTGTGGTGAGTTTTAACTAGATGTGCTTTGGTCTGCTTATTAAGAGAGACCTGATGCTGTTTCCACTAGGGCTGAAGCTTTGCAGAACTCTGTGATCGGTAGATGTGGTGCTTGGATGGGCAGGAGTTGTGCTGGTCTGGCGGAAGGCTGCCCTGGTTCTAGGCACACTTGCTGGAGAAATGCAGTAGAAGCTGAGTACAGGTGGTCAGGGGTTGGTGTAAGCAATTTAGGAAGCCAATGTTGGTGCTGTTCTATTTGCAGAAGTTAGTTTATGCTAAGGGGCAATGGAGGGAAATGGCACCAGCCAGCCCTTGTCCCTAGAGAGGAGAGTTCATGCTTGCTGCTGTCAGGGAAGCCCTCCCAAAAAAGTGAATAATTTCCTCTTGTGCATCCCAGGCATTTTTCAGATAGTGCTTCCACACTGTGTCCAAGCTGCTTGCCTGCCTGGAGCATCACCGTGCACTTTGAGCTCTATCCCAGCCAGGCTGGCTGAGTTTTAAAACTCCAAACTTTAGGGACCTGATATGGTGGGCACCTGCACTGGTGTTCTGGGATAGGGTCTCACCATTCCAGGATGATGCAGGTTTGACCCAGAGAGGCAGTAGCACCAGAGCTTCGAAGCATTGGGTTTGGGGTAAAGCACAGTAAAGAACTAGTGTCCAGATTAGCCACCCTCAGCAGTTGTCTCTGTGCCTGTGCTGAAGGGCACGGGAAGGAAATGACACCCACAGGCTCTTTTGTCTCTGGAGAGCCAATGCCACCTCATCAGATACATTCCATTTCTTCCAGTGCGTCTTAGGTGATCCCCAGATTGTGCTGCCTGCCGCCCAGTTACCTGCCTGCCTTCTCTACTAGAGCGCTGCTCTGCCCTCAGGGCTCTGTAGCACCCCCGCTGCAGACCTCTAAAGGTCTTTGAGTCCTGCTGGTGCAAAAACTCATGAAAATCAGCCCCTCTCATTTTCCCAGCGAATGGCTTTGAGGAACAGTTTTCCTCCTGTGATCCACTGTGTACTTCTCTCTCCCTCTCCCCTCCCCTCCTTCCCCCTTCCTCCCTCTCCCTTGCTCCCCCCTCACCCGGACCAGGGCTCCCTCCCTTCCACAACACTCATCATCCATTTCTTCCATAAGCCACATTTCTACACCTCCTACCTTCTACAGTGTGGGCTCTTCTCTGCCCCTAGTTGTGCAGTTTGTTCTGAGAGCCCTCAGATCTATTTCCTAGGTATTGAGAGTGATTTGCTATGTATCTGGGTGTGTTTGGGAATGAGGAAAACATAGGGGGGTCCTACTACTCTGCCATCTTGGCACCCCACAGTGTCTACCTGGATTTTTGACTGTGCATAGCATCGGGGCCCCTAACCTTCACATTGCTCAAGGATCCCACAGGGAGGCCGGAGAGCCGGTTCGCTTGCAGGGGGTTTCGCTGGTGGCAGCAGCGAGACTCCATTAGGTCTCATTTTCTTGTCCTTCTGTGTCTGAGTCTTTTTGTTGTCTGGTCTGTTCGGTGCTTCTCTAAGGGGCCTCAGATGAGCCAGGCGGATGCGCCGCGGAAAAGCTCGGGGCCGTGGGTCCCAGGAGACATCTTGGACCCACAGAGGAAAGAGACAGTGGGTTGGAGTAGTCCCATGGCACCAAGGGTGGAATTCGGGTCCGGGGTGAGGTCTGAATTCCACAGGCAAGCGTCGGCACCTGTTCACATTCGCGGAGATGGCAAGTGTGGCCTCTGTTGGAGACACAGGTGTAGGTAGGGCACTCGTGCAAGTGGCAAGTGCCCTACCTACACCAAATTGGGTAAACTCTCCTTCCCTATGCCCTTTACAGGGTAAGAAATTCTCCTTACACCAAGGAGGGCTATGCCAGGCTTTAGGAGTGCAATGGTAACTCAGCTGACCCAGGGTTGGGGGGGGGGAATGTAAGGACGCAGGTTTGAGACAGTAGAAGGGCACACATTGCCCACGGCAAGAGGGACCACCTTTGTAATACCCTTAACATTCCTAAGGGCAGGCCTAAGGCTAGTTACACCCTATGTGAGGGTCCTGGGTGCTGGGTCTACTCTGATTGGTTAACACTCTAAATGTTGTAACTGGATAAACCTGTCAATACTGTGTAATAATAATTGGATCACTGTACCTATGTCACAATTTCCTGTAACTCCCCCTTCCCAAACTCATAAAAGCCCTACCCCACCTTTGTTCGGGGCTCTCAGCATGGATCCACCACTCGGTAAAGTCTGTGAGCCCAAGTTTAGGTCCGGCGAGCCTAAACCCGTAATAAAGCCCTTTGCTTTTGCATGCATGATTCGGTCTCCCTGGCGGTCTCTGGTTCTTGGGGATGATCATGAAATCTTGGGTATTACAAATTGTATTTTTTTTTTCATGAGGTACAACTTGGCAACTCTCTTCAAGGAGTTCTTAGGGAAATTTTTAGGGCTTACGTTGTTTCCCTGTGATAAGCATGTATAAGATAAAGTACTTGCCCTCAGAAACTCCTTCCGGAAGGAGAGATGAACAAGTGATCACTGCCCTGGACTGCTTCATGTCCAGTGTCTGAATCTGCCCCTCTTACTCCATTTTGAGCCCTATACTTCTCTTTCTCTGTAAAGTTAAGTAAGGACTGGGCTGTTAGAAAATTTGTTCATCTCGTTTTATTTTTTCTTAAAACGTAAAAACATTCAACAAAGGCACAGTAAAAATGGCTCATTTTTTCCCCCTGCCATCTCAACATTGTTCTGCAGCCTGGTAATAGGTACATTGGAACTGAACTTGGGAAGGACTTTCTCATCCCACTTTAGTCTCTGTAGACTCCTACCACCATTCTTTATTACGGACAATTAATTTAGTCTCCACTTGTTTGACTAATTAGCTAGAAGTTTAGTGCTGCTCCTAGCACTGCCCTACACTTACTTTTCTCCCCATTCCAAAAAGATGATTGTCCGTAAGGTCTTCTCATACCAGAAACCTAGTACTTTCTCCACCATGTTAGGTGGATAATTTCCTCTAATCCTGGGCAAGCTACTTGGATGATCTGTGCCTTACATTTAAAGATGTAAAACAAAGCTGCCCTCTTAGCGCAGCTGGCAGCGCGTCAGTCTCATAAAGATGTAAAACAGTGCCAGTAGGTTATCCATTGATTTTTGGATGGAGAATGGTGCTAAGGTGGATAATAATTTAGTTAACACCTGCCTTAAATGAGTTGCTTGGAGGAGGGGGGAGGGGCAACAGATTGAATGTAAAGGCATTCTTTGGAATAGGGTAAATAGACATGTTTAATGTAGTGATGTGATTAAATGTGTTTGTTTTGAGAAGAGGTTGTTACTTCTTGTTTTCCTTAGTACTCGGTAACATAAAGAGAGATTGGAATCTGTAAGACAGCAGCGTTTTTCATTTTAAGGTTGACTTTCAAGCAAAATATATCAATTCGTTTTTACCCTAGAATTTTATTTCATGTGATATCATGAAAAAATTAACACTCAGATTTTAAGAAATTGTTGAAAATCCAGGAGTTTTCTATTTATTTTTCTAATTTATGAAGAGGATAAGTGAGAGATAAAATAAATAGAGTAAGGATGAGCAGGATTGACTCCACAGAAACCATAAGGCTTCCAAGTGGTCACCAGGCATGGTTCAAGTGTTGACTTCCTGTCTACTTTGGGTGCACCACCAGGATGAGCTGAGTTCTGGGAGGGAAGATGGAGCAGACTCTTCCTCGTACCAAAGTTTGTTAGGGATTTTAGTGAAACCCATAGAATTTGTTGAAGAGACATTGCCTAACATTATACTATCCAAAGACTTTTAGAAGATTAATCTACATGTTGTATTGTGTTCTCTGGAATTTTTTCATTATCAATCAAATGAAATGTAATTTTGAAGTAAGCTTTGAGATCTTATAATAAAATATTGATGGAAACCCAAAAGAATATATATAAAGATAATAATTATGAAATATTTAATCCTAAATATTAATTTAATATTAAATTTAATATTAACTTATATTTAACAATTTAAGCATTTAATTTGATATTAAATAAATAAAAATACTGAGGTCAAGAAAGATGTTACAAACAATTCAGAAAAAAACAAGAAGACCAACCTAAGTTAGTTCAAGGATTCTCTTCTATGTGACAAATAACAAATGAAAGAGGAGTAAAAGTAATCAGAAACCAGTTTTGTGACAATGGTGAAAAATGAGGATTTTATCAATTGACTCTGGACCCTTAATCCTAAGTCCAGCAAGGCAGGAAAAAGTATTAAAAGAATTGGTGTCCTCTGAATGGATAAAGAAGATATGGTGTGTGTGTATATATATATACACACACGTACATACAATGGAGTATTACACGATCAAAAAGAATGAAATCTTGTCATTTGCAACTATGCGATGGAACTAGAAGGTATTATGCTAAGTGAAATTAGAGAAAGACGATTATATGACTTCACTCATAGGAGGAATTTAAGATACAAAATAGATGAACATAAGGGAAGGGAAGCAAAAATAACAAAAAGGAGGGGGACAAAAAATAAGAGACTCTTAAATATGGAGAACAAACAGATGGTTGCTGGAGGGGTCATGGGGGGGGTGGGCTGAATGGGTAAGGGGCATTAGGAATCTATTCCCAAAATTATTGCACTATATAATGACTAACTTGGATGTAAATTTAAAATTAAAAAATTAAAAATTTTAAAAAATGAAGAAAAAGAACTGGTATCTTCTTCCCAATTTCTTAGTAGCATCCTGCACACAGTATGCCCAAGAAAAGTTTGTTAAAACTAAAAACTGGGGTGCCTGGGTGACTCGGTTAAGCAGTGGACTTTAGCTCAAGTTCATGGTCTCATGGTCTGTGGGTTCAAGTCTCGTGTCAGGATCTGTGCTAGCAGCTCAAAGCATGGAGCCTTCTTCTGATTCTGTGTCTCCCTCTCTCTCTGTCTCTGTCTCAAAAATAATAAAAATTAAAAATTAGAAAAAACCTAAAAACTGCTAAATTTGCTTGCATGAGTCTCAAATGTTGGGTGCCTGGCAGCAGAATGAATTACCCAATGGAAATCTCTCCTGCTGAGTTTTGAGCCCCTACCAGTTTTAGGTGAGAATGTGCTGTCTTTCAGATAAAGATGGACCACAGAAACTAGTGAGTTTCTTAGACTGCCAAGAACCAGGCATGTTAGTTCTGCATATTGAGGGCTTAAATTTCCCTCATTTGCCTGTCGCTTAAACCTTCTTCTGTCATGCAGTAAAACTGGAAATAAATATACATTTTCCTTCAAAATCTTAATTCCCACTGGGCTGAGATCAGAGAGAGAAGTGAATAGCAGTGTGAAGGGAATGATGGTTAAAACAGAAATCAGGATGTAGAGGGGGAGGAAAAATCAGTTCATCTCAGTTTAAAGATTTCTTTAACATGCAATTTCCTTCTCCTTAACCTCCAGCCAGTTTTCTGAAAGTGCACATTTAACTTCTAGGGTGAACATAAAACTTGAAAATGCAACTCTATACTGAAGCTACTGGTACTGTGGCAAAAATTAAATAAGAGGAAAATGTTAAGTGATTTATCTCCTGGATTAAGACTTCATACCCCTCCAATGCTGTATGAAAGGCTGAGGAATCTGTGGTACAAATACTTTAATTATTTGACAGCATGTGGAATGAATTACACTTTATCTCTGTTCAAGCTGTTTGTATAATAAAAGATTGAATTGTTTCCATTTTTTACAGTATAATGGATAGATGGAAGGGGATGATATGAGAATTTCTTCACTTAAAGCTGTGATTTCAATATGGTTCTGAAAAGGGGAATACAACATTAAGGCTGTAGAGAAAGTGTGTTGGGGTGTTCGATTCCAGGGTGTTCGTTGTAACTTTCCCCTTCCAGCTGGTCGTGAGGCTGACATCTCGCCATCCAACAGCTCTGTAACTTGTGCCTGTGTTCACCTTTGCCAGCATGAATGTAGTAACCTCTTACTTAGTCTCTTAGACTAAATAAAATCTTTGGATTTTATCTTCGCACATCATTCTTTCTTCCTCTGCAGCCAGTGATTCCGCCAATAATGATAATCTGACTGGGCTCTTACTTACTTAAAAGCCTTTTGATGCCACCCTCAAAGATAAACTACAAGATTCTTCACACAGACTTGAAATGTCCTGGCTGGTTCTCCAGTTCCATCTGCCTCTATTCCGTCTTGCCCAGTATGCTTCAGTAGCATCTGACTACCGGAAAGTCCCCGTTGAAATGGCAACGGTTTCTTTCTGAATTTCTGCTTATGCCATCTCAGCTTCAAGGAATGTTCTTTTCTTTTCTCTTCCCCCCGAGGCTTTTTATACACATCCGTTAAGAAAACTTGGTCATTACCTCTCCACCTTCCCAACCTCTTCTTAATCTAGAGGAGCATTTATTTATTCAAAGCATTTATTTCACTTCATTAAAAGTGTCTATGTGTTCATCCCTTATTAGATGGTGAGTTTCTAGAAAACAAGTCTTAGACTTTGTTCATCTTTTTGTCCCCAGCTTCTAGTATAGGACAAAAAAAGGTGCTCATTAAATGCTTGTCCACTGAGTGCATAAATTAAAATATGTTCTATTGTTTCAATAAATTATAGTAAAAGTAATAGTTTATCAAAATATTCCAGTGAGGCAGCCCTCATACATGGCTAATGCTTGGAGCATTAAATGCCATAATTAAATTGCTATGAAACAGACTTGGACACAAGCCCTAGTCCGTGTAATGGCACATATTTAACATTTCACTTAAAGGCAGCTCTCCCTGCCTCTTTGTCCTACACATACTATGGTTTAGGGAACCTGGCCATTTATCTAGTCAGAGGAGGAAGATGCTTTGCATGAACAGATCAGACTGTAGCGTTGAGCCTCAAAAATACCATCATGCATTGGAACAGCCCAGGGATTCTTGTTAAAAATGGTGATACTGATTGAACATACAAGAAATGATATTTGAGACTTTATGAATCTAGCAAACTCCCAGAAAATGCTGATGTTACTGGCCCTTGGCCCTCACCTTGAGTGGCAAGGATAGAGAGCGCTTCAACTCCATATACAGTAGGATATGTTGCAGAAGAATTGAGTGTCAAAGTATTTTACTGCTATGCATATTAATTATACTGAGAGTTTCTAGCACCTTATATTAATATCTTGGTGGGTGTGAGTTGCCATTGGGAAGATAAAGCCCATGCCATAGTTCCATGATTGAGTGCTTTTTATGATTGAGTTCTGATTATCGCAAGTCATTTTTACATGACAACTTCAAATATCTTGATTATCTTATTTTTATTGTTTTATATGATTTTTCAATGCCTAATTTTTCAGTACTGATCCTCGGTTTCTGACCTGAGTCACAGATGAGTTTTCTCTAGATCTACAAACCATATAGATGAGTCAAACAGCAAGATTGTAAGAAAGGTCCTGTTCAATATAGAAACTTGGGAGGAAATGATCAAAATATGACAATATCCAAGATCATAAAGGAAAAGATAATACAACAAGATTAAAAATAAATGAACGTTAGGAATTCTAAACTGGATCCATATTAATCAAAAGGGGGAAAAATCTATTGGAAAAGACGTCTACAAACCAAATAAAATCCAATGGTTAGAGATTTTGTGATTTAATATACAAATATTCAAAATTAAATATGTAAGGAGAAAAGCCAAGAAAAATAATAATAGGGCAAATGCTCAAATGTCATAGTATTTAAAAACAAGGAGATTAATATAAAATGGAAAAAAAATAATAGTGGTTGCTTGTGTCATGCCCTCATCATCAAGCACAGAAACCTTTCTAAGTGTATTATCCATTTTATCTCACTTACTTCTGCCAACAACCCCATGGGGTAGGTTCTAAGTCCAGGTAACTAAAAAATAAAACTAAAATGCTATTTATCAATCTTTGAGGAATGAAAAAGGTACAATAACAATAGCCTTTTCTGAGACTTAATGAAAATAAGAACTATTCATTTTATTAACATTTACTGAGCAAGTAACAAGCACATTTGTAAAGACATTACATGCATAATTTAATTTTAATAACAAGCCTATGAGTTAGGAGTTAGTATTGTTTTCATTTTACTGATGAGAGAATTGGAGGATTAGGGAGGTTGAGAAACTGTCCAAATCACCCAACTAGTAAGAAACCGCACCAGTTCTCGAAGACCCCTGGAAAGAGTTGGTTTATTTCTGGTTTTGTAGGGTTTTTTAAAGCTATATCCTCGCACACATCTGGTTGTGTATAGGTTACTTTATGTGTATATCTATAAGTGGTATTGATAGATCATAGGAAATACACATGTTCAACTGTATGAAATCCCAATTCACATCACAGAAATTATACAATTTACACTCCCTTTAAAAGCTAATGAGAGTTTTACATGTTTGCCAATACCTTACAGTTTTATTTTTGCTGATTTTGTGTCTTTAATTTACTTTCCTCTGGTTATAAAATTGAGTATTTTCAAATGTTTTATGGATCGCTTTGATTCCTCAGTCTTTGAAGTTTCTGCTTATTGATTTTCCTTCCACTTTTCTATGGGTTTTCTTTTTGATTCACAGTATTTACACATACTATACACTATTTTGTTGTTTATATGTATTACAAATACCTTCAAGTTTGTAGCATTTTTAAGTTACTCTCTTTGGGGTGTCTTTCAGTAAAGAGAAATAATTGAACTTTTTCTTCATGATTTACATTTTTGTGTCTTTTTAAAGAAATATCACCTACATGATCTAAAAAGTACAAGGATGTCTTCTAAAAGTTTTATAGTTTTTCTTTCACATTAAAGCCTTTCATATTCCTGGATTTGATTTTTGTGTGAATGTGAGGTAGAGATCTGTGATAGGTATAATCAGAGAACATCCTTATTTTTTCATCCAACTCAGATTTCACCCATAGCTTCAGTGAGGAAGAATCCTACATTTGGCTTCATACCCCAAGCATCCTCTTGTCGGGGGGATTTTGTGGGGCCAGTTTCCTTGAGTCTTCAGTTGCTCTGTTTGCTGGAGTAGGTGGTCCCGATAGAGGGCTGGCTGTCAGAGACATTGTCAATTCCACAGGGATCCTCTTCAACCAGTGAGGGAAAAGAATGAGTACAAAAGTAACTTCCTCACCCCTACAGGGGACAGTTGTGAGGTATATAGTTCACTCAGGCCCTCCGGGAGTTCACAAGACTTGAACTGTAGTTGCAAACAGTGGTAACTACTTATTAATATACACTGTGTTGTCTTCGTTCCCTTCTCTATTGCATTTCCCACACACTGACTTTCTGAGATCACTTTCCAAATAAATACTTTTTCCCAAAGTCTAGGTCAGGTTTGGTTTTATCTGTAACAAAACTGTCCTAGGAAGCAGACCCTCAGGATAAGATTCTAGAACTAGATCATTTGCTAGTCAAATGGCAAAGTATCTCCGTTACTGGTAGGTTGAAGCATCACATTAAGGTTCTCACCTATGGTTTCTAGAAAGAATCATAAGCAAAAGAGGAAATACTGGTGTATACATAGTTCCAGCATTTAAAATATATGAAGGTATTGATAATCAGGTTAGTAAATTGGCTGTTTTGTAAATAACTATGTCTGAAGTATGAAAGCAGAGAGATTGATGTCATTTCACTATTAGGCATGTTGTGAAAGACTGCTATGTAAAGAGACCTTCACCTCCTACAGCCAGAAGTTAGAACATAGTAAAAATCAGGATTAACGTTTGATTGTACCAATGGCAGAAGTTAAGATGAAGCTGAAATAATAGCCATGGCATGTCTCTTAGCTAAAACAGGCTTCTGATAAAGAAGAAAGGGGCCTAAGAAGTCTGGAATGGAGATATTCGAAAACCCTGAGCTCTTAGTTTACTCTAAACCCTATGGGCCATGAGAGGAATCCCCCTTTCTCTTTGTAAGAGTAGATCAGACTTATGTGCCTTAGAAACCATGATAACAAGATGATTTACAAAATGCAAAACAATTAAATAAAATCTAATAGCGTACAGTAACATCAATGCCTTATCTCACTGATGAATATTAAGGTGCTTGGAACCAGTCCTGATAAAATGGTAGGATAATTCTCTGCGGTTGGAAACCATACTTCCATAGCAGTGACTCCCAGCGTGTGGTCTACAAATCCGTAGGAATCCTGAGACCATTTCATGGAGTCTACAAGGTCAAGTTATCTTCCTATTAATAAGATTATTTTTACATATTCTGTTGACATTTCCACTGATTGTGCCAAAGCCATGGTGTATCAAATTGCTTGTGCCTTACTAAAAACCAAAGGTAGTTACATGAAACTGTATTAATATTCTCCATTGCCAGTTTTTAAAGTCAGTTTTCCAAGAGAAGCTCTTGATGAAGCAGTCAAAATTATTAATTTAAAAAAATTGATACTTGAGTACATGTCTTTTTAATATTCTGTGTGACAAAATAGGAAGTATGCACAGAGCTTCTGCATGCCAAAGTATGATCATTATTCAACGAAAAGCACTTAGGCAATTATTTCACTTGAAAGCTGAGCAAGACTCTTTAAGGAAACAGCATTTTCTCTTGAAATAACAACTGACAGGCAAAAGAGGTTATTCAGAGTTGGTTATTTGGTAGTCATTTTCTCAAAAATTAACAAGGTGAGCCTACTGTTTCAAGAAAAAAAACTGACAGTATTTATTTCAAGGGATGAAATTTAAATTTTTAAGTAAAAATTAGAATTGTGAGAAATTTGTATATTACACCTTGAGCTTGACCACTTCCTAAAACCTAAAGATTTTGATTAGATTGGTGATTTTATAAAAGAATGTGACTTTTTAAACTTTTTTTTAATGTTTTACTTAGTTTTGAGAGACAGAGAGAGACAGCATGAGTAGGGGAGGGTCAGAGAACGAGGCAGACACAGCATCGGAAGACAGACTCCGGGCTCTGAGCTAGCTGTCAGCACAGAGCCTGACACAGGACTTCAACCAAAACAACATATCACTACAGATTGAACAGGACTTCAACCAAAACAACATATCACTACAGATTGAATCCAAAAGCAGAAAATCTACCTATCCTGTATTGAGTCTGATATCAAGAAGACTTGGGAAATGTAAAATAATGCCACTATTCTCACTACTTTTTAAAAATATTTTTTATCAAATACTATGTATATTTATAATGTGTTCATTTTTATTTTCAAGTCGTATGTTCACACTTCAGCATATCCCAGTTTAATGTCTAATATGATATAGTAGATAAAACCCACATAAGCAAAAGCTCTTTATTTAAAAATATTTTTAAAGTATAATTGAGACCTACAATATTGTATTAGTTTCAGTGTATAACATAATGCTTTGTTTTTTATACGTTACGAAAATCTACACAGTGAATTAGTTATCATTTCTCACCATACACAGTTTATTTTTCTTGTAATGGGAACTTTTAAGTGCCAAAGTCCAAGTCCAGCAGGTCCAGGGATCCCTGAAGGATGGATGGTTTTAGCAAAAGGAGGAGTGAATGAAAGAGCCACGAGTTTCTTTCTGTTCACCAGGCAGGAATCTCTGCACTGACCCGAGAGTTGGTTTTACTTATGGAAAAAAAATATATGGGAGGAGCACAGAAGTAGCATTTGCCTAAGATAATAGTTTCTGATGACAAATTTCTTTGGCATGTAAAAATTTCCCAGAACATAGATTGGTAGAAGACTCCTACATAATCTTTGTCAATAGTGATTGATGTAGGTGATTTAGATGTTTAACATATGGGGAAGGAAGGTATCTTCAGCATTCAAATACAAGACAATGTTTTTAGCATAGCAAAGGCCAACTTAGTTCTTTGTGAGCAGGGGTCAATAGCCTATTTGCTGAAGGGGAAGTAAAACAGGATTCTCAGGAAATGTAATATTTGCTCCCATAATCACAAAAGAAGAAATTCCTTTAATAAGTTTCGTCTCAAGGTGCAATCTGCGTATTTCAGGAAAAGAGAACATGTTACTCCCAATACAATCAGCCTTGGAGGGTCGGTGCTCAAAAAGCAATTGAGTGAGGGGTTAGACATCAGTCACCATCTGACAACAGGAGGCCGTGCAAAACCCGCCTTAACCTCACAAGGAGTTTTCTTAACTTAGTTCAGAAATGGTTCCCAATATTTGATTCATTTCTTAGTGTTTTTCAAATTTGCTAGGTGGTATTATTGACCAGAGTCACTATTCCATACGTCATATCCCTATGACATGTTTTAAAACCGGAAGTTTATACTTTTCAGTCCCTGTTACCCATTTCACCCATTCCATTCCACCATTCCCACCCTCACCACCATCAATCAGTTATCTGTGCGTTTTGTTTTTTATATTCTATGCATTAAAATCAAATAGTATTTTTCTTTCTCTGTATGACTTATTTCTCTTAGCATTAATACTCTCAAGGTCCATCTATTTTTTGTTGCAAATGGCAGTATTTCATTCTCTTTTATAGCTGAGTACTATCCCATTGTACATATATACCACCTTTTCTTTTTCCATTTATTCATCAGTAAATGCTTAGGTTGTTTCCACATGTTGGCTATTGTAAATAATGGTGCAGTGAACACAGGGGTGCATATATCTTTTTGAATTAGTGCTTTAATTTTCTTCAACAAATCCCCAGAAGTGGAATTTCTGTATTGTACAGTCGTACTATTTTTAATTACTGAGAGTCTCCATTCTTTTCTCCACATCCTTGTCAACACTTATTATTTCTTGTCCTTTTGATACTAGACATTCCAACAGGTATGAGGTGGCATTGTGGTTTTGATTGGCATTTGTGATGTTGAAGATCTTTTCATGTGCCTTCTGGCCACCTGTATGTCTTCTTTGGAGAAACATCAATTCATATCATCTGCCTATTTTTAATGGGACTGTTGATTATAGAGTTGCACAAGTTCTTTATATATTGTGGATATTAACCCCTTATCAGGTATATGATTTAAAATATCTTCTCCCTTTCACTAGGTTGCCCTTATTTTGTTGTTGGTTTCCTTTGCTGTCCAGAACTTTATCAGTTGTGCAGTTCCACTTGGTTACTTTTCCTTTTGTTGACATTGCTAGTTAAAGAGACTGTCCTTTACTGTTGTATATTCTTGGCTCCTTTGCCATAAATTGATTGACTATATATGTGTGGATTTATTTCTGGACTCTCCATCCTGTTCCATTGTGTGTGCACGTGTGTGTGTGCACACGTGCACACATGTGTGTTTATGGTAGTATCATACTGATTTCATTACTATAATTTTATATTGTAGTTTGAATCCTGCTTTGTTCTTTCTCAAGACTGGTTTGCCCTCCAGGATCTTTGTGGTTCTATGCAAATTTTAGGATTGTTCTAATTATTTGAAAATGCTATTGGAATTTTGATAGAATTGCCATTGTTTTGAATCTGTAGATTGCTTTGGGTAATTTGGACATCTTAACCATAGTCTTCCAAATAATGAGTATAGAATATTTTTCTATTTATTTGTGTCTTTTTGAATTTCTTTCAGAAGGATCTTATAATATTCAGTGTATAAGTCTTTCACTTGGTGAATTTATTCCTAGATATTTCATTAATTTTGATGCAATTGTAAATAGGATTGTTTTATTAACTTCTCTTTCTGATAGATTATTGTTAGAGTATAAAAATACAACAGATTTTTATATATTCATTTTGTAACCGGCAGCTGGAATGAATTTGTTTATTATAATTTTTGGTACAGTCTTTAGGATTTTCTATATATATAACCATGTCATTCACAAACAGTGACAATTTTACTTCTACCTTTCTAATTTTTATGTGTTTCTATTTCTGTCCAATTTCTCTGGCTAGGATTTTCAATATTGTGTCAAATAAAAGTAAGCAACAGTAGGCATCTTTGTTTTGTTCCTGATCTTAATGGAAAAGCTTTACAGCTTTTTGTCATGGGCTATGATTTTTGCTGTAAGATAAGGCTTTTATTATATTAAGGTACATTCCCTCTGTACTCACTTTTTTGAGAATTTTTAATCATAAAAGAATATTGAATTTTATTAAATCATTCTTCATTTGCTGAGATGATATGGTTTTTATCTTTCATTTTCTTAATGTGGTATATCATGTTGATTGGTTTGTGGATGTTGAACCATCCTTGAATCACTGAAATAAATCCCACTTGATCATGGTGTATGATCCTCTTAATGTATTTATGAATAATTGCTAATATTTTGTTGAGAACTTTTACATGTATGGTTATGAAAGTTATTGGCCTATAATTTTCTTTCATTTTTTTAGTGGTATTTTTGTTCAGTTTTGGTATCAGGGTAATGCTGCCCTTGTAAAATGAGTTTGGATGCATGTGCTCCCCTTCAGTGTTTTGGAAGAGTTTGCAAAGGATATGTATTAAATCTTTGAATGTTTGGTAGAATTCACCAGTAAAGCTGTCTGGTCCTAGAACTTAATTTTTGTCAGTTTTTAAATTATGATTCAATTGGTCTATTCAGATGCGCTATTTATGTTTTATGATTTAGTATTGGAAGATTGTATGTTCCTAGGAATTTATTCATTATTTCCAAATGTCCAGTTTGTTGGTGGAAAATGTTCATAGTAGTCTCTTATGATCATTTGTAATTCTTTGGGTATTAATTATAACTTCTCTTTTATTTCTGATTTTATTTACTTGAGTCTTCTCAGTTTTTCTTAGTCTAACATTTTGTCAATGTTGTTCTTTTCAGAAAACAAGCTCTTAGTTTCACCGATCTTTTCTACTGTCTTTATAGTCTCTGTTTCATTTATTTTCACGCTAATCTTTTTTTTTTTTTTTTTTTTTTTTTTTTACTAACTTTCGGCTTTATTTGTACTTCTTTTTCAAGTTCCTCTAGGTGCAATTAGGTTGTTTGAGATTTTCTTATTTCTTGAGATAGGCCTATGTCACTAGAAACTTGACTCTATAACTGCTTTTGCTGCATCCCATAGATTTTATATGTTGTATTTCCATCTTCATTTGTCTCAGGTTTTTTCTTTCCACTTTGATTTCTCCATTGACCTGTTCAGTGTCATTTTGTTTGTATCCACATATTTCTGATTTTTCAATTTTCTGTTTGTAATTAATTTCTAGCTTCATACCATTGTGGTCAGAAAAGATGCTTGATATGATTTCTATCTTAAATTTATTGAGACTTGTTTAACAACAATCAACATATGATTAATTATCCTGGAGAATATTCCATATGCATGTGAAAGAAAAGTGTATTCTGCTGTTTTTCGATGGAATGTTGTACATGTGTCTATTAAGTCCTTACAATCTGGTGTGTCACTTAAGGCCAGTGTTTCCTTATTTTCTGTCAGAATGATCTTCCCATTGATGTAAAAGTGTATTAAATTCCTCTACTATTATTGTATTGATATAAATTTCTACCTTTGGGTTTGTTAATATTTGTTTGGTATACTTAACTGCTCCTATGTTGAGTGCATACATATTTATAAATGTTATGTCTTTTTTGTGAATTATCCCCTTTATCATTGCATAATGTCTGTCTTTTATCACAGTATTTGGTATAAAGTTTATTTTTTCTGAGTGTAAATACCTTTCTTTGGGTTTCCATTTTATAAAACCTTTATTATGTTCCTTCACCTGAGTCTATGTGTGTGGTCCTTCATCTGAATGAAGTGTGTCTCTTGTAGACAGGCTATAGATGGGTGTTCTTGTTTAGCTTTTCTATGTCTTTTGATTGGAGCATTTAGTCTATTTACATTTAAAGTAATTATTGACAGGTATATACTTATTAACATTTTTATTCATTGGTTTCTAGTTGTTTCTGTAGTTCCCTTTTCATTCTTCTCATGCTCTCTCCCCTTCTGGTCTTATGGCTTTTTTTTAGTGTTATGCTTCAATTTCTTTCTATTTCTTTTTTGTGTATCTTTTACTGGGTTTTAGCTTGCATTTACCATGGGGTTCATTTATAACATCCTATGTGTATAGAAATCATTATCAAGTTGATTGGTTGCTTAAGTTCCAACACATAAAATCACTAAATTTTTACTCTTTACTCCATATTTTATGATTATGATGTCATATTTTATATCTTATTTTGAGTATCTCTTCACTAATTTCTCTAGATATAATTGATTTTTAGTACTTTTGTGTTTTACTTACTAGCTTATAAGTTATTGATCTACCTTTCCTATATGGTTATTTTTACTAGTAAAAATTTTTTTTTTTTTTTTTTTTTTGCTTCATATTATGGCACTTCTTTCCACTTAAAGAGTCCCCTTAACATTTCTTATAAGGCTGATTTAGTGGTAATGAATTCCTTTAACTTTTGTTTGTCTGCAAAACTCTTTATCTGTCCTTCAAATCTAAATAATAATTTTGCTGGGTAGCATACTCTTGGTTGTAGGTTATTCCTTGTCAGCACTTTGAATATACATGTCACTCCTATCTGACCTGCAGAGTTTCTGCTGAAAAATCAGCTCATAGCCTTATGGGTCTTTCCTTCTATGTAATGGTTCCCTTTTCTCTTGCTTTTAAGATTCTTTATCTTTAATTTTTGTCATTTTAATTAAATGTGTCTTGATGTGCACCTCCTTGGGTTCATATTGTTAGGGCCTTTCTGTGCTTCCTGGACCTGGATGCCGGTTTCTCCAGGTTGGGAAGTTTTCAGCTATTATATTTTCTTTCTAAAAAAATTTTTTAGCATTTATTCATTTTTGAGAAAGAGATATAGAGTGTGAGTGGAGGAGGGCAGAGAGAGGGAGACACAGAATCTGAAGCAGGTTCCAGGCTCTGAGCTATCAGCACAGAGCCCAATGCGGGGCTCCAACCCACAAGCAGTGAGATCATGACCTGAGCCGAAGTTGGATGCTCAACTGACTGAGCCAGCCAGGTGCCCCTCAGCTATTATACCTTCATATGAGTTTTCTGGCCCTTTGTCTCTTCTGGGACTTCTGTAGTATGTATGTTATTACACTTGATGATGTTGTAAAGGTCCCTATTTTCATTTTCTATTTATTTATTTTTTTGCTGTTCAGCTTGAGTTGCTTTTCACTACCATTTTGTCCAGATGGCTGATCTGTTCTTCATCTTCTAGTCTGCTGTTGATTCATTCCCTCTAGTGTATTTTTCATTGCATTTATTGTATTCTTCAGCTCTGATTGGTTCTTTTAAATATTTTCTGTTTGTTGAAGTTTCATTGAGTTCATACATGCTTTTTTCAGATCTAAAAGCATCTTTATTACCATTACTTTGTACTCTAATTTGGCATATTGTTTATCTCTGTTATCTTTAGGTCTTTTTCTGTAATTTTGCCATGCTCTTATGCAACTAGCAATGAGGCCTGGTGACAGCTACTGTGGGTACACTGGCAGGCAGGGTTACTCCCCAAGGTTTTAACAGAGCCTCAAGGGCTCACTGGTGGACAGGACTGGAACTCAGCCCAACTGTCTGCAATGAGCCACTGTTACTGCTACAAAAGTGCTGGTGGCCAGGGTTTATTCCCCTTTCCCCAGGAAAGAAGTCACATTGGAGGGAAAATAGTCCCAGCTGGGATTTCTGCCTAGGTGTAGCAGTACAAGATTCACTTTGGAGGGGTGTCTACTGAGGCAGGAGGATTGGATAGGGTTGGTCCACAGGGAAACACTGGTGCAGGGCTCACAATGCTAGCCAGGTAGATGTAGAGTGTCAACTGGCTTTAGAAAGCCTTTGGCTTTATCTAAAGTGGGGGAAGGAAGAAAAATGGTGCTCACCAGCACTTTTATTCCCAGAGATCTCCTGCAGATCCCTGCCTGTCCAACACGCACCCTAAAATTAGACCTTAAATCTCTTCCATATATAGCTCAGGTGCTTTTCAAACTGCTGCTTCTACACTGTGTCTCAGGCCAAGTTAGTTACCATGCTGGCTCTTTAAGAGCAGACACTCAGTTTCCTATAGCCCTCTAGCTTCTCTGGAGTTAAGCCCCACTGATTTTCAAAGTTAGATGTTATGGGGATTCACCTTCTGGTGCAGGTCCCTAGGGCCAAGGGTGCTCAGTAGAGGTCTGGTTCCCTTGCTCCTACATGCTTCTGATGTCTCTTTTGTTGGTGAGAGTGCCAGAGATTTCAATCTTGATCATGTCTGTGTCCTTCATATCCTTCATACCTATGGCTAGCTGCGAAAGATCTGTCATGCCAGTCATCAGGTCATTTTCAGAATGAGTTGTAATACATTTAGTTGTTTCCTTGGTATGTCTGTAGGAAAAGGTGAGCTCAGGATCCTCCTACTTTGCCATCTTCCACCCTCCTTATTCTCCTACTAACTTTATAAGTGGTTAATCTATTAATTTTACTATATATTTACCTTTTCTAGTGAGATTTTAATTCTAAAATGATTTCTTCTTACTAGTCAGTGCCTTTTCTTTTCAGCTGAAAGAAGTCCTTTTAGTATTTCTTGTAGGGCCATTTTAGTGAGGATGAATTCTTGTAGCTTGTTTGCTGGAAAACTCTTTATCACTCTTTCAATTCTGAATGATAATTTTGCCTCGCAGAGTGTTCTAGGTTGGAAGTTTTTCCCCTCAGCACTTTGAATATATCATGCTACTCCTATATGGCCTGAAAAGTTTCTGCTAAGAAATCTGATGATCTTATGAGGGTTCTTGTGTATATGTAACAAGTTGTTTTTCTCTCACGTCTTTTAAGATTCTCTTTAACTCTTGATATTTTAAGTATATTATGTCTTGGTGTGGGGTCTCTTTCAATTTATCTTGTTGGAAATTCTCTGGGCTTCATGAATCTGGATACCTGTTTCTCCAGGTTAGAAAAGCTTTTAGCAATTGTTTCCTCAAATAAGTTTATTTCTTTTCCTTCTGGAACCCCTATAATGTGAATGTTACTCCACTTGATGTTGTCTGACGGGCCCATTAAACCATCTTCACTTATTAAAATTCTTTTTATAAGTTTCTTTGTTCTGTTTGGGTGAGTTCTATTGCCTTATCTTTAAGACCACTGATTATTTTTTTTCCTGCATAATCCAGTCTGCTGTGGAACTTATCCAGTATATTTTTCAGTACAATTGTTGGGTTCTTCAGCTCTATGATTTGTGTTTTGTCGTTTCTTACGTTTTCTATCTCTTTGTTAAAATCCTCATTGTATTCATCCATTCTTCTCCCAAATTAAGTTAGCATCCTTTTGATCATTACTTTGAACTCTTTTTCAGATAAATTACTTATCTCTATTTCATTAAGAGTTTTTTTCTAGGATTTTACCTTATTCCTTCCTTTGGAACATAGTCCTCTGTCTCCTCATTTTGCTTGACTCTATTTATTTCTATGTATTAAGTGAAACAGCTGTCTTTGCAATCTTGAAGAGGTGTCCTTATATAGGAAATAAATTATCATTCGACATTGCCCTGGTTCCTGGTTACCTCTCAAGCCTTGGGAATTGCCTAAGCAACATGAATTATTTTCATAAGCTCCAGTTGTTGATGGCATGCCAGGTACTATGAGCGTCCCAGAGGGAAGGATATTGAACCCAAGTTTCAGACAGATGGGAAGCTATATTGTCAGGCCTCAGCTTTTAAGATATGCAAATATATACATTCCTGTGGGACTTCAATCATAAACTTTGTTGGTCTCTAAACCACGCAATTTGGAGGTATCTTTTGGCATCAGTTACAAAAATTATGGCTCCATATGAGTTTATGAGTGCCTCTTTGGAAGAAATCAGCAAGCTGTAGTGAATCAAGAAGACAGTGATGGCATCCTCCAACCTATGTTCCCTGAGAGCACTTCAATAGCCTCTAGATGTGTGACAATCTTGAAGCATGTCCCTCAGGCTAAAGTTCTAGGAGAAGTACATATGCCTTTCTCACAGAAAGACTGGGGGTGTGTTTTGGTCTGTTACCTGTAGAGTAAGTTAGGGGTAGTAGCTGCCAAGAACACCCTCCAATTGTTTCAAACCTGAAGGGCCCAGAAGCATCGTCCATGGCCATCAGATCCAGACACTAAAGGGTTGTCCCCTGTGGGGGCTACAGGAGCTCACCATCTCTGTCAGAACTGCAAGGGTGGCATAGGGCTGGGGCACTTGACTGCCCAGCTCTGGAAAATCTGTGGGATCCAGGTGCTCAGCACCCCCCCCCAGTGTGATGGGTCCACAGGGGCAACACAGAGACAGGGACATGTTAGCAGGACTGGGAAAAATGGTGCCTGCCAAAGCTAGCAAGATAGAGGTAGAATGCAGATATGGCACTTACCAGTGCCATCATCCCCAGAAAGAATCCTAGCAGTCTCCCTCCCTTTCATAGACACTTTAAGTTTAGCTAATATGAAGGGGCATGTGCATCCCAATGTTTATAGCAGCACTATCAACACTAACTAAATTATGGAAAGAGCACAAATGTCCATTGACTGATGAACAGATAAAGGTGTGACACATGCACACACACAATGGAGTACTACTCACCAATCAAAAAGAATGAAATCTTGTCATTTGTAACAACATGATGGAACTAGATATACTAGAGTATATGATACTAAGCAAATTCACTTGTAGAATTTAAAAAATGAAAAAGATGAACATAGGGGAAAGGAAGAAAAAATAAGAGGCAAACCATAAGAGACTTTTGACTATAGAGAAAAAATTGAGGGTTGATGGAGGGTAGGTAGGTGGGTGGGTGGTGGGCATTAAGGAGAGCACCTGTTGGAATAAGCACCAGTGTTATATGTAAGTGATGAATCAGTGGGTTCTACTCCTGAAACCAAAACTACACTGTATGTTAACTAACTTGAATTTAAATGAATAAATATTTTTTTTAAAAGATTAGCAAATGTATCTCCTTCATGTATGGTCTAGGCACTTCTAAAACTGCTGCTTTTGTATTGGGTCCCTGGGTAAGTGGATCTGCATTCAAGACCTTAAAGTGTGAATTTCCACCCCCTACAGCCTTCTTCTGTACATAAGCTCCTTGAGTTTTCAAAGTGGGAGGTTTGGGGCCTTGGCTCTCTGTTGCATGTATGAAGGGTGGAGACACCTTATGTGGGCCCCAAACCCCTCACTCCTCAAAGAGACTTGTGATTTTGTACCTTTATCAGTTGTGGATCACCACACCAGTGGCGGGATTTTTGGTGAGATGGCATCTCTTGCTTTCCTACCCATTTTGGCCTGGCCTTTTTAGCCTTTATTGTGGAATTGCTATTCAGCTAGTTTTCTGGGGGGGGGGTGTTTAGAGAGAATTATTTCATATGTAACTATAGATTTCATATTTCATATGTAGCTGTGTCCATAAGAGGAGGTGAGTTCAGGATCTTCTCATGCTGCCATTTTGAAGCACTTCCTACAAAAGCTCTTTAGGGTTCTCATGGGTTGTTCAAAATGTAAATGGATCTTGAGGCCAAAATAGTGAGAAACTTTAGCCTATAGTAAATGAATTGTAAGTGCTTCAATTGCCTTGTCAGAGACAGGAAAAAGGAGTTAGAAAACTCAGAGAGGTGTGCCTACTAAAATGGACTTTTTAGGGTGTCTAGGTGGCTCAGTTGGTAAGTATCTGACTCTTGACTTCAGCTTAGGTCATAATCTCATGGTTGTGAGATTGAGGCCCATGTCAGGCTCCACACTGGGCATGGAGCTTGTTTAGGATTCTTTCTCTCCCTCTCTCTCTCTCTGCTCTTCCCTCCCCTTGTGCTCACACTCTCAATAAACAAAGAAACAATCAAATGAATAAATAAATAAAATGGATTTTTTAATATAAAACCAGAAAATTATCAGTTGACTATGTGCTCAAGGAAGGCCCAGAGGATACTTTATTTACTAAAGCAATAAGAAATACACAAGTGAGGGAGGGACTGTCTGTCTTTATAGGCCAGAGTGGATGATAGAAGATACCATTATATATTTTTTAATTAATTTATTTTTTGAGAGAGAGAACACAAGCAGTGGAGGGGCAGAGAGTAAGGGAGACACAGAATCAGAAGCAGGCTCCAGGCTCTGAGCTGTTGGCACAGAGCCTAAATCGGGGCTCCATCTCAGGAACCATGAGATCATGACCTGAGCTGAAGTTGGATGCTCTACTGACTGAGCCACCCAGGTGCCCGAAAGACATCATTATTGAACTAGATGCCCTAGTGTCAATGGGATAATATAATTCTAGAATAGAAGAGTCCAAATAGTTGCACTTAGTAGATTATTGGAGGTAATTATATAATTTCAACATGAACAAAATGGCAAACAGTGGCCTTGATTCCCCGGGATCTTCATTGTGCCTAAGACACCATGGCATTCACAACAGGAAAACAGGAAGCCAGTGAAAGTATTTCCTATGTAAAAGTTTACTTATGTTAAAGAAAAAAAAAGATTTAAAGATCAAAAGCAGGGCAATATCAGTCAATGCAATGTAAAATTATAAACTCTCACTCAATGTCCAGACTTTAGCCAGTTGTAAGTCCATCACTTGAAAGACAGACCAGATACTTCTAAGAGAACACCCTCCATCCCTATAATAAATATGTACCAAATATTCTCCCCAAACTTCCTCAAAAGGGCCTATACCCATTAACTCATGTAACTATACATGGGGAAATAGGAACATTCAAACCTTCTCTGGGCTATTGAATACAGAGTATGAGGTGAAAGGAATACCAAGGGTCTAAAATGCCAACCCTTTCCCAATTAAAATGGGGCAGAATAGAGACCATGTGGTAAATGGAGTTCTGGACCAAGTATATCACAGTAGGTCTAACAGGTCTGCAGACTACTCTCTGTTTATTTCTCTAGTTCATAATAAAATAAATATACCTAGGAGCAAAGAAAGATCTCATTTTCATTTTCCAACTTCTGGATTAAGAGACTTAGAACAGAAAAGGCCAAATTGAAGCAACTGAAACTTCATTCTCTTAGCCAAGAGGCTAAATTGTAAGCAATATTTTAAGAAAACCCCAGATGGGATTACAGAAAATTGAAGATTGAAAGGATATGAGGATGATAGTCTCCAACATTTCTCTGTTTAATTCACCAGCATGGCCCTGTGAAAAACAGATGGATGTGGCAGATGGTGATAGACTACAGTAAACTTAACAAATGGGAGCCCCAATGATAGATATGGTGCTGACGATCCTATCTTTACTAGAGCAGATAAACAAGCTTCTGATTTGTAGTAGCTATTGATTTCCTTAAAGTGTTCTTTGTTTAAAAATTTTAATTCCAGCCTAGTTAACATACAGTGTTAAATTAGTTTCAGGTGTACAGTATGGTGATTCAATAATTCTATACCATTACTCAGTGCTCATCATGATAAATATGCTCTATTTTTTAACATTTATTTTTGAGAGAGAGTGAGCACACACGTACAAGTGGGGAAGGGACAGAGAGAGACAGAGGCAAAGGATCCTAAGGATCCTCTCTGCTATCTGCACAGAGCCTAATGCAGGGCTCAAACTCACAGACCATGAGATGACCTGAGCTGACACCAGGAGGCTTAAAAACCCAGGCATCCCTATGATAAGTATACTTTTAATTCCCTTCACCTATTTCACTCATCCTCCTACCCACCTTCCCTTTGTTAACCACCTGTTTGCTCTCTGAAGTTAAGATTCCATTTTTTGGTTTGTCTCTTTATTTCCCTTTGTTCATTTGTTTTGGTTTTTAACTTCCTATATATGACTGAAATCATATGTTACTTTCTCTGATTTATTTCACATACCATTATACTTTCTAGATTCATACATGTTGTTGCAAATAGCAAGATTTCATTCTTTCTTATGGCTGAATAATATTCCTAAGGTGTTTTTATTTTTATTTTTTGAGTATATTTGACACACAATGTGGGCACAGGTGGACAAATAGTGATTCCACTTTTATATACACTATGCCATGATCACCACAAGTGTAGCTACCATCTGTAATCAAACAATGTTATTACAGTATCATTGACTATATTCCCAAAGTGGCAGCTTTTATTCCCATGACTTATTCATTCCATAACTGGAATCCTGTCTCTCTCACTCCCCTTTACCTGTTTTGCCCATCTTACCATTTTCTCCCCTCTGGCATTGATTTGCTGTTATAGGTCTGACCCTACTTTTGGTTTCATTTTGTAAATTCCACATATAAATGGAATCCAATGGTATTTGTCTTTCTCTGACATTTCACAAGGTATAATACTATCTAGGTCTATCTAAGACATAGTAAGTGGCATAATCTCATCCGTTTTTAAGGCTGAGTAATATTCCAGTGTGTGTGTGTGTGTGTGTGTGTGTGTGTGTGTGTGTGCGCGCGCGTGCACTACATTTCATCCATTTGTCAAACAATGGACATTTAGGTTCCTTCTATTTCTTGGCTGTTGTAAATAATGCTACAATAAACATAGGGGTGCATATATCTTTCCAAATTAGTGTTCTTATTTTCTTTAGGTAAATACCCAGTAGTGGAGGCGCTCCTGGGTGGCTCCGTCGGTTAAGCATCCGGCTTCAGCTCAGGTCAGATCTCACGGTTCGTGGGTTCGAGCCCCGCATCGGGCTCTGTGCTGACAGTCAGCTCAGAGCCTGGAGCCTGTTTCGGATTCTGTGTCTCCCTCTCTCTCTGACCCTCCCCTGCTCCAGCTGTCTCTCTCTGTCTCTCAAAAATAAAATTAAAAAAAAAGCAAAAAAAAAAAATACCCAGTAGTGGAATTACTGGATCATATGGTGTTTGTTTTTTTAACTTCTTTTGAGGAACCTCCATACTGTTTCCCATAGTGGCTGTAACAATTTGCATTCATATCAAAAGTATACAAAAGTTCTGTTTTCTCCACATCTTCATCAACACTTATTATTCTGTTTTTAATTTTAACCATCTGACAAGTGTGAGGTAATATTGCATTGTGGTTTTGATTTGCATTTCCCTGCAATCAAAAGGTATTGCGTATCTTTTCATGTATCTGATGGCCATCTATAGGTCTTCTTTGGAAAAGTGTCTATTCAGATCCTCTGCCCATTTTTCAGTTGGACTGTTTGTTTGGTGTTGAGTTCTAGAAGTTCTTTATATATTTTAAATATTAACCCCTTATTGGATATATCATTTGCAAATATCTTCTTCTATTTAGTAGGTTTCCTTTTTGTTTTGTTTCTTTTGCTATACAAAATCCTTTTTATTTTGAAGTAGCCCCAATAGGTTATTTTTGCTTTTTTTCTCTTGTCTGAGGAGACATATCTAAAAAAAAAAAAATCAAAATATACTATGGCCTATAACAGGGAAGCCACTGTGTGTGTTTTCTTCTAGAAAGTTTATGGTTTATTTATTATTTCAATCCACTTTTAGTTTATTGTGTATAGTGTTAGGAAGTGGCCTGTTTCATTCTTTCATTAGCTTTCCAGTATTCCCAGCACCATTTGCCGAAGAGACTGTCTTCATCCCATTGTACATTCCTGCTTCCTTTGTCATAGATTGATCATATATGTGTGGGTTTATTTCTTGGATCTTTATTTTGTTCTACTTATCTGTACATCTGTCTTTGTGCTAGGATCATACTATTGATTACTACAGCTTTGTAATATAACCTGAAACCTAGGATCATGATACATCCACCTTTGTTCATTTTCAGTACTGTTTTGTCTATTCAGAGGTCTTTCGTGGTTCCATGAAAATTTTAGGATTATTTGTTCCAGTTCTGTAAAAATGTTGGCATTTTGATAGAGATCGCATTAAATCTGTAGATTTTGGGTAGTATGTGCATTTAAACACTATTCTCTAAATCCTTGAGAATGGAATATCTTCTCATATATTTGTGCCATGTTCTATTTCTCTCATTAATGTTTATAGTTTTAAGAGTACAGGTATTTTATGTCCTTGGCTAGGTTTAGTCCTACATATTTTATTCTTTTTGTGCAATTATAATTGTGCTCTTAATTTCTCTTTCTCTAAATCATTATTAGTGTATATAAGTGCTACTGGTTTCTGGGTATTAATTTTATATCCTGTGACCTTACTGAATTCATTCATTACTTCTAGTACTTTTTTGTGGAATCTTTAGGATTTTTTATGTATAGCATTATGTAATCTACAAATAATGACATTTTAATTTCTTCTTTCTTCATATGCTGCCTCTTATTTCCTGTTCTTGTTTGATGGCTGTGTCCAGGAGTTCCAGTACAATGTGATAGAAGCAGCAAGAGGGGTATCCTCATGTTCTCCATCTTTTTAAAAGACAAGTTCTCAGTTTTTCACCTTTTGAGTATAATGTTAGCTGAAGTTTTTCATATATGGCCTTTATTATGTTGAAGTCTGTTCCCCCTAAACCCACTTTGTTGAGAGGTTGTTTTTTTTTTTTTATAAAGAATGATGTTGAATTTGGTCAAATGTTTTTTCTGTGTCTATTGAGATAATCATCTAATTTTTATCCTTTTTTGGGGGGTAGATCATATTGACTGCTGAATATTGAATTTTTCTTTGATTCCTGTTTATAAAATAAATCCTAATTGATTGTTGTGAATGATGCTTTTAATGTATTGTTGAATGTGATTTGCTAATAATTTAAGAATTTTTGCATTTGTGTTCACCAGAGATATTGGCCTGTAGTTTCCTTTTTTTGTAGTGTCTTTGTCTGGTTGTGGTAACAGAGTAATGTTGGCCTCATAAAATATGTTTGGACTCTTCCATTCCACGTCTACTTTTTATTTGAGGAGAATAGTTATTCACTCTTTTTAAATGTTTGGTGGAATTCACCAATGAATCCATCAGGTCCTGGACATTATTTTTAGGTATTTTTTTCATTACCAATGTAATTTCATTACTAGTAATTAGTCCGTTTAGATTTTTTTATTTATCCTGATTCAGTTTTGGAATATTGTATGTTTCTACACATTTGTCAATTTCTTCCAGGTTCATTTTTTGGCATAAAATTTTTCATAGAATTCTCTTATAATTTCTGTTGTGTCAGTTGTTACTTCTCTTTCATGTCTAATTTTATTTATTTGGGTTCTTTTTTTCTTAATGAATCTAGCTAAAAGTTCACCAATTTTATCTTTTCAAAGATCCGTATTTTGGTTCCACTGGCTTTTTTCTTCATCCTCCCTTTTTTTTTTTTCTTTTTCAGACTCTGTCATTTATTTCTGTTCTGATCTTTATCATTTCCTTCCTTATCACCTTGGGCCTTATTCCGTTTCTAGTTCTAGCTTTTTTGTTGTTGTTTCTTCCGGTGGACTTTGTATTTCTATATATTTCCATTTTAGAACTGCTTTCCTGCATCCCAGAGATTTTGGACCATTGTGTTTTCATTTGTCTCCATCTATCTTCTTCTTTCTTCTTTGATTGCTTCGTTGACATATTGGTCATATAGTATCATGTTGTTTAGTCTCCACACGTTAGTCTTTTTTATAGTATTTTTTTTCCTTGTGATTGATTTCTAGTTTTATACTGTTGAGGTGAGGTCAGAAAAGATGCTTGATACGATTTCAATTCCTTAAATTTACTGAGGCTCATTTTATGACCCAGTATGTGATCTATTCTGGAGAATGTTTCATACACACTTGAGAAGAATGTGTATTATGTTGTTTTCAATAGAATGCTTTGTATATATTTGTTATGTCCATGTGGTCTAGTGTGTCATTCAAGGATAGTGTTTCCTTATTGATTTTTGCCTGGATGATCTATCGATATTAATTGGATGTTAAATTTCCCTAATATTATTCTATTGCCATAAATTTCGCTGTGCTTGTTAATAATGTGTTTTATGTATTTAGGTATCTACACATGTTGAGTGTGTAGATATTTACAATTGTTATATCCTCTTGTTGGATTGATCCCTTTATCATTATGTAATCCCATCCTTTGTCTCTTGTTATAGTCTTTTTTAAAGTCTATTTTGTATGCTATAAGTATTGCTACCCTGGCTTTTTATTTTCACTTCCCTTTGCATGATATATATTTTGTGATCCCTTCAATTTCAGCCTGTATGTGTCTTCAGGTCTGAGGTGAGTCACTTGTAGACTCTACTCCACTACCCTATGTCTTTTCATTTGATTATTTAGTCCATTTACATTTAAGGTAACTATTGATAGGTATGTTACTGTTGCCATTTTGTTATTTTTTTGTAGTTCTTTTATTTTTTCTTGCCTCTTTCTCTCTTTTTTTGTGATTCATAACGTTCTGTAATGTTTGACTTTCATTTTTGTGTGTGTGTCTATTATATTTTTGTGTTTTGTGGTTAACATAGGTTTCATATACAACATCCTACACATATAGCAATCTATATTAAGTTGATGGTCATTTAAGTTCAAACATATTCCAAAAAAAAACCACAACAAAAAATTTTTTTACTCTCTCCTCCATCTTCTCTTCTACATACATGCTCTCATACTTTACATCTTTTTATTCATAATTTCCTTATGTCTAATTATGGTCATTTCTTTTGTTCTCAAAGAAGTCCCTTTAATATACCTTATAAGGCTGGTTTAGTGGTGATAATGTCCTTTAACTTTTGTTTGTCTGGGAAACGCTTTCTCTCTCCTTCAAATTTGAATGATAACTTTGCTGGGTAGAGTATTCTTTGTGGTAGTTTTTTGTTTTTTGTATTTTTTCCTTTCAGCACTTTGAATATGTCATCCCACTCTCTTCTGGTCAGCAATTTCTACTAAATAATCAGCTGATAGCCCTATAGTATTTTCATTGTAGGTAACAGTTTGCTTCTCTCTTGATGCTGTTAAAATTCTCCTTTTAACCTTTGACATTTTAATTATTATGCGTTGTGGTGTGCACCTCCTTAGGTTTATCTTGTTTGGAACTCTCTGTGCTTCTTGAACCTGGATATCTATTTTCTTCCCTAAGTTAGGGACGTTTTCAGTTATTATTTCTTGTCTCAAAAATTTTGTCCCTTTTTCTGTTTTTATAGGGCCCCTATTATGTGAATGTTTACTCACTTGATGTTGTACACAAGATCCTTTAATCTATGCTCATTTAAAAAAATTTTTTTTCTCTTTTTGCTGTTCAGCTTGGGTGCTTTTATTTCTCTGTCTTCCAAAGCACTGATACATTCTTCTTCGTCTGCTAATCTGTTGATTCCCTCTGGGGTATTTTTTTTTTTTTTATCTAAGTTATTGCATTCACCTCTGATTTGTTCTTTTTAATATTTTCTCTCTTCATTGAAGGTCTCACTGATTTATTCTACTTTTTTCCAGCTCAGTCAGCAGCTTTATGATCATTATTTAAAATTCTTTGCCAGACATATTGCTTATCTCTGTTTCATTCAGTTCTTCTGAGGTTTTTGTCTTATTCTTTCATCTGGAGCATATACCTTTTTCCATTTTGCTTCACTTTCTGTGTTCCTATGGATTAGATGAAAAGTTACTTCTTGTTTTAACCTTGAAGTCATGGTCTTCTCTGTGGTCATTCCCTAGAATGTGCGTGCTTGGTGACATTTGCTGGCTGGCTGAAGCTGTGGCTAGTGTGGTCCCAGAGCTTTATGCACAGTGGCTGCCCTAACAGAACAATTAAATCTGAAGTTGGCGTGGACTGGGGTGTATTGATTGTGAACTGAGGGCACCCCAGAATAAATGCGGAAGCTGAAGTGAAAGCAAGCTGGGGTGTATTAGGGCACTCTGTATATGGGGGGGTGCCCTAAAAGGTCAGCAGAAGCTGGAGTGGCTGCAAGCTGGATTGTCCTGGGGCTTTCCATGCAGAAGGTGACCTGATGTGACAGCAAAAGCTGAATTGGGTGCCAGCCTAAGTATCCCAGGGTACTCAGCACAGGGAGTTACTGGGGCAGAGGCTCATGTGAGGGTATTGTTCCGAGGCACTCCATGAACAGGGTGTTCTGGGTTTTGGAACAGGCTGATACAGGCACAGAACAGGCTGAAGGCACAGGCTGAAGCTCCGGGACACTCCGTGCAGGGTGCATCCTGGCAGCAGCATGGCTAGATCTGAATGTCAGCTGGGAGGTTCTGGAACGCTCTGTGCTAGGTGTGCCCTGGCAAGTCATCTAAAGCTGAAGTGATGTGGGCCTGGAGTGTTCTGGAGTGTTTTGCATCAGTGTCACCTTAGCACAAAGTCTGGAGCTGTCGTACACGCTAGCCAGGCATGTCCGAGTGGCATCACCCTGTGGCTGCCTTGATGGGGTGGCTGGGACTGGCATGGATGAGGGCCTGGGCTAGGGCCCAGACAGCACACTAGCCTATTATTCCATGATGTAGGAGTAGCATAAACCATATCCATCAGCCTTTCCCATCCAGAGGAAGTTCCGACAATTTCTCTACTGTTCGGCAGGGTTCTAGGAATGGCTCTTTGATGTGCTAGTTGCCCTTTGAAACCGTGGCTTCTTGTCTGTATCCAAAGCCACAGATATCTATTCCTGGTCCCTCAGTATTATCCTTTCCCACTGCAGTTCATAGCATCAGGGATGGGAGTTCCCTTTTTTACCGAGTCCCTGTAGCTTGCTCTTCTCTTGTACTATTCTTTGTATCTTTTGTTGTGGAGAAGCTATTCAGTTGGCTGTCATTTATTCTTCAGGAGAAATTGCTTTATAAAGAGGTGTAACTTGGTATATTCTGTGGAGGAGGTGAGTTCAGAGTTTTCCTATGTTGCCAGCTTAGGCCAGAATACCCTTGATGTGTTCTTTTAAATATCAACCAGGAAGAAGAATCAAAACAATTTGCACTAACCTGGGATAAATGGCAATAGATTTTCACTGCCTTGGCCCTTGGTTCTGTTGGCCCTCCTTCTATCTGCCTCAGTATACTAAAAGGGACACTCCATACAGTATACTAGCTCATCTCAATACCCTATATCAGGTCATTACACTTGTCTATTATATTGATGACGTCATGTTAAAATTAAGTCTGGTGAGCATGAAAGTTGAATGTACTCTGGGTGGCTTGGTAAGGCACATGTATGCCAGAACATAGGAGGTAATTCCCAAAATATTCATGGAGATTGGTGAAGATTTTAGAGAGCTTGTGACAGCGATGTGAATGTACCCTTCACAGGTCCTTTATGAGAACTGGCTGCAGGGAGAAAAATTACATGAAAATCTCAGCTGCCACCTCTTGGAACCACCACTGCATTTGTGCCAATGCCATGTGTCCTCAAGGTTGTTTCTAGCAGTAACTGAGCACTGTGGAGGTAGAAATGCTGGCTCATTCCTTTGGGATGTGGGCTGACATCCAGTCAAGCTACAATGGGTAACTTTGGCTCAACACTTGTATAAGACTGGTAAAAGGCATTCTTAGAAAAGTGCTATAGTCTGTCTGTTTTTCTTTCTAATGTTCCTTTATTTTCATTTCCTTAAAACAGATGTCATACTTGAATCATGGTCTGAAGGCCTGACCTGCCTGTTATGGGCAGAAGTTAATGTACTAGATTTGGTTTCATGAAAGGATAAACTATAAGAGCTAAGGACTCTTAGACAGAAACTCCTACATGGACAGAGAGCTCTTGAACAGAAAGGCTACATGAATTCTTGTCAGAAAAAAAAAATGACTTGACCAAATGATCAGGCTCTAGAAAAAGCAAGATCAGATCAGGGTCACTCTCCATCCAGCGTCACTGGATGTAAAAAAAAAAAAAAAAAGGCAGTAAACACAAAGTGTAAGGATCTTTTTAAAGTTAATGACAACCAGATAATGAGAGGAGGTACTAAATAATCAGGTAGAAAGAGTGACCAATCCAGTAAAGATCAGTCAACCTCTATCTTTGGCCATGTACCTCAGTGCTTACATGATGGAAGTATGAATGGAGTAGTTAAGGTGGGAAGAATCAAGGTAATGCATGGATTCATCAGTATGGGCTTCTCACCAAGGCTAATGTAGATATTATCACTGCTGAATGTCTAACCTGAAAGCAGTAAGACCTGTGCTGAACTTTCAATATGGCATCATCTTTTAAGAACTAGCCACTTGGTGAAGATTGTTTATACTTGACCCTTTTCACTTTGAAAGGTGCAGCAGTTTATCCTAACTGGATTTATACACATTATAGATAAGTTTGTATTTCCTGCTCACAGTACCTCTGCCAGAAAAACTATCTAAGGACCTTATATAGTTTCTTTATTTAAAATTTTAAAGATGTTTTGTTATTTATTTTTGAGAGAGGAAGACAGAGCATGAGTGGGGGAGGGACAGAGAGAGAGGGAGACACGGAATCTGAAGCAGTTCCAGGCTCTGAGCTGTCAGCACAGAGCCTGACGTGGGGCTTGAACTCATGAACTGCAAGATGATGACCTGAGCCAAAGTCAAATGCTTAAACGACTGAGCCACCCAGGCATCCCAGGACCTCACATAGTTTCTAATTTACTAATACTGAATACTATATGAGATTGTTTCAGGAAAGGGACCCATTTTATATCAAATGATACAGAACAATAAATACACTATCACAGGAAATATTATCTATTCACTATGATAGACACATATATCTATCATATAGCATGTCACCTGGAAGCTACAGGCCTGAGTTTTAGAGTGGCCTCTTTAATAGTCAGTTAAGGTACTAGCTTGGAGATGACACTCTGTAAGTTTACAATGTTGTCTTTCAAAATACAGTATATATGATAAAGCAGTGGCCACTTTATTTCCTATGTCCCAAATATTTAGATTAAATGGGTCTAGAAACTGTGGGAGAGAAATAGAATTGATCTCCCTTACCATCACTCCAAGTAAACCAATGATCAATTTGTCATTTCCATACCCATAGCAATAGACTCTGTAAGAATAAAAGTCCTGGTCACTAAAAGTGTAACATTTCTACCGGGGCTTTATAAGTATTAAGTTTGACCTAAAATAATTACTTCCATCTGATCACTGTGGGCTCTTCTTGCCAGGTTACCAACAGGCAGAACCAAAAAAGGACTTACACTATGGCTACTGGCCAGGGAGTGTAAATGAGGACCTAGGATTGCTGCTTTAGGGTCAGAGAGAAATATGTCTGGAACTCTGAGGATTCTGTGGTCTTGCATGCCTGGCAATAATCATAAACGACATGACAAACATGAGGTAATTAGAGGTACAGACCTTTCAGGGACAAATACCTGTTGCACTTTACTGGGAAAGCAACATATGAGAGTAGAAATTCTTGATGGGGGTAGGGGAAGAGGAGATATGAATATTAATTTCATCTTCAGCATTAACTGAGCAAGTATAACTGTACTATTCTCCTGTGTTAGGATTTTTTTGAGATCATGACAGGCTAATACCTAAAAGTAAAATAGAACACACGGAGTGCTGAGTGATACAAATCATGGGCTAGAATACTTTTGGGGCCCTTCTCATATCAACTGTTCTTGTTGGTCCTTGCATCAAGAGGTAGGGTCTCATCTTCCTCCCTTGTATCCGGGCTGCCTTTGCTGACTTGCTTGAAGTAGAAGTGATGCAACATGACTTCTGAGGCTAGGCTAGAATTTGCCATGGAGATTCTACCTTTTTGCTCATCTTGGAGCTTAAGTTAAAAATATAGGAAATTCAGCTCCCTTTAGACTTTTAGGATACGAGGAAGCTCAAGCCATACAGTGAGACCCCAAGTACCTGCTCTAGTTCCTAGCTTCAGGTGATGCCAGCCTTTGATTCATCCCAGATCAAGTGCCAAATATGTTGGAAGAAGCTTCCAGATGATTGTAGCTCCTATGTTTGAGTCACTTCCAGTCATTAGAGTCTTCTTAGTTAAGTGTCCTGCTATTGTGGAGCAGAGACAAGCCACCTTCAAATTTGTTCTGTACATATTCCTGCACACACAACTCACGAGCATCATAAAGTATTTTGGGTTTTTTTTCTGTGAATTTTTAGAGTGTTTGTTTCAAGCAATCAACAACCAGAACCTGGCTATAGGATCAACATTCAACCAATGAGAGATGGGTTGGTCAGCTTCTTTATTCTTTAAATTCCAAGGTCTCTTCTATGGAGTGTCTCAGGGGGTTCCCAGCAGGATTCAGTCCTCCTTGTCCATAGAAGTGATCAATTCATAAGCATACTCTTTATTTTCTTTTTTCTATTCCCTGTCTTACTCTTCCAACTTCTGACTCTGCTTCCTGAGATTCATCTCTCAAATACACTACTTGTACTCAGACTCTGTCTCATTCTCTGCTTTTGCAGAAACTCAAAACAAGTGTGGATCCAATTTTATTTTACTGTGTTCAGGTTTTGTTTCTTCATGGACCATAACCAGACCCCTTGCCATTAATTACAAACACAGTCTCTCTGCTTGGACTAATAGTACTACCATTGTTCTGGATAAGTGTCTACTTAAAATTGAGTGTTTTCCTGGGATAATTATTCCATTGATATTAAACCAATATTAAGCATTCCTATCTTTCAGGGCCATTCATCCCATCTTTCTTATTTAAGAAAAAGAAATGAGTATTTATATAAAAATTTTATAGTTTGTGAGGTTATACAAAATAGATATTGAAGTTTTCACTAGGATGGTACTTGGTCTAGAGATTGGTTTGGGAATAACTGATACCCTTATGATGTTGGATGTATTAGTTATCAGTGTATCACTGTGTAACAAATTACCCCAAAGCATAGTAGCTTAAAACAGCAACCACAATTATATATTATCGCACATAAGTTTTAAAGATTATGAATTTATTTGAAAGCGGCTGAGCTGACTGGTTCTAGGTCAGAGTCACTCATGAGTTTTCAACCCAGAGTGTATCAGGACTTCAGTCATCTGAAGACTTGCTGGGGCTGAAGGATATGCTGCTCATTCACAAACATGTTAGAGCCTCCATTTCTCACTGTGTAGGCCTCTACATAGGGAAGCTTCAGTGTCTTCATGTCTGCTGGTTTCCTGCAGCGTGATCAAGAGAAAGAGTAAGGGGAAGCTACATTGCCTTTTATGATTTAGTGACATACTATCACTTTAGCTGCTGTATGTCTTAAAAGCAAGTCACTAAATACAGCCCACACTCAAGAAGATAGGAGTTAGTTTCTATATTTTGAAAAGATAACTTTAAAACAGTCACATTTTGTCTAGCCAATCTATGAACGTAATGTTTCTCCACATAATTAGACTTTCTAAAATTTTAACAAAGATTTTTCTTTTTCCATAAAGTCTTAGAAGAATTTTGCTAGGTTTATTCTGAGTTACATTAAATGAATTTATACTTCTTGCAAATTATATCTTTTAAACACTGTCATTTGCTATTTCTGACTTTGGTATATAAATACAATTTATTTTTTGGATACCAAACATATGACAACAACCTTACAAAGTTCTCTCTCTCTCTCTCTCTGGATTTTCTAAGTATATGATCATGTCATTTGTGCATTAATCAAGGTCTCTGTAGTAAGTAGATGCCACCTTAATCCTGGATAATTGAGGAGAACTTAACAAAATGATGACTGTTTACAAAGTAGGCAGCATTTAGGGAAAGCAATAATTAGAGTTATGGAGTGACTACTGTCTCTATGCCTGAAGGAGAAAAGTATAAGAATAGTTACCTGAACCTCAAGAAATAAGGGGAGGCAACCTAGCAAGATTCATGGCCTTTGTTAAAGGGACAAATAAGGGAGCAAGGGAAATACATATCCCAACCTTTCTCTCCTCTCATCTGCCAATGTTCTACTAATGTCTATTACTGGCCAAAGTCGAATAAAGGCCAGAAAATAAAGACAATCATGCAACCCATTTGGGTCAGCCTCCTGGAGCTCAGAGCATAATGGAGTAAGTGAAAAGAAGATCCAAAAATGAAAATGTAAGGTATATCACAATCTATTTTTTAAAAAAAGAAAAAAGGTGTTTTTTTTCTTCTTTTCTAATCCTTATTCCCTCAGACATGAATTATCAGTTAATAGGCCTAAGTTTTGGTGGGAGAAAAAGAAATGTCATACGAAATTATCTGTCTATCATCTATCTAGAGAAAACTTCCTAAACAAATGTATGTAAATGAACAGTACCTGATATCATGTACCCTCAGGTACTATGAGAACTAACAAGTAAATCTGCAGCCCCCTTAGAAATCATAGGCGAATTCTATGTGTTTAATCCAGGAAGTTAAGAACTGGTCAATTTACTATTAAAACTTGGAAAGAAACTACTACAATTCACCACAAAGTATCCCATCCCCAGGAGATTGAAAGATCCCTGGTGGAAGTCATTTGGCTGCATGATAACTAAATCATGCCACTGACCATTGAATTTCCTTTTTTGAGATATTTGCAGACCACATTAAAAATTTACAAGTTTTATGTACCCTTATGTACATAAACTTGTACATAAATTTCATGACATTATCATAGGAGAGTTTGATATATACAGTCCTCATTCCAGTACTAGCAAATAGTTGGTTTGCATCCAGGGTACCTAAAAGCTTAAGACTGATCTTAGTGGTAGTATCACAATGTGGTTTACTAAGATCAGTGTGAATCAGTGTCAGTGACTCTGAAAGGATGTTCAACAATGTGTCCATAAAATTTGCAAATATTCTTAAACTAAGAGACTCATTTCTTTTATATTAATCTTGGAAAAAGTATTTTTGAAAAACCTGTAATCCAATAGTTACAAATGGAAAATTGTCCGTTTGCATCCAAAAATACATATACAGGCAAACTGAGGTAAAAGAACAAAAGGAAAGCTTCAAGGCTTCCACCTGTTTCTCCACTATGATGTAATGTGAAGAACAGTTGAAGGTGAACAATGTGCTACTGATGTAGTCATGTGTTGATGGACACTTTTTATAGAGCATATGGAGAATCAGAATTAAAATAGGATATTGTTGATTAGAGGGAAGGCATATGAAAATACTACCAGGAAGCTTTATAGAAAACTTTTAGGAGAAAATAAGTGGGATTTTCAGAAAGTATTATAGGGAATCAGTACAGAGAATTGGATACACCTGTAGATTCTCTAATACCTGTTTTAATTCATGTCACATTTCCACCCTCCACTACTGTTTCACCTCAGAGGGGTTACTTAATTTCTTGAAGATCCCCTTATTGTACAATGGTACTATTTTGTGCATTTCATACCACTGTTATAAGGGAATAAATGGGATAATAGGTTTAAAGATTTTTAAGACATTACTTGGCATCTGGAAAGTGCTATGTCAGAGGAAATCCTCGTATCAGAGGTAGGGCTATGAAAGTGCTCTGAGGAGTAGGCAGAGTGATGAATCTTTTATTTATTTATTGTATTATTTTTTAGCATAGTTGGCACACAATGTTATGTTATCTTCAGGCTGCAACATAGTGAGTGATTCAACTTCTCTGTATTGACACTCTGCTCCCAACTGTAGCTCCCTCTGTCACCCTATGACACTATTCCAATATCATGGCAGAGTAAGGAATCTTAACTCCATGGATAACAGAGATGGAGTTACAAATCTGTGGCTCTAAGGGACCTACTGGTGTGCCTAATAAGTAGATCAAGACATCTCAATCAAAAAGGTACGAACTTAGGGCACTCATGTCACTAATAGAGCTCTGCATATCCTTAGAAGGAGTAATTTGATAAATTTCTTAGGCTGAGGGGCGGGGGTAAAGACTTCGCAGAGGGCTTGCCCAAGGAACTATAGTTGGCAGATAACCACTCACCTTCCATCAAAAGAATGGGAGTAGCAGGTCCACTGATCCATAAAGATGCTATTTCACTGAATGGGTTGTGCCTACTTAGGACAAAATAACTCAAGATAACAGGAGAAAGACTGAGATCCACCAGGAGCACCACCCTTTACCCCTTTTTCCTTATATGTGCTTGCCTTGTCTCTCAATAAAGGCTGCTCAAAATTGCAATGAATATTTGTTTGATAAAATTCCAAATTACTGTAGTTTCCAGAATGCTCTTAGGTCATCGTCTGGCCCTGACCATATACTAAATTTTCCTGAGGCTGGTTATCACCTTGACATATTACTTAGATCTCCTGGTACTTCTTGCTTGTTTAACCTCTAAGAACAGGAGGAAATTCCCCGGGGAGGGAAGATAAAAATGAAAACACACAGAAAACAGGAAAACTTAAAACTGTGCATCCATTGAAAGAAATTTAGTGAGGGAAGAAAATAATCAACTCAAATATTTAAAAACTCTGGTGTATATCTGGCATGTCCAGGCTTTTTATTTTCCTAGCAATAGAATCCTGAGGTACACTTGTTCTCTGAAAACTCAAGATGCAGAGGCTGGAAGAGTGTCTTGATAGTTAAATTTTTATTTTTCAGCAAAGCCATAGAATAGCATCTGACTATAGAAGAAGTGGTGTTTCTTTCTTTTTGGACTCACCATTCAGAATCCGAAAGTAGGATGAAATCCCTTAGGAGTATGTAGCTCCTTCACCAAGGTGACATGATGGGAGGGACGGAAGGCCTCTTGGGACTGCTTCCTGAACAGAGGCTCAAAGATGTTTTTGCATTTGATCTTTATTTATAATCCCTGATATCAGACATTCTGTATTTGGTACTTTTTGGTTAGTGGGAATAAAATCTATGTCTGTGCTTATCGTCAGTTTGCTCAATAAGGAAAGACTGTTGTTTATTAGAAGTCAAGTTCAAAAACTTACCTCCTACTGTTTCCATTAAGCGTGTTTACATTAAATTGTTAAGTACTTTTAATAGTGCTACTTCAGAGTAGTTTATCTATTACTAGAAACTTGAAAATCCACATGAAGTTCTTGAATGTTGCCTTCCTTATCCATAAAGTTGAGATGCTGGACCACACACAAAAAAAAGATTTTCAAATTTCATTTTGCAAAGTACTGAAGTTCCTTGTAGGCACCTAATCAGTTACCACTGCATAGAGGGTTTCCCAGAACATTTCACCTGAAGTGGCTCTGCTTGTCTCAATTTTCATACATTAGGATTAAGATTTCATTTAATAATGTAATACCACTGCTTAAAAATAAAGTTTGAAAATAATTAGATTAGAAGATCCCTATGGTTCCTTCCAGTTTTTATATTCTTTAATTATATTAATTAACTGGGAACTATTGAACTAGAGCACAGAAGGCTGAGGTATGACTTGATTCAGGTTCTCAATAGCATGAGCAATTTTATAAAGGGAAAGCTTATGGTCCTCTTCGTGTTCACAGGGGGCCAGCATAAAAGCAATATGCTTAGATTAAAAGAAGGATGTTTCTATTTGAATTGGAGGCAAAGGCTTTTGTCCATCACAATGGTGAACAAGGAAAATGGAGTACGTAATCATCAGCCTGGAGAACTGGGAACATTTTCTTCAGCTGTGGAATCAATTACCTTGAGAAGTACATCTTGGCCGCATGATGAGAGAAGTCAGTAACTTTTAAGAAACTGGTGGGGGACAGAGAAATCTCCTATTTGATACAAGGATCAGTGTAAAACCTGACTGCAAAGGCAGCTCACTGCAGTCTGATCTTTCTGTGTATTTCATTAACATTGTCTAGATGCAAACTTGAGCACAGTTAGCTTAAGTGTAAAACAGGTACAGGTAGTCGTTCTTATGCTTGGCTGCAAAGCACCTGCGGAGCTTTAAAAATTCCGTGTGCCTGTGCTCCACCCCAGATCGCTCAATGCGAGTCTTTGTAGGAGTAACTTACCTGTGGGAAGAAGCTCACATGACTACAAATGATACATGGATAGGTTTAGATAATAAAAGATGGGTGGCAGTGGGGCTGGCTGTAGCGTTTTGTTTAGTTTTATAGAAGAGCAAGAAAACTAGCTGTGAGACCAGCTGCAGAGAGTGATGATGAAAGGAGTGGGAGCAAGGGTCTGTGTGCTGGGAGGAAGAAAGTGCAACTAGTGGATTTAGCCGATGGTTGGGGGTGGTTTTCGGGAAATGACAGGGAGTTATAGGAAAGAACATCAGGAAAGCCAAACAGCAGAGTTCTTGGGAGATCATAAAGGTCTGCTATGAAGAAGCTCTTTTGCTAGAGGGTGGCAAAGGAAAGCAAGTATTTCAGGAGAGGAGGTGGAAAGCAGCTTTGCTGTGGAGGGAGCCAGGTGTCGGATGTTAAACAGGAGCACAGATGGATGATGTCTGATGTCTAGCTTTGCCCAGGCCTGAAGCCATGAAAGAGTAAAAGCTGTTGTAAAACAGGGTGCTGCCCAGAGCGATGAAGTAGAGCCCAAGGGTGGGAGAACAGTTCACCTTAGGCACAAACTAGAGAGTAGAGGAATTTGTTACGGAGGAAGGGACGGAGGAAATGCCCTCAGAAATCAAGAACTTCGGCCAAGGAAACACCTAAGGAATACCAACTCCTGAGTCACCTGTGTGGAGAGATCTTAAGACAGATGATCTAGAGGTGCCGGCTATTCTAGACTCACAAGGAGAGAGGAGGCAGGTGGGTGATTTTGAAGACTTTAAAGAAAGGCTTGAAGGGGGGTTGTCCAAACCTGAGGTAGGTGTAGCATTCTCATGCTTCTAACTTAGCTTAGAGATAAATGCTTTCCCTGGTGATTCTTCACAAATTCAAGCTTTTCCTATAAGTTGGTGTTTATGAATATGGAAAACTAGCAGGGGACTAATGACTCATTGGCTGCTTTTTTCTAGGAAAGATCCTTATCCCAAGTGTAGCAAATCTGCTTACCAACAGAAGCTTTTATCATTTAATCTGAAATTTTCTTATAAAATTGCAATTTCTATTTTTAAAGTTTTATTATGTATTTTTGAGAGAGAGCAAGTACACAAGCGAGAGAGAGAAAGAGAGAGAGGGACAGAGAATCCCAGGCAGGCCCCATGCTGTCAGCACAGAGCCGAATGTGGGGCTTGAACTTAATAAACCATGAGATCATGACGTAAGCCAAAATTGAAAGTTGGGTGCTTAACCAACTGAGTCACCAGGGACCCTTGAAATTAGAATTTCATACGTAGCTTAAAGTGGTACAGAGCTATGTGAAAGTGAGAAGAAATGGCCATTTTTAAGGCACTGTTAGATATTTTTTTCCCTAAGGGAGTTCCTTGAGCCTTCCTTCAAATACTCAGAAATGGAGACAGTGTGAGTGGGGCCTCAGCCCGGTTTCCTCTTGGCCTTGGCCACCTTTTCATTCATCACAACATGTACCTCCGATAACCAACAGGTCAAAGACCAATGGTTCTTGATATTGATGATATCTGTCTCTTACCACATGACTAGGGACTGAGGTCTCCAGAAAGCAGATTCTTTTCTTGATCTTAAATAGATAACCTTCAGAATATCTTATAAATCATAGAAAACGTGTGTAGGTTAACACAAGCTCCTGCATATATGCTCTCTCCTGGGGAAAGGGCTCACAGCTTTTAAGACTCCCAAATAGCTTTGAAAGCATAATTTCTCAGATAAACGTTAGGGTGACCAGTGATGCAGGTGGCAAAGAATTGCAAAAAAAGTATAGCAACTAGCAGGACAGAGTTTATTCACTTTCCACGGGAGGAGAGGAACCAGACATCAAGAGAGATGTCAGCCCTAAGCTTCTGTTTGGGCTGGTCCTTTTAAGGTTTTGGGGTTTGTTTGTGTTTTTTTCCCCTTAAGGGTGTGAGATGTTTGCAGCTGTGTCCATGCAGGGTGTGAGAAGGAGGATCAGTTCTTGGCCAGATAGGTGGGAGGTTTCTTGAGGGGCTCTGTCCAGGGCTTATCTGGGATGTGGGTTGTGGTCCAGCTAGAGGACAGTATGTTTTGTAGTTGTGGTCTGTTTTCCAAGAATGAGGGGGCACCATGACCTCGAAAAACAAAGAGTTAGGGCCAAATACAGATACCTCTGAGTTTTGTCTGTAAGGTTGGCTGGAGAGGGGGCTTTGAAAGGAACCTTTTCAGTAAGAATATCTCTGATTCTTTTTTGGAGAAAAAATTCTTGCTTACTAGACTGATCACAAGACTCTGTCAATAACATGTTTTATGTTTCCCTGAAGCTTGAGCATGAAACACATAATTTGTCTCTGTTTGGGAGTTCTGATACCATAGATAGAGACTGGCTGACAGAAGTCCTAAGCTAAGTATATTATGTGAAGGAGAGTAAATGGAAATGAGTAAAATGAGAAATTTTAAAAGCAAAGCACTGTTTATCAATGTTAGAACAATGTTCTTCATCTTAGCCTCTCAAGACTATCGTTAGGTAGTGTTTAGTAAAATTTTGTTTCCTATGACAAACTTCCTGATTTGAAGCAGATTTTCTGTCCCCCACAAGCATTTTATCCTCATTTCTCCATGATAGGACAGAAGGAACTGAGGCAATAGTGCAGGAAGTGGATGGGGTGGCGCTCATATGAATGTGGTTCTACCTCGCTTATCCTAGTTTTCCTTCTGTAATTCTCTGTGTCCTTATTAGTCCTCACTCTTAGGATTCCCCCCTCAGGATAAGGAAATCCTAGCCCCAGTGCCTTCTTGAGTGCTGAAGATTATGTTTTAGGAAGCAGTCACTGGAGTTAATTTCCCTGCCTTCTGCTTCTATTGCTGTGGGGGAAGGCCAAGTTAAAACAATGTTTCATTTCATTTTATCCATTTCTGTCTACTAATTATTTCTCCAATAATTCATACCTGAATTGTTTAAAGACAAATGTGTCACTACTGTTAATTCTGTTAACCATACAATCTAGACTTGGACATACAGCCTTTCTAAACAATAATTTTGATTCTCTTCCTTGCTAAAGTACTCAGGATGAAAGGCTCATGTAGGCATAATTCTTAACACAAAGGTCATGCATCCTTTCACATATCTTCATTTGAGCCTTCTGGAGCAAATACCACTCAACTAGTCTGTGATACCCAGATGTACTTCTCCACAGCAGTGTATACGTGGTCTAGTAGAATATTTTCCCCTGCAAAAGTGAAGATAATGTGGGGGAAAAGAAACAGCCAGAGAAATATTAAGCCCCACAATAATGAATACCAGATAATGAATAAATCTCCCTTGCACTTGCCGTGTTCCTCATGGTCTTGACAGTTCTTTTACCTTCTAGCCTCTTGCCTCTCCCACCACCCTCTCTTTCAGAAGCAATATCCTTATCTTCTCTATCTTTCCAAGTTATTATTTATATAATGTATGTAATGGGCTTTATATCAAGTCATAGAGCACTAGGGAAGACATAAAAACTGATCTCATCCTCCTAAGGGTTTGAAAATAGCCCGTTTTAGGCACCATTTAAAGTACTTTTTAAAAACTGACAGATTTTATGGCTTAAACAACAAACATTTATTTCTCATAGTTCTGGAGGCTGAGAAGACTAAGATCAAGGATTCAACAAATTTGGTGTCTGGTGAGGACCTGCTTCCTGGCTCATAGATGGCTATCTTCTTGCTGTGTTCTTACATGGCAGAAGAGGCAAGAGGGTTCTCTGAGGTCTATCTTATAAGGCCAATAATCTCCTTCGTGAGGAGTACACACTCAGGACCTAATCACCTCCTAGAGGCCCCAACTCCAAATATCATCACGTTGGGGATTAGGTCTCAACATATAAATTTGAGAATCATGTAGACAATCTACAGCATGGATTTCTTTTTGTTTTAAAACTAGTAATCAAGGCTGGATCAAAATCCCATTCCACAAACTCTTCAGTGGACAATGGTTTAATATGACATCTGTGGGCCTGTTTATAACTTAAACCAGCATTGATCAAAACTGGTTGATGGCAATATAAGGTATTCATCTGTCTCATGCTTCATCAGAAGACCTCAATAATACAACAAAATTATATTCAGAGCTGACAGTTTTTAGAAATATATCCACCTGGAGGCACCTAGATGGCTCAGTTGGTTGAACTTCTGGCTTCGGCTCAGGTCATGATCTCGAGGTTAATCGGTTCGAGCCCTGCATCAGGCTCTGTGTTGACAGTTAGCTCAGAGCCTGGATCCTGTCTTCAGATTCTGTGTCACCCTCCCTCTCTGACCCTCCCCTGCACATGCTGTCTCTCTCTCTTAGAAATAAATAAAACATTAAAAATATTAAAAAAAGAAATATATCCACCCGTCACTTAAATACTTGCTGTGGACTACTAGGAGAGAAAACAGACAAGGCACTTGAGGTTTATTCTTAAGCTTCTGTGGATTCTGTAAATGTCCAGCTCTCTATCCATTGCCTATCCTAAAATAGCAGTTAAAAAATCAGAGTTCCACACAAAAACCTGAGTGGTACAGAGTAGAAAGGACCCATATTGTCTTCCCTGACCACTTAATCCAGATACAACGTCCTCAAGATGTCTAACAGTGTTCCATTGAACATTTTTCTAATTGTGTATCCCTTTTTGTGTTGTTAGCGGTGGTATTAGAATTTTATTTTAACCAGGAAGGCGTATCATATAGAAACTGCCCCTTTATCTGAATGCATTAAGTCTAGAAATCCATGTGCTTATCTTTCCTCTCCTTCCCCACACAGAAGTACGTAGGCAGTGCGTGAGCTGGGTAGGTTACTTGATGGCTTTACCTAAGTCTAGGAAATGAAATGTTTTTTTTTTTTTTACTATGGAAATTAGTTAAATTCTTGACTGTCATCTAAGCAACTTCTCCTGGATAGAGGTGTCTATATGAACTTGTCACTGTTTGCCAGTGTTGTTCATGATGTACATCCCCCTGTTCTAATGTCTATTCATGCCCCAAATACCTAAAATCAGACCCCGTTCTCATGCCTTTAGAATGGTGTATTCAGTAGAGAACCACTGCTTTCCCCAGTTTGTGTGGAGCGCTGCACTCCCCACTGGAATCCACTGCCTGAGTTCTGATGGTTGGTCTCAGCAGGTCTCTCCATCCACTGAAAGAAAACCAGACCCTCCTTACCTGGGTGGGGAACCTCTTCTCTCTGACCGCCTTATGAAATTAGGAATCTTTTCACTGGATCTTTCTCAGTCCTGTCTTCATCTGGAAAAGCAGAGACTTAGGGCTTCCATTCCCTGAGGCTTAACTTTTGCTGTGTAACTGTGCCCTTCATGCTCTGCCAAGGCACAGAAGAATTCTCATTCATCAAATGAATCAAAAAACATGCGGTAGATAAAGAGCTCTGCTCCTCCAGAATCTTGCCAAAGAAATGATGGTCCAGGTAAATTACACTTTGCAAATAATGTAATTCCACAGTCTTATCCCATTAGTCACTGGAAGGTTCTCTCAACACGTACTTTTCCTTCTGAAGAAAATTCTCCGGAACACAGATGAATGCTGTTTTGTCCTTGCCAGTCATGGACGTGCTATAATAACCGTTCCTTAATCTCAGTGTAGAGTCACTGAGTCCTCCCTGAATATTTTCAGTACCCATTTAGACACTATTGATGGACATATCACTCTTAATCTGGAAGTTTTGCTATTTCAGCAAGAGAGATAGTGGTGAATAGAGTTTTGAATCATTCTTTGGTTGCATGAAGCTCTGCGTTTTCTAACAGCACTTGATACTGCCTTTAAATATGCCAAATGTCAGTTACTTTTAAAACATGGTATTAAAGTCTTAGTGATAAAGTAACTTTTACCCACAACTCAGTCACTTAAGAAATACTGATCTTATGAAATTTATATCATGTTTTTGACCTCAAAATAGTAACCTTGGGCTTATGTGATGATTACCACTGAGAATTCAACTGGAAATAAAGGATCTTTTCTAATATTTCGTGTTACAATTTAATGGTGATCATATCTCATTTTTTAAAAAGCATTTGAGGAGCTATGTTGAGTAGCTTTTCCCCTGGACAGTGTGCAAATTTGGTTCAGACCATCTGGTTCTTACCATATGACTTACTGTATATTATATTTGAAGACACACTCCGTAGATGAATTTCCAACTTTTTTTTTCTTTTAATACTGAATCAAGACTAGGAGGCATTGCTGGTCAACTATCCCCTGTGAGTATGATAAAGACAGTTGGCAGGCAGATGTTAACCTTGTGCTCATCAAACAACTCTAGCTTGCTAAGACCTGGCGAAAGCTCATTACTGATTCCTATACACCGTACATACCCCATCCCTAGTCAAGTCTATGTTGTGGGTCACAGTGGCATAACTTGTAAATAAAAAGAGTTGCAACTCTTTTTATATGTCATGGGTTTTCAGGAATAAACAGCAATTACCACTGATATCCTCTCCATGGAGATAATGTTGCCGGCTAATTTGTACTCTGAACCTAAGTGATTTTTGTCCCACTCTAAAGATAGTCACGACAAGTGTTACTTACTCACCTACTTTACCATTGATAATGTGTCTTCTGCCAGTAACTCATTTTGATTTCTCTCTGAGTATAAGTGCTTGCCATTAATTTGCTACTAATTTTAGAAGGTTTTCAGCAATATGAATCTACATCTGTGTTTCCGATGCAGGATATATGTAAGGTCTTATGGTTTTAGTTGTTGTTGTTGTTGTTTTCACTTCTTAGGACAATGTGATGTTATTAAATATTATTCTTTTTGCCTAGAAAGAGTTAACTGGCCTGCCAAAACCTTGCACCTTGCTTGAAAATGGTGCAAAAAGCTCCTGGTTCTTTATGTGAACTTCTTGACAAATGGGGAACTGTGGGCAAACTGCCAATCCAACAGAATTCATGTTTTTATTTCTTGCTGTTTTTTGGCTGCTTGAACAAAATAATTACTCATTCTCTTGCTTCAGCACATAAAACTGACATCATATACTTGTATTAAGGCATGTTACAAATTTCTTAATGATGTTCTAACTTTCAGGATTCCCTTTCTATTGTTATGTAATGTCATCAAATATGCATTGATTTCATTGGCAATCATAATAACAAGGCTTACTTTAACTGCAGCTGTGTGCCTGCACCTACCGATGATGACTGTCTACAAAATGTCTTTACTACCATCCCCTAAGTGAATGGGAGGCTAGCCTCACTCTTTCTGGGCTCCAGTAACCAGACACTTCAGAAAAGAGGAAGCCTGTCACTTCAGAAATAGTCATATGCTCCCCTCCCTCTTCCTTGATCCCACCAAGCCACCTCAGGCAGTTCAGTGATCTAACTATGATTTTAAAACAAAACAAAGTACTTTGTCGTTATGCTTGCACAATGCTCCACGTGCTAGATGATAAGCTAAGATCAGAACTCAGTTCTATCATGTTCCTGAGCCACATATTCAATGAAGTCATAAATTTTAATGGAGGCATTTTGAAATTCAAAGGGGCCATTTTGCTTATACTCAGCTCCATTGAACCTGGAACATTTTTTTGTAAAAAGGCATAACCAGGCTTTACCTTAGGTGGAAAAAAATCATATCATTAATCCCTTAAACATGTGGCTATTCCTTTTACATTTTCTGCTAAGCAGTTCTGAGGCTCTGCAAGGAGTTTCAGATTAGTTTTTGGACACGGTGGTCATAGCACCGCGGAGGCTAAAGCTAGACTCCTTGATTTCTCGGCAGTTTTACTCTTATATAACCGAGAGTGTCTAGGGTTTGTGATGTGTGAGATCCCTGTGCCTCTAAACTAGAAAAGTGATAAAATTAGGAAAATACGTTTATTACTTGATGATTGCCTTAAGATCACAGATGTGGCAAAGTGATGTCAACTGCTTTCCTAATCAGAATTGGGAAGTAGATGCTTACAATCAGCCTTTGTCTGAGCCCTGTAAATGATTCTCATTAGGAGTGCTCAAACAGGCCTTTTTTATATTAAAGGGACACTGAATCCAAGTTTGGGGTTATATACCTCTTTTTGCCAATTTGATTGTGAAATCTTTAATAGTCTTTAAACACCCCCCTCAATTCTCTAAGGCCTGAACAACTAATCACTGTTTCTGAAGCGAACAACATCAAGTGTTTTGTGGACAGATCAGACAGGATGTAAAGACTCAGCCTTCGCCACAGTTTTGGGATGAAAAAGGGTCTCGAGGCGCTGCTGTACCCACTGTGTGGAAGTGGTCAAGGCAGGCTGTGGAGAATTTCACAGAGCAGATCTCATGATTTTTGTCTGTACTGCCTCTTTAACCCTGGAATTCAAGGATTTTTTTTTTTTTGCTTAAGATTATTTGAAATTTTAAAATAGATTTTTATTTTTATTATTATTATATAAGTTTTAGGCAAAAGCCAGGAAGGAGCTGAGGCCCGTGCCTGCACACCTGTGTGCGAGTGTAGCAGATAGGTGTGCTGAACCTGCCGGTTCCAAACTCAACTCAGGAGATGCCCCATCACTCAGCATGGTAAAGTCAGCTAAACGGGGCACAGTTGAGGCTTACCCCTTTTGAAATCAATGCCTTCAGCTAGGAGGCAGGCACCGTGGAGGGGCCGGTTGCAGCCTACATCTTCAACCTCATGACTCTGTGGCAACTGGAGGAACTGACAGCTGCGAGTGAAAAGTGCTTGCTGAACTAGAAGTTAAGGAAGAAAAAGAAGTGTAAAAGTCTGCTCGGTGAACTGAGCAGCTCCAGGAGCTTCAGATGGAGATGTGCTCAGCAGAGAACAGGGCCAGTCTACTGGAGGACATGGAACAAGAATTCGGCGCTGGCACTCTGGTGGAGGGCAAGGCTGGGCAGAGGCAGCATGACCTGTACCATCCTTGGAGTCACCTACCTCCCCATGAAGTACATCATCAATTTCTTCCAAGAAGGATACTCCCTGATAAGGACAAAGATGTTCTCTAGGAGGATGTGAACTTGGTGGAAATGGAGCAGGTACACCTTGGAGCAGCAGAAAAGGAAGCCCCCTGTAGAGAAATAGAATTTATATGCTTTGCCACAGTAAAATCCCCCTGTATCCTATTCAAATGCACTGAAGGGGAGTTTAGGAACAAGGACCACACTCTTGACCTGTAGAACAGGGGAAATCTCATAGCCACTGGTAATGGGAACTGCTAGAGATCCAGTTAAACCATAGTTTTAGGCTCATTTACTGAGCAAACTAGGGTCCCAATTCACCTCTGAACACCTCACTCCCACTGAGGTGGTTTCCTTTAATAAGGTCAAATAGAAAGGAAAGAAAAACTGTAAGGAAAAGTAGGATGTGGTTTTCCAGGGTAATGAGTTGCTGTTCCTTAGGAACCAGATTGGAGACAGGGACTTTTGTTTGAGGCTGCAAGGCCAGCATGTACGTAGGTGGGCCAAAGCTCCCCTGGGGGGGAAGAGAGAAAGTAGCCAATGCCTCAGGTCCAAGCTGAGAATGTGGAGATCATTGATAAGGAGGACAGAATGTGGAACTCTACTATTGGGGTTCTCACAGATGCTAGAAGACCTCAAACATAGATAGCACTGCAAAAGCAGCTGAGGAAGGCTCCTAAGCTGGGGTAGCTGCAAGAGATGCAGTAGTGACAACAAAGGAGTGGAGAACATGTAGAAACTGGAGCTTTGCCAGTAGAATGATCAGAGAATGAGGTCCTTGAGGAAAAGAATGCCATGTTTATCAACACTTTGAAATGCTGACACCTGGTGGGAAACCCCAGTTATGAGAAGGCCCGGAGCAGCAAGAGGAGCTTGTGGACTTTGAACCATAAATGCGACCATAGGCCAATCTCTGCTCTGAGTCCAGTGAGGAAGAGAATGTTGGCTGCAGCATAGGCTACCTGGATGAACTGAAGCAGCGGCAGTGGCCTTTCTCTCCGGCTACCATCCTGGATGGGGAGCCCATCATGAATAGAAAGCTGGCGACCTCCCTGCTCTTATGTGAGAAGAAAGGCCCACTAGAGACCATGGTGCAGAGAGCAGCCAAGGTGAAGGTGTCTAAGGAGCTCCTACCCTCAGCCTCATACTGCTTCAAGGATAAGATGATCACCCATGACAAGTATGGAAGGGCGGGGATGGTTCACCCAGGGTGCATGTTAACATCACAAATGGGAACAAAATGGACCAGAAGCTCACACCCATTTCTAGCAGCTGTCTCGTGGCTTCCATGGGAAGGGCTCAGGCTGGGTGGACTGAGAGGTAGATGAAGCTACATGAGGAGTCATGAAAATAAGTTCCAGCCACATGTCCCTAGGCATGAGCTCGCCCCAGGAGAAGCAAAAGGCTGAGAAGACACCATACACCCCGCTCCAGGGCAGCAGCAACAGCATCAGTGTCAGCGCTCATTACGAAATGAAACAAACCTCTCGCATCTGATCCTCTCCCCAAATTTAATTAAAATTCCCTTCTTATTTTTTTTTACATTTATTTATTTTTGAGAGAGAGAGCGGGAGTGTGGGCACACATGAGTGGGGGAGAGGAAGGAAGAGAGGGAGACTCAGAATCCAAAGCAGGCTACAGGCTCTGAGCTGTCACAGTATTATTACAGTATTATTGACGATGTTCATTATGCTGTATGTTACATCACCATGGCGTACTTGTTTTATAAGTGGACGTTTCTACCTCTTAACCCCCTTTAGCTATTTTGCCCACCAATAACCAACCCACTGACCTTCCGGTAACCAATAGTTTGCTTCCTGTATCTATGAGTCACTGTGTTGTTTTGTTTTGATTTTTAGATCCTACATATACATGAAATCATATAGTATTAGTCTTTCTCTATATGACATATTTCACTTAGTATAGTATCTTCCAGATTTATTCATGTCATTGCAAATAATAAGATTTCATTATTTTTATGGCTGAGTAATATATATATAATGTATATATTATAATACACACAACACACACACACATATATGTATACACACTCACACACATACATACATACATACCACATCTTTTTATCCATTCATCTATTGACAGATGCTTTGGTTGCTTCTATATCTCGGCTATTGTAAATAATGCTCTCATGAACATAGGGTGCATATATGTCTTCAGATTGGTGTTTTCATTTTCTTAGGATAACACCCAGAAGTGGAATTGCTAGATTGTATGGTAGTTCTATTTTTAATTTTTTGAGAACTCCCGTACTGGTTTCTATAATGGCTGCACCAATTTATATCCCCACAAATGGTATATGAGGGTACCTCTTTCTCTACATCCTCACCAACACTTGTGTTCATTTGTTGCTTTTTGGCTTTTTTTTTTTTTTGATAATAATCATTCTAACAGGTATGAAATGATATCTCATTGTGGTTTTATCTTGTGTTTCGCTGATGACTAGTAACACTGAACATCTTTTCATATGCCTGCTGGCCATCTTGATGTCATCTTTGGTGAAATGTCAACTAATTCCTCTGTCCATTTAAAAAAAATTAATGTTTATTTAAAATTTTTTAATGTTTTTTTTTTTTTTGAGAAAGAGAGACAGACAGACAGACAGAATGTGAGCAGGGAGGGTCAGAGAGAGAGGGAGACACAGAATCTGAAACCGGCTCCAGGCTCTTAGCTAGCTGTCAGCACAGAGCCCGATGCGGGGCTCGAATTCATGAACTGCCAGATCATGACCTGAGCTGAAGTCAGTCGCTTAACTGACTGAGTCACCCAGGCACCCCATGTTTGTTAATTTTTGAGAGACAGAGAGAGAATGCAAGTGAGAGAAAGAGAGTGAGCGAGCAGAGGAGAGGTAGAGAGAGAGGGGGACAGAGGATCTGAAGGAGGCTCTTCACTGACAGCAGAGAATTAATTCAGGGTCCAAACTCGTGAACCATGAGATCATGAGCCGAGCCGATCGGACACTTAACTGACTGAGCCACCCAGGGGCCCCAAATCCTCTGTCCATTTTTATATTGACTTATTTTTTTTATATTGTGTAAGTTCTTTATATATTTTAAATATTAACCTCTCACAGGCTATAAATATCTTCTCTCCTGTTCAGTAAATCACCTTTTCATTTTGTTGATGGTTTCTTTCACTGTGCAAAAGCTTTGGTTTTGATATAACCCTGTTTGTTTCAGCTTTTATTAAAGTTAGAGACTTTATTGTAGTTACCATGGAGTAGAAAAAAGGCAGGATAAACAGTTTTAAGATTGCCTCGTTTGAACAATTTGAGTGGACTCTGCAGTTAACAGTTGTCCAGCTGTCCAGCTTCTGGTGCCTGGTTCTGGTGGATTTAGGGCTGGGAAGGTGTTCCAAGTGTGAAAGCTCAATAAAGGACATTAACCCCTTATAAGATACCTGATTTACAACTATTTTATCACATGCCATGTGCCACCTTTTCATTTGTTGATTGTTTCTTTTGTTGTTTAGAAGCTTTTTACTTTGATAGAATCCCACTTATTTTTGCTTTTGTTGCCTGGGTTTTGGGAGTTGTACCAAAAAATTCGTTACTAAGAACAAGATCAGTGAGCTTTTCCTCTATATTTTCTTTAGGAATTTAATGGTTGCAGGTCTTATATTTAAGTCTTTGATCATTTTGAGTTGATCTTTGTGTATGATGCAAGATAAGGGTCCGCTTTCATTCTGTGCACATGGAGATCTAGTTTTCCCTGTGCTAATAATTGAGTAGACAGTTCTTTCCCCAATTTATTTTTTTGGTACCCTTGTTAAAGATTAGATGACAATATATGCATGGGTTTATGTCTGAGCTCTCTATTCTGTGCCACCGCTCTATATGTCTGTTGTTCTGCAGTACCACACTGTTTTGATTTCTATAGCTTTGTAATATAATTTGAAATCAGGAAGTGTGATACCTCCAGATTTGGTCTCCTTCCTCAAAATTATTTTGACTATCAGAGGTATTTTATGACTGCATATGAACTTTAAGATTATTTTCTGTTTCAATGGAAACTGACACTAGAATTTTTGGCAGGGATTACACTGAATCTGTAGCTTGCTCTGGGTAATATTGACATTTTAACAATATTAATTCTTCTAATCCATGAACACAGGATACCTTTCCATTTGTGTAATCTTCAATTTCTCTCATCAATGTTTTTATTCAAGTATAGTTGGCATACAATGTTACATTAGTTTCAGGTGTACAACATAGTGATTTGACAATTTTATATGTTATGCTGTGCTCATCTCAAGTTTAGCTACCATGTGTCACCATATATCACTATTACAGTATCATTGGCTATATTCCTTATGCTGTGCCTTTTATTCCTATGACTTATTCCAAAACCGGAAGCCTATATCTCCCAGTCCCCTTCACCCATTTTGCCCAACCTCCTCTGGCAACCATCAGTTCTTTGTATTTATAAGTCTGATTATGCTTTTTTAAATTATTTTTTTTAAGATTCTACTGATGAGTGAAATCATATGGTATTTGTCTTTTTCAGCTTGACTTACTTCACTTAACATAATGGCCTCTAAATCTATCCATGTCATCTCAAATGGTGCAATTTCATCCTTTTATGGGTGTGTAATATTCCTTTCTTTATATATACCACATCATCCTTATCCATTTGTCTATTGATGGACACTTTGGTAGCTTCCATATCTAGGCTATGGTAAATAATGCTGTAATAAATAGAGGGATGCATATATCTTTTTGAATTAGTGTTTTCATTTTTCTTGGGTAAATCCCCAAGAGTGGAATTATTGGATCATATGATATTTATATTTTTAATATTTGAGGAACCTCCATACTGTTTTCCATAGTCACTGTGCCAATTTACATTCCTACAACCATGTATGAAGGCTCCTTTTTCAACACATCTTCACCAACATTGTTATTTTGTTTTTATTTTAGCCATTCTAGCAGGTGTAAGGTGATATCTAGTTGCAGGTTTGATTTGGATTTTCCTGATGATTAGTGAAGCTGAGCATCTTTTCATGTGCCTGTTGTCCTTCTCTATGTTTTTGGGAGATGTCTATTCAGGTCCACTGCCAATTTTTTAATTGGATCTTTTTGGTATTGAGTTGTATAAGTTCCGTATAATTTTTTGATACTAACACCTTCTCAGATGTATCATTTGCAAATATTTTTTTCCCATTCAGTAAGTTGCCTTTCCATTTTGTTAATGGTTTCCTTTCCTGTGAAAAACCATTTTTATTTTGGTGTAGTCCCAACAGTTTATTTTTGCTTTTGTTTCCCTTGCTTGAGGAGACCTGTCTAAAAAATTGTTGCTAAGGCCAATGTCAGGGAAATTACTGCAGGTGTTTCCTTCTAAGATTTTTATGGTTTTAGGTCTCACATTTAGACCTTTAATCCATTTTGAGTTTATTTTTGTGTGTGGTATTAAAAGACAGTCCAGTCTCATCAACATTTTATAATTTTCTGTACAGATCTTTAACCTCCTTGGTTAAATTTAGTCCTTAGTATTTATTCTACTTGATGCTAATATAAAAAGATTGTCTTCCCAATTTCTTTCCTAGATAGTTGTTAGTGTATAGAAATTCAACGGATTTTGTATATTGATTTTATATTCTTCAACTTTACTGAATGTATTTATTCTAATAGCTTTTGTTTTTTGGAGTCTTCACGGCTCTCTATATAAGATCATGTCATATTAAAACAGAGCTAACTTTACTTTTTCCTTTCCAACTTAGATCGCTTTTACATCTTTTTCTTGCCTAAATGTTCTGGCCAGGACTTCCAATACTTCATTTTATAGGAGTTGTGAGAGTGGGCACCCTTGTCTTGTTCCTGATCTTAGGGGAAAAGCTTTGAACCCCTCACTATGAATATGATGTTAGCAGTCATACATGGATGTTATTACATTGAAGTAATTTCTTTCTATACCTAAATTATTAAGAATTTTTTATGATGAAATGATGTTGAATTTTGTAAAATGCTTTTTCTACATCTACTGAGATGATCATATGATTTTTATCCTTCATTTTATTAATGTCATTATCATATTTATTGATACTTATTTTAACTATTGAAGCATCCCAAGGATAAATTCCACTTGTTCATGGTGTATGATACTTTTAATGTACATTTGAATTTCATTTCCTTGTCTTTTGTTGAGGACTTTTTTGCATCTATGTTCTTAAGGGATATTGGTTTGTAACTGTCTTTTCTAGTAATGACCTTGTCTGGCTTTAGTATCAAGGTAGACAGCCTTGTAAACTGAGTTTGGGAGTGTTCCCTTCCCTTCAATTTTTGGAAGAATTTGAGAAAAATTGATATTAAGTATTGTTTAAATGTTTGCTAGAATTCACCAATAAAATCTGGTTCTGAGCTTTTCTTTTGTGGAAGTTTCGAATACTTATTCAATCTCTGCACTATTATTGGTCTGTTCAGGTTTTCTCTTTCTTCATGAATCAGTCTTGATAGGCTGCGTATTTCTATGAATTTATCCATTTCTTTTAGGTTATCAAACTTGTTAGTATATAATTGTTCATAGTAGTTTTTATGATTCTTAGTATTCTTGTGTTATCAATTGTACTGTCTTGTCCTCTATTTCTGATTTTATTCATTTTAGCTTCTGTGGGTTTTACACAGAAAAAAGTGTAAAGGTTTGTCAGTGTTGTTTATTTTTTCAAAAAACCAACTCTTAGTCTTACTGATATTTTCTATTATTTTTTAGTCTCTATTTCATTTATTTCTGTCTTGATCTTTGTTATTTTCTTCGACTAAATTTGGGCTTAGTTTGGGTTTTTTGTTTGTTTCTAGTTCCGTGACGTGTAAAGTTAGGCTGTTTATTTGAAATCCTTTTTGTTAATAAGGCATTTATCACCATAAACATCTTAGAACTTCTTTTACTGTATCCCGTAAGCTTTTATAGAGCCCTTCAGTTTTCATTTGCTTCAAGATCTTTCTTAATTTCCTTTTTGATATCTTCTTTGATATATTGTTTCTTCAGTAAGAAGTTGATTAATCTCCACAGATTTGTGAATTTTCCAATTTTCCTCTTGTAATTGACTTCTCGTTTCATAGAATTATGGTTGGAAAAAATACTTGATACAATGTCAGGCTTCTTAAATTCATCGTCTTGTTTTGTGGTGTAACATATGATCTGTCCTGGAGGATGTTCCATGTGCACCTAAAAAGAATATGTGTTTTTGCTGTGAATGGAATGCTCTAAAGATGTTTGTTAGTTCCATTTGGTCTAAGTCCACTGTTTCATTATTGATTTTCTGTTTGGATGACTTATCCATTGTTGAAAGTGGGGTATTAAAGCTTCTGCTCTTTTTGTATTATTGTTTTTTCTTGAGTTCTGTTGATGTTTTCTTTATATAGTAGGTGTTCCAGTATGCAATACATATATATTTATAATGGTTATGTCCTCTTGATGAATTGACCCTTTTATCATTATATAATGGCCTCATTGTCATGGTTTTTATCTTTATGTTTTCTGACATAATATAGCCAGCCCTGCTCTCTTTGGGTTTTCATTTACATGGAATATCTCCTTCCATCCCTTCACTTTCAGCCTATATGTGTCTTTAAATCTAAGGTGAGTCTTTGTATTTAAGAATCTGGTTTGTCTTTTTCTTTTTTTATTTTAAATTCTATGTATAAGTGAAATCCAAAGTTATTTGTCTTTCCCTGTCTGACTTATTTAACTTATTAGCATTATACTCTTTAGGTCCCTCACTGTTGTTGCAAATGGCCAGATCTCTCTTTTCTACAGTTAAGTAATATTTATTGTATGTATATATATGTATGTGTATGCATACATATATGTATGTATATATAAACTGTATATATATTTTCTTACATATTTTCTACCCATTTATCTATTGCTACTACTTGAATTTTCAGCTTCCACATCTTAGCTATTGTAACTAATGCTGCAATAAACATGAGGTGCATATATTTTTTCAAATTAATGTTTTCAATTTCTTTAGGTAAATATTGAGTAGTAGAATTATTGGATCATATGATATTTCTAGTTTTAAGTTTTTGAGGAACTTCCATACTGTTGTCCATAGTGGCTGCACCAAATTAGCATTCCTACCAATAGTGCATGACTTTTCCTTTTTCTCCACATCCTCACCTACACATGTTGTTATTTCTTGTCTTTTTGATTCTAATCATTCTGGTGCTTGCCAGAAGGGGAGGTGGGTGGGGGAACGGATAAAATAGTAAAAGGGGATGAAGAAGTACAAACTTCCAGTTACAGAATAAATAAGTCACAGAGATTAAAAGTACAGCATAGGGAATATAGTCAATAAGATTGGTGGCAGATGATGACTACACTTATCATGGTGGCCCTGTGTATAGAATTGTTGAATCATGCTGCATACATGTGGCTAATATTACACTGTATGTTCATTATACTTCACTAAAAAAAGTCAAGAAAAAAAAGAGAGTCTTCCAGACAGAATATGGCTACATCTTGTTTTTCTTACCCATTCAGCCTCTTGATGTCTTTTGTTTGGCAAGTTTTACCTGTTTCCACTTAAAGTAGTTATTTATAGGTAAGTTCTATTATTGCCATTTTCTTTATTTATTTTCAGACTGTGTTGTAGCTCCTTGTTCCTTTCTTTCTCTTTTGAGGTCTTCCTTTGTGACTTGATGATTTTTTTTCTAGTGGTATAGTTTATTTCTTTTCATCTTCTGTGTGTATAGATTTTTCCTTTATGATTAGATAAGGGTTACATGAAACATCTCATAGTCATAACAGTATACTAAAAACTACATTAACTGCATATAAAACTCAATGCTTTTGCCCTCCACAAACACATTTTGTTATTAATGTCACAATTTGTATGATTTTATATTGTGTATATTTTAACAAATTATTGTAGCAAGTTATTTTTAACATTATTTTCCTTTATTTAGAGTTAAAATTGATTTATGTACCACCATTACAATACTTGGAGTATTATGAATTTCATTATATCCTTACCTTTAAAGTGAGGTTTATACTCTCATGTGTATTTATGTTCCTAGTTAGCATTCTTTCATTTCAACTTGAACATCATTTAGCCCTTCTCATAGGGCATGTTAGTGGTGATGAAGTCCATCAGCTTTTGTTTGGGAATTTTTTTATTACCTCGCTTAGCTTCTGAAGGACACCTTTGCTGAGCATAGTATCATGGTTGACAGCTGGTTTTTTTTTCCCAACACTTAATATGTCATTCCTCACTCTTGGCTTGTAAGGTTTCTGCTGAGAAATCCCCAAATTCTCATGGAGGTTCCCTTGTAAATGTGACAAGTCACATTATCTTGCTGTTTTCAAAATTCTCTCTGTAGTTAATTTTTTAAATTTATTTATTTAAATTCAAGTTGGTTAACATATAGTATAATATTGGTTTCAGGAGTAGAACCCAGTGATTCATCATGTTCATATAACACCTACTGCACATCCCAACAAGTGCCCTCCTTAATGCCCATCACTCATTTAGCCCATATCCCCACCCACCTCCCCTCTAGCGGCCCTCAGGTTGTTCTCTGTATTTAAGAGTCTCTCTGGTTTGCCTCCCTCTCTGTTTTTATCTGATTTTTCCTTCCCTTCCCCTATGTTCATCTCCTGTGTTTCTTAAATTCCACATATTAGTGAAATCATATGGTATTTGTGTTTCTCTGACTGACCTATTTTGCTTAGCATAATACACTGAAGTTACATCCATGTTGCTGCAAATGAAAACATTTCATTTTTCAAAAATCTCTGAGTCGTATTCCATTATATACATATACCATATCTTTTTTAGCTATTCATCAGTTGATGGACATTTAGGCTCTATCCATAGTTTGGCTATTGTTGATAGCACTACTATAAACATTACAGTGCATGTGCCCCTTCAAATCAGCATTTTTGTATCCTTTGGGTAAACCTAGTAGTACAATTGAGGAGTCGTAGGGTAGTTCTATTTTTAACTTTCTGAGGCACCTCTGTCCTGTTAGTGGCTGTGTCCGTTTGCATTCCCACCAACAGTGCAAGAGGGTCCCCCTTTCTTCACATCCTTGCCAACATGTTATTTCCTGGGTTGTTAATTTTAGTCATTCTGACAGCTGTGAGGTAGTATCTCACTGTGGCTTTGGTTTGTGTTTCCCTGATGGTGAGTGGTATTGTACATCTTTTAATGTGTCTGTTAGCCATCTGGATGTCTTTTTTGGAAAAGTGTCTATTCATGTCTTCTGTCCATCTCTTCACTGGATTATTTGTGTTTTGGGTGTTGAGTTTGATAAGTTCTTTATAGAATGAGTTTAGTGCCTTAGACCACTCAGCCATCCTGACACTGCTGTTGATGAGTGTCAGCATGTCTTAGCAAAGACCTCTTTATGTTCAGTATTTTAAAAATATTTGTTTGTTTAGAGAGCTGGGGAGGGATAGAGAGGGAGACGGAGAGGGTGAATGCCAAGCAGGTTCCACGCTACCTGTGCAGAACCATGGAGCTCAGTCTCAAAAACTGTGAGATGATGATCTGAGCCAAAATTAAGAGTCAGACGCCCAACAGACTGAGCCACCCAGGTGCCCCTGTTTTGTTTGACCTCATGAATCTAGAGATTAATTTCCTTACCCAGATTTAGCAAGTTTTCTGTCATTATGTCTTCAGATAAGTTTTCTTCCCCTTTCTCTTTCTCTGCAACTTCTAGGACTTCAGTAATATGTATTGATTCATTTGCCATTACCCCCAAAAGTCCTCTAGGATTTTGTCACTTTTTCCTGCCTTTTTTTTTTCTTTTTGTTTTCTGATGGAATAATTTCAAATGATCTGGCTTTGGGAAAGAAAGGCCTTTACCCGTCAGCCTGGCTAGAGAATCTGGGAGTGTCTTAGACCTTTTCTATGGATGTTCCCACTCCACTCTCTTGTTCCCTTATAAAGAAAAAGTCTTAGGACTATGTCCCTTTTCTTGATCCCATAAATTCAAGCTGGGTGCCGAGAGTTCCCCATTTATTTCTTCTAGGGTACTACCTTGAAGTGTTTGAGACTGTGTGCCTTTTCCGAATCTAGCATTGTTAGGCTAGCTGCTGGTTATCCATCTGCCGTCTGCAAGGACTTGCACATGCCATCTGTGAAGGATCATAAGCACAATTTGAAGAGGCTTCCAGACACCATATGTGGGAGAGTGCAAGGTGCCAGCAATAGGAGACACAGTGTATGGAGTGCTGGGTATGTGTCTACTAGTCAGTGAGGGGGGTATCCATAGGTGACGTATCATATTGAGTCATGAGTGGGGTTCTCAGTGGAGTCCACAAGCTTGTTACTGGGATCTTTGGCTAGTTTTTGAGATCCACATGCTGGTTATGCTAATTTCTATGCTTTCCCATCCCTTTTCCCTCTTGCTAGCTGGTCTCAGATTACTCAGCTATGCCTGTCCCCTCAGTGTTCTAGGGGCGAGACAGAAGTGGGCTTCTTGGGTAGCATCCAACAAGTTTGGAGAGGCCCAGTGCTCACCGGGCAAAATGAATCTCACAGCACTGAGCTGTGTCATCATGAGAGAGGGATGACATGGATAAAGCGTAACTTTCTTTTTACCTTCTTCAGTGCATTTATTCTTAAAATTGTTGCTCCACCAGGGTGTTGGAACCTCTCAGCTGAATGTTTGGATTCTCATAAAGATCTCATCTGTAGGAGGTTGTTAAAATCGGTGTTTCTGTGTGGGTCTGAGAGTTGGAGGCCTCCATTCTGCCATCTTGCCGATGTCCAGAAATCAGCTTCTTCTCACTTGTGGAAGATAAATGTTTTTGCAAGGATGAGGAGTTAAGCTAATAATATATGTAAATAATTCCTTGGTATGACTGACAGAGAAATGCTTACTAATTAAAATTGAATTACTTCTAAATAGAGAACTTGAAAGTATTTTGTTGACAGGTATTAAAAATATCATTTGCCATTATACATAAACACCTTTGCCTTTTTTCCTCCATTGGTCTTTTTTTTCCAGGTTTTGGCACAAAGTAACCGCAACCATCCTTCTACTTGCCTAAATCAAGGAAGGATATGCTTGGGTTTCAAAAACCTCCCTTTCTCTTCCAAATGGCTGGATGATTCAAACTGAAACAGGATAGATTTAACCAGAATCACATTTGTTCATTGAGACATTCCAACCCCTGTTTTTCATCTTTCCATGACATCTATCTCCCAAACGGAGTGATAATTTCCATGAACGAATGCTCAGAAGAATGACCATATTGAGCTGATGGAGCTCCCTTCCTTCACTGTATGTTTTATCCTCCCTCAGCCCATCTTCACTTCATCTACGGACTTCATTCTCTCCATTCACATCCTTCTCTGTTGCATTAGGATCACTGACGGGGGGGGGGGGGGGGGGGGG
>NC_043708.1:85597165-85617304 GCF_006229205.1 Suricata suricatta | reverse complement strand
GTGGGAGTTTGTGCTCATCATTATTGATCTGCTGGTTTATTTTGTGGGGCTGCAGGATAGCCTGAGGCTTTTCCAGGCCCACGAGATTCCAATTCCTGGGCCAGACCATTGTGTAGCTCTGCAAAGAAACAAACAACAACAACAAAACAAAAACTACAGGTCACTCATTTCATTGTGGTTGGAAGTGGTGACAAAATGATGTGGTTAGCTTTTCCTCACCATCTCCTACTTTGCATTTAGTTTTTGGTTACAATGTCCAGAGTATCTGACATAGAGTGTCTTCTGGTTCAACACCAGCTGCAGAGACAACATATTAGTGTAGAATTCTCCAAGAGCTCCTACAGTTGTACAAAATCTAATCCTTACAATAAATTTCTTTTTCTATATCACTTATAGCAACTCTGCTTCTCTGATCAAATCCTGACTGAGACAAGAGACCATTTAAAAACTAAGACACCAGGGGCTCCAGGAGGGGGTGGGTGGAGGTGGGTAGACGCAAGCTCTTTTTCAGATTCTAAGTTAGGCTACTTCAATACTTCAGCAGGTCTTACTGCATCCTCCTAGCCTGAGTTGGCTCACATAAAATAGGTGTGGAATGAACTTCCTTCCTCCCCTGAAATCTCATGAAGAAAGTCCTTATTTCATCAAGAAACTCATAGGGGACTTCTGGTATATCCTTCTTAGATGACAGAATTCAGGGTCAGCCTATCTACTCTGCCAGGGAACAAAACCCGAGAGCTTCCTACAGCCCATGTGAATCAAGTGGCAGGATACAGTCCTTTAGCTTGAACAAAGCAACTCCCCACTCCAGCTCAGATAAAATCATCTTTTTTTTTTCTCAAATTTTTAATATATATTTATTTTTGAGAGAGACAGACAGACAGACAGACAGACAGGAAGTGACAGAGACACAGAATCCAAAGGAGGTCCCAGGCTCTGAACTGTCAGCACAGAGCCCGATGCAGGGCTCGAACTCACGAGCTGCGAGATCATGACCTGAGTCGAACTCAGATGCTTAACCGATAGAGCTACCCAGGCACCCCTCAGATAAAGCTTTCTGGATTAATATCAAATCACTTTAAACTATATTATTTTTGCCAACTCCCCAGTGATATACATTGTGCCTTTATTTGAACCTCTCAAAAATCAGCACCTTCTGGATTAGCTGAATCAAAGCAAATGGGATGTAGTGAAGCAGTGTAAGGAAATTAAGCCAGTGGCCCAAGATCTGGGCTAGTAGCAGAACCAAAATACTTGGTCTGAAGATTTTCCAATAAGAATATTTACATAAGTACATTGAAAAGTTGAGGTTAAAAAAATAGATGACAAGGCAAAGATTATCTCTCCAAATGTTTGTAATATCAAATATAGGAAAGAATGGTACTCACCTCTTGCATACAGTACTCCAGTCAACCAAGGACCATGAGGAGGGCATAGGTTGTGATTTGTTATTACTGGAGCTCAACTACAGAAGTTACCAAAAAGCTTCTTACTGACTAGTGAAAGGTAAACTTATTTATGAAACAACCTATTTCAATTCCTAGCCCACACCCCTCCTCCTAAAGGGTTTTGATCTTTACCATAATTCATGAAGGGGCTTTAATATATATTTGAGCTGTTGTTGCTAGGTGAGATCATGTAGTCAGAGATAACTGACCGCTTTAAAGACAATGGTCATTAGAAAACAAGCTTGGCTATCATTCCTAGTTCTCACTGCCAGTGAACTGCTGTGAATTGATTTTTCTCTATCCTGCAACCACCCTATGAACAAAGTAAATAGCATTTTAATTAAATGTTTACATTTAATAAATTAAGACCTGTTTAAACATATCTCACTTATTCATCCTAATAGATTGGAGACTCTGTGTCATGCTTGACATCCCTTATCCCCCAGCTTAAACTACATCAGCATAAAAAGATTCATCCATAAATTTAAAGACAACATTGCTTTTAAGAGGCCAGGGAGGAAAAATCCCCCTTTTGGATATGTGCATGTAGTTCTAGGGTTTTAACAGATGTGAGGAATTCCTTCATTACTTCATTATTCATATTTGCTTCCTCTGATCAGGTATCTATCTTTGCAGAGGAGCCTGACTACCCTTGTTTGTCTTGATTTCAGGTGTGGTGGACAGTCCATGGAAGGTCACACTTCTATCTTGCTGAGAACACATTACCTCAGCATCCACTGTGCATTCCCCTGGATCTTTTATGTCAGGCAACCTTGTTGGATACCCACATAATTATGACAGAAGTGCACGGTTAACACTCTTGGGGAAAACTATTAACACCTTAGTGATGGGAACCAGTGGATTGATGTCATAGCCTTCAATAGTCAAACTATACATGAGGGTATCTTGTATGATTCTCAAAAGATCCTGGTTGAGTCAAACCCTTCATTGCTCCTATTGATCATCTTAAAATCATATTCTTACATTGGCTGTTCCTCAACACTTTCTGATCACTCAATCATCCATTCTTGTGTCACTTCTCAAATAAAATAATTGTATGTAAGTCCTTGTTTTACAGCACATTGTTTGAGAGTTCCCTATACTAAAGCAATTGATACTAGAAGTTGTACTAAAAAGTAGACCATCAGGAATGGAGTCAGACACTGGATCACTTTATCAGAGAATAATAAAGACCTCCTTGCCTAGCGAAATGGGCTCATAAAAATTGTTAAGTTGTGGCATTTTAGTACTTAGATTCTCATTTGTAGTGGATAAGGGTGATATACAGAAAACATAGAAAACAACAACAATCCTATCATTTGAAAAACAGAAGTAATTGTAATGAGGATTGTGGAGTTTGCTGTCTATTGCTAACTTAAAAGGTATTTTTTTTAAAGAAAACTATGCTTTTGTGATCCAACTATGAACTCAGGGTGTGTTGAGCTACATGGAGTACATAGCTTTTGTCTCCTGCTCCAGAAGGCAACTTGGTTAAAAGCAGTTTCACAAATTACTAGTAAGCATGATGCAGCTACAAAAGGGACCGAATGCACAAGAGACAGTCCTTTTATGCTAAAGGCAGCCCCCCAAGATGAAAACAATAGAAACATGAGAAGTGGCATGTGGCATTTAAGCAGACACACCAAAGAGTCTTGAGCCCCCATTTCTCCTGAGACTTCTCCACGTCAGGCGAAGCTCTTGATGTCCTGTCTATGCACATACTTCCGAGGACAGGTCCCTTGCACAATAGTACTTATCCTCTAAAAACCGATTAACCCTCAATTCATCATCTCAATCCCATTCATCAGAATCAGGTTTCAACAGTCTGAGAAGGTTAATAAGTCTCTCTTTTATGCCTTCAGCTCTCAGCAAGATTGGGATGACATTACTCTGGTCTTTACAGTCCTGGGGATAATTTTTTCCTGAACTTCCTCACCCTGGGTCTCCCAACATTCTTTTGTGATGCGATTAGATAGGTTGTCTTATAGCGCTCTCTATAAATTTTCTTCAAAATTTCTTTAGAGTCTGCCTTCTATTTCCAGCTTAAAACTTTTACTGACCTAGAGTTCAATGCCAGAAATGGCTTCAGCAAATAACCCTTCAGTTGGGATATTGGGATTGCATTGCTCAGTTTAATGAGACATCAATAACCTTCCAGGGAGACCATGGAACCCTGGTGATCTGCAGCATTCAGTGGCATCACAATTCCTTAAAGCAGTATTCATAAGGGTATGTGATGGAATGTCCAGCAAATGAGTTAGGAATTATTATACCCACTTGATTCCAATGGAACAGTTGTACATATGAAGATTCTAAATGTGTTGGAGAATTTATTAAGGAACAATAGGTAGGAGGCTTGATTTTCACTGAATGTACAGGTGGAAAAATCTTGGAAAGTTTCTCTGGAGCCCGTAAAGGAATCCATTGCCTGATGTAGCCATGAGAGTTCTTTGGTTTCAGGTCTTACATTGAAGTTTTTAATCCATTTTGAGTTGATTTTTATGTTTGGAGGAAAGTAAAGTCTACCTTCATGCTTTTGCATTGGATATCCAGTTTTCTCATCACCATGCATTGAAGAGATTATCCTTTCCCCAATTTGTATTCTTGGCATCTCTTTTGTGTTTCTGGACCCACTTCCAATGTGTGCGTATTGGTCATGGTGGACCTTCGCAGAGAACACCAAGCAATTCCTAGGTAATAGGGTGTCCAATAACTCCACTCAATTTTTACACTGTCTACCCAGAGAGATCATCAGATCATAACTTAAGGGTTCAGTCCTACAAGACTTGTAGTCCCCCTCCCCACTTCAGACAGAGGTTGCAAGTACAGGTTGTCTGCCCTACTGGCTATAAATCAAAAGTTCCCTCCTCTTCAGATTTGATTTATTGGCTAGAGTGGCTCACAGAACCACTCACATCCTAGATGACCAGTTTATTATACAAGGATGTAACTCAGGAAAAACCAGATAGAAGGGGCATGGGGCAAAGTATGAGGAAAGAGTTTCCATGCCCTCTCCAGGCACACTGCTCTCCCAGCACCTCTGTGTTTTCACTAAATGGGAACCTCTGAACCCCATCCTTTGGATTTTTGTATTTTTATAAAGGCTTCATTACATAGCCATAACTCAATATATCACTGACCACTGGTGATTGAATTCTATCTCCAGCCTATCTCTATTCCCCGGAGGTCAGGGCTGGTGGAGGAGGCTGAAAATTCCAACCTTCTAATCACATGTTTTGCTCCAGCATCTATCAGCCTCTATCCTTAGGTGCTTTTCAAAAAAGACCTCATTAACACAACAAAGACACTTTTAACACAGTCAACACTAGAAATTCCAAAGGTTTGGGGAACTCTGTGCCAGAAATTGGGATGAAGACCAAATACATATTTCTTAGAAGATGCAGTATCACAGCACTCTTGTCAAAATCAATTGACAGTATGTGTGTGAGTTTATTTCTGGGCTCCCTCTTCTGTTCTGTTAGGACATATGTCTGTTTTTATGCTAGTACCATACTGTTATTAGTATAGTAGCTTTATAATAAAATTTAAAAGCTTGAAATCTAATGCCTCCAAGCTTTATTGTTCTTGACCCATTCAGGGTCTTTCGTAGTTCCATATGAACTTTAGGGTTGTTTTTGCCATTTCTATAGAAAAATGCAATTGGAATTTTGATACGGATTGCATTGAATCTTTAGGTTGCTTTGTGTAACATGGGCATTTTAACAAAATTGTTCTAATTATTTATGGCTGTTTTCATTTCCCTTATAAGTATTTTGAAGTTTTCAGCATACACGTTTTTCACATCATAGTTAAGTTTATTTAGTTTGGATTGATTGATTGCTGTTGTAAATGGAATTTCCTTTTCAAATAGTTTGTTGTTAATATATAGAAATACAACTATTTTCACATGTTGATTTTGTATTCTGCAACTTTACTGAATTCCTTTATTCTAGCAGGATTACTTGTGGAGTCGTTAGGTTTTCTATATATTAGATTATGTCACCTGCAAACAGATAATTTCTTCTACAAATTATATGCTTTTAAGTTCCTTTATCTTGCCTGCTTTCTCTAAGGATTCCAGCACTGTGTTAAATAGAAGTGGTGAAAGTGGGCATCTTTGCCTTTTCTATATCTTAAGCAAAATGTATGGGGGACGGGTTAAATAGGAGATGGAGATTAAGGAGTACACTTGGGCTGAGCACTAGGTGCTGTAAGTAAGTGTTGAATCACTAAAGTGTATACCTGAAACTAATATTATACTGTATGTTAACTAACTGGAATTTATATGTAAGCAGAAGTTTTCAGCTCTTCATCATAGGGTATAATGTTAGCTGTGGGCTTGTCAGACATGGACTTTATTGTGTTGAGGTTGTTTCTATACCTAACTTGTTGAGAATTTTTATCATGAAAGGTTATTGACTTCTGTGAAATGCTTTCTACATCTATTGAGATGATGATGTAATTTCTGCCTTTCATTTTGTTAATGTGGTTTATAACGTTGATTTGTGTATATTGAACTATTGATGCATCCCAGGGATAAATCCCACTTGATTCTGGTGTATAATCCTCTTAATTTGCGATTGAATTTGGTTTGCTAATATTTGGTTTAGGATTTTTGCATCCAAGTTTATCAAGGAAATTGGCCTGTAGTTTTTTTTTCTTGTGGTATCTTTTGGTTCGGTATCATGGTGGTACTGGCTACATAAAATGAGCTTGGAAGTGTTTCCTCTTCAGTCTGGAAGAATTGAAGGAAGATTAGTTTTAAATCTTTTTTATGTATTTGGTAGAATTAATGAGTAAAGGCATTTATTTGGTCGTGGGCTTTCTGACTCAATATACTTGTTACGGGTCTCTTCAGGTTTTCTATTATTTTTGTTCATTCTTAGTAGGTTATAGTTTTCTAGAATTCACAGTTTGTTAGTGTATAATTGTTCGTAATCTTCCCTCATAAATTTTTTAATTTATATCCATGGCATTGGTTGTAATGTCTCCTTTTCCATTCCTGAATGCATTTGACTCCTCTTAATCTAGCTAAGGCTTTATCAATTTTGTTTAAAAAAACCCTCCTAATTATATCAGTTTTTCTACTTTTCTAGAATCCAACTTATTTCTGCTGTAATCTTTATTAATTTCTTCTAATGTTAGACTTTGTTCTTTTACTGATTTATTGAGATAAATTTAGGTTGTTTGAGATCTTTCATTTTAATGTTGGCATTTATTTCTATAAACTTCCCTTTTACTCATGCTTTAACTGCATCTCATAAGTTTTGTTATGTTTGTTTTTGTTTTCATTGGTCTCAAGATATTTTTTTTTTAACTTTTTCCTTATGATTTCTTCTTGGACCTAAAAGAATGTGTTTAATTTCCATATATTTGTTAATTTTTCTGTTTTCCTTCTGCGATTAGCTTATAGTTTTCTTCCATGTGTCTGGATGAGATACTTGAGATGATTCCAGTCTTCTTAAGTTTATTAAGATTTGTTCTGTGACCTAGCATGTGATCTATCCTGAAGAATGTTCCATGTACAGTAGAGAAAAATATATATTCTGCTGCTGTTAGGTGGAATGTTCTGCTATGTCTATTAGGTCTATTTGGTCTGTAGTATTGTTCAAGTCAGTGGCTTTCTTTTTGATATTCTGTCTGGGTTATTCAGAATAGGCTATTGAAGTCTTTTGCTATCATTTTATTTCTCCCTTCGGTTCTGTTACTTGATGTGGTAGGTACTCCAAGGCTAGGTGTATATGTAATTGTTATATCTTCCTGGTGTATTTATACTTTTATCATTATGTAATGACTTTATCTCTTTTAATAGTTTTCTATTTAAAGTCTGTTTTGTCAGATATAAATATAGCTACTTTTGTTTTCTCTTGGTTACCATTTGCATAAAATCTCCACCCCTTTCAAATTATCCAAAAATCTAAGGTGCGTCATTTGTAGATAATACTTATTTGGTTCTTTTAAATTCCATTGATCAACTCTATGTCATTTGGTGAGTTTAATCTATTTATATGTAAAGTAATTATTGATAAGTAAAGATTTACAATTGCCATTTTTTGTTTTGTCTGTTTTGCAGTTCATTTGTTCCTCTCTCCCTCTCTTGCTATCTTTCTGTATGATTTGACAATTATTCTTGTGGTGATATACTTTGATCTTCTGCATTTATCTTTATGTACCTATGACGTATTTTTCCTTCGTGGTTATCATGAGACTTGCGTAAAACTTCTTACAGACATGAGTCTATTTTAAGCTAAGAACAACAACATCAGCTGCAAACAAGAACTTTACAGTTTTATTCTCCTCACATACTTTTTTCTTATTAATGTCAGAAATTTCTTCTTTTTAGATTATGTACTTAGTAGCAAATTTTGGAGTTATAGTTATTCTTATATATATTCATAAAAAGTCTTTTAAGCTAGAGTTAAAAATGATTTATGAACCATCATTACCGCATTATATTATTCTGCATCAGCCTATATTTTTATCTTTACTGGTGACATTTATATTTTCATACACTCTTGTGTTGTTCTTTAGTATCGTTTTGTTTCAACTTGAAAAACTCCATCTAGCACCTGTGTAAGGCGGGTCTAGCGATTAGGAACCCCCTCAGTCTTTGTCCGCTTTGGAAAGTAGCTCTTTCATTACTAAAGGACAGTTTTTACGGATACAGTGTTGTTAGTTGGCAGCATTGTTGCTGTTGTTGCTGTTGTTGAGCACTTTGGATACATAACTCTAGTCATTCTTGGTTCACAAGGTTTGTGCTGGGAAGTCTGCTTACGTGTGATGAGAGGGCTTGTGTGTGATGAGTTACGTGGTTCTTCATGCTTTAAGATTCTCTTTGCTTTTTGACAAGTATAATGCATCTCAAAGGCCTCTTTAGGTTCTCTCTGTTTTGATTTTTTTAGGCTTTATGAATCCATATGTTCATTTCCCTCAACAGATTTGGGAAACGTTCAGTTATTATTTTTTAAAATAAGATTAATGCCCCTTTCTATCTCTTACCTCTGTGGTCTCCTAGTACATAATGGTATTCCATAAGTTCTGCAGGCTTTCTCCACTCTTTTCATTTTTTTATATTTTTGTTTTTCTGGCTGGATAATTTCAAATAACCTGTATTCAAGTTTGCCAGTTTGTTTTTCTGCTTGGTTGAGTCTATTGTTGCAGCTCTCTCTTGTTTGTTTTGCATATTTTTAGTTCAGTCATTATATTCTTTAGATCAAGAATTTCTGTTTGATTCTTTTTATGATTTCTATTATCTTTGTTAAACTTGCCATTTTATTCATTGACTCTTCTTGATTTGCTTTAGTTGCTTACCTGTGTTCTCTGGTAAATCACTGAATTTTTAAAAATGATTATTTTTTTAATCTTTGTCAGGCATTTCATAAATTCACATTTCTTTAGGGTCACTTACAAGATAGAGCTTTTTTGGTCCTTTTGGTAGAATCATATTTTCCTAATTCTTCCTAAAACTGTAGCCTTACACTGTTACCTGCACATGTGAATAAGGAGTCACATCTTCCAGTCTCTACAGACTGCCTTCCTCAAGGAAAGCTCTTCACTAGCCAGAAATTCTATGCTGGCTGGTTGGTAGAGTCACAGGTGGACGGGCTGGCATGGTCCACAGGGTGCCCCATGCTAGGGTCTATGTCTGAGCAGGCCAAGCACTGGTGTCCATAAGTGGACATTCCTGGTGCCAAGATCTGTGGGCTGGTGAGACCAGTGCCAGGGTCCATAAGCATGTGGATCTGCTGCCAGGGGATCAAAGGTCAGCTCTTGAGATCTATGTGCTAATTGTTGAGAGCCCCCATCACCTTTGCCCTTTTATGGCTGCCCTCAGGTAATCTCGTCAGCTTCTTGAGTGTTCTAAGTGAGGCATGACAGAATCGGTCCTCTCAAGTAGCACCCTGAAAGGCTTAGGAAGTCAGATGTTCACTTTACTCTTTCCACCATGGAAGAACCTGTGGGGCTATCTCAGTGCAATGCTGTTAAGACTTGGGGGACAGGTGATGTTGGAAATGTGAGTGTTCTTCTTAAACTTTTCAGTGCATCTGTCTCATTTCTGTGCTCCACGAGGGTGGATTCCTCTCACCTGGATCCAGAGCTCTCATGAAGGGATTTTCATCTATAAATTATTATTCAGTTGATGTTTTTGTTTCAGACAAAGGCTCCTTCCTATTCCACTGTCTTGCTCACATCACTCTAATATTTAAATACTTAAATAATAAAAAGTATCTTTGACCTCAGTGGAATAAGAAACTAGAAATCTATAGCAGAAAGAACATGGAAAGTTTTAAAAATATGTGGAAATTAAGCAACAGTCTCCTGAATAATCAATGGATTAATGATATCACAAGTGAAATTAGAAAGTACTTTGAAACAACTTAAAAAGAATTACCACAATGTACCAACCTTTAAGAGATGCCACTAAAGAAATGTTCAGAGTGAAACTTATATTTCTCACTGGTGAATTCTGCCAAACATTTAAAGAATTGTCACCAATCTTTTTCAAACTTTTCCATAAATTACAGGAGAAAGGAGTACTTATTCTATGAGCCCAGCATACTCTGATAACAAAGTCAGATAAAGACATCCTAAAGGAAAAAACTAACTATAGCCCAATATATCTTATAAATAAAAATGTAAATATCATCAATAAAATACTCACAAGCCAAATCTAGTTGCGTATTAAAAAAGTTATATATACATCAGGACCAAGTAGCATTATTCCTGGGATTGTAAAAATGTCTCAAAACATGAAAGTCAATCAGTGTAACATACCACATTATAAAGCAGTGGGGGAAACGATATGTGATTGTCTCAACTGATGCAGACAAAGCACTTAACAAAATCTGACACCCCTTCATGGTAAAATGCTCAACAAACTGGGAATATAAGGATATTTATTCAACATTTGTGAAGGGCATTTGTGAAAGTTACATAAACTTAATATCATTATACTCAGTTGTAAAAGACTGAAAGTTTTCCCCATGAGATCCGGAATAAGAAAAGATGCCCCATTTTGTTGCTTCTATTCATAAGTGTACTGGGAGTACTGTTCAGAACATTTAGGCAAGAACAAGATAGAAAAGGCATCTAAAGAAGCAAAGCTATCTTTATTCACAGATAACATGATCCTATATATAGACAATCCTAACCCATCCCCCCCAAACTAATAGACTTAATAAACAAATTTAGTGAAGTTGCAGATACAAGATCAACACACAAAAACCAGTTGTATTTTTATGCACCAGCAAGGAACTATCCAAATTTAAAATAAAGAAAATTTATTTATAGCAGCATCAAAGGTAATATAGCATCAAAAAGAATACAATAAATAGGAATAGATTTAGTCTAAGAGGAACTAGACCTGTACAATCAAAACAAAACATCTCCAAAATAAAGAAAATACCAAATAAAGAAAATACCAAATAAAGAAAATACCAAAATAGATATCCCATGTAGATTCTAAAACTTAATATTGCTGCAACAGCAGTACTACCCTAAGTGATCGACAGATGTAATACAATTCATTTCAAAATCTCAATGAGCAAATACTGCACAAATGAAAAGCATATTCTTCTTACGGAATTGCAAAAGATCTTAAATAGATGAAACAATCTTGAAAAATTAAAAACAAGTTGGAAGACTCACACTTTCTGATTGCAGCCCTCACTAAGCTGATTTCAAAACTGGTATTGGCGTAAGAATGGAGTTAAGATAAATGGAATAAAACTTTAAGTCCAGAAATAAATTCATCCACCCAAGGTCAGTTGGTTTTTAACAATTGTGCCAGACTCCTCAATGGGGAGAGAATGTCTTCAACAAAGGTTGCTAAGACAACTCATACCAAAGCATGAAGTTGAACTCCTACCTCACATCATATGTAAACACCAATGTGGGGCTTGATCCCATGAACTGTGAGATCACGACCTAAGCTGAAATCAACAGTGGGATGCTTAAACAACTGAGCCACCCAGGCGCCCCCTGAAACTTATATTTTAGCTCTCTCCATATCTTGTCATACTTTGGCCACTGGTCGGTAGCCATGGTGGAAGCAGAAGAAATCGTGTATTTAAAAACTTAAGTCTGTTTGCAGCGAAGAAACAAATTTGGATAGAAAGAAAGGTGTTGTATGCTAATTTGGCTGTCATCCTGGTACTAGATATATAGATTACCTCTGGTTATTTTACAACAAAAGGCTTTTGCTTTTATATCTGATCAGTGGGGTATCATAAAATAGTGAAAGACTGGTTAATTTAAAGATGAGTTTTCCTGTTACGTGACACCAAATTCTGGATTACACAGATCTCTAGGTTTGAGAGAAATTGATATGATACACTCATCCAAAATAGGTATATAGAACTTGAATTCTGGTCAGAATTTGAGCCAATGTCTATCTGGATAGAACTGATTAACCAAAAATGAATTAGCATTTATACAAACAACCACATGCAGATTCTCTCTTGCTCCTCATCCCTTAATGACAGTATCTTATTCTTTTTGAGGGGAGGAGGTAATATTCTGGCTGAAGTAATTTCTGGAGATTCATTTCTAACACAAGTATCTCTCACATGCCAGCCCCAATGTGGATATGCCTAAAGCATCTCAAATTACTGATGCTGCAAGATTAAATCTAATGCTGACTAAAGACCTGTGTTTGCCACATACACAACACTGTATATTCCTGTAATTCTCTTCTTTTAATCATTTTAATAGTCCACTGGATGGTAGCATCACCATTGTATCAAGTAGGAAACTAAAGTTTTATCATCCAAAGATAATTTTGTTTTGAGTTTTGTTTCCCTTGACTCAGGAGACATGAAAAAAGATGCTACTGCTGATGTTAAGTTACTGCCTGTGTTCTCCTCTAGGATTTTAATTGTTTCAGGTTATCAATTTAAGCCTTTAATCCATTTTCAATTTAGTTTTGTGTATGATATAAGAAAGTAGTCCAGTTTGGTTCTTTTGCATGTTGCTGTCTAGTTTTCCCAATACCATTTGTTGAAGACTTTTTTCCACTGGATATTCTTTCCTGACTTGTTGGAGATTAAATGGCCATGTATTTGTGGGTTCATTTCTGGGCTTTCTATTCTGTTCTATTCATGTGTGTGTCTATGTTTGTGCTAGTACCATACTGTTTTGATCACCACAGCTTTCTAAAATAACTTGTTGTCTGGAATTGTGATGCCTCCACTTTGTGTTTCTTTTTCAAGGTTTCTTTGGATATTCAGGGTTTTTTGTGTGTGTGTGTGTGTGTGTGGTTCCATAAAAATTTTAGGGTTTTTTATTCTAGCTCTGTGAAAAATGCTGTTGGTGTTTTTGAGGGGTATTATACTAAATGTGTAGATTGCTTTGGGTAGGATAGGCATTTTAACAATATTTATTCTTCTAATCCATAATCATGGAATATCTTTCCGTTTGTTTGTGTCCCCTTCAATGTCTTTCATCAGTGTTTTATAGTTTTCAGAATACAAGTCTTTCACCTCTTTGGTTAGGTTTATTCCTAGGTATCTTATGGTTTTTAGTACAGTTGGCATTGGAATAGATTCCTTAATTTCTCTGTCTGCTGCTTCATTATTGATGTATAGAGATGCAACAGATTTCTGTACATTGGTTTTATATCTTGTGATTTTACTGAATTTATTATCAATTCTGGCAGTTTTTTTGGTGGAGTTTTTAAGATTTTCTATACATGGTATCCTGTCATTTGCCAATAGTAAAAGTTTGACTTCTTCCTTAGCGATGCGGATGCCTTTTATTTCTTTTTGTTGTGTGATTTCTGTGGCTAGGACTCCCAGTATTCTGTTCAATAGGAGTGGTGAGAGTGGACATCCCTGACTTGTTCTTGGCTATGGAGGACATGCTCTCATTTTTTCCCCCATTGTGGAAATGATCATATTGCTTTTCTCTTATTGATGTGTTTTATCATCTTTATTCATATGCAAATATTGAACCACCTTTGTATCCTGAGAATAAATCCCACTTAATAATGGTGAATAATTTTTTAATATATTGTTGGATTTTGTTTGCTAGTATTTTTTTTGAGGATTTTTGCATCTATGTTAATCAGAGATACTGGCCTGTCGTGCTCTTTTTTTGTACTGTTTTTATCTGGTTTTAGTATCAGTGTAATGCTGAACTCATAGAATGAATTTGGAAACTTGCCTTCCTCTTCTATTTTTGAAATAATTTAAGAAGAATATGTAGTAACTTTTCTTGACATGTTTGGTAGAACTCACCTGTGAAGCTACCTAGTCTTGGACTTTTTTTGCAGGGTGGGGTTCGGGGAGTTTTGTTTTTTTTTTAATTACTGATTTAATTCCATTGCTAGCAATCAGCAACTTTCTATTTCTGCTTCAAATTGGGCAGGTTATATATTTATAGGAATTTATCCATTTCTTCTAAATTGTCCAATTTGTTGGCATATACTTTTCCATAATATTATCTTACAATCATTCATATTTCTGGGGTGTTATTTTTCCTCTTTCATTTTTTTCATTTAAATATCTCCCAAGATTTTTTTAAGTACAAATTAGTTAACATATAGTGTAATATTGGTTTCAGGAGTAGAATTTAGTGCTCATCACCCACTCAGCCCATACCCCCACCCAGCTCCCCTCCAGCAACCCTTAGTTTGTCCTTTGTATTGAAGAGCCTCTTATGTTTTGTCTTTTTCCTCTCCTTCCCATATGTTCATCTGTTTTGTTTTTAAAATTCCACATATGAATGAAATCATTGTATTTGTCTTTCTCTGACTGCTTTATTTTGTTTAGCATAATATACTTTAGTTCCACCCACATCATTGAAAACAGCAATATTTTCCAGTGGATATCTGAATGCCCACTTTTGAAAAATGTGTATTCATGTTTTCAGTCCATTTTTTAACAGGGTTATTTGTTTATTTTTTGAGTTTTATAAGTTCTTGATATATTTTGGATAGTTACCTTTCACTGGATATGTCATTTGCAAACATCTCCCATTTTGTAGGCTGCATCTCATCAATTGCTTCCTTCACTATGCAGAAAATTTTTATTTTGATCAAGTCCCAGTAGTTTATTTTTGGTTTTTCCCTCTTGCCTCAGGACACAAATCTAGTAAGAAGTTGTTACGGCTGGTGTCAAAGAGGTTACTGCCTGTGATCTCCTCTAGGATTTTAATGGTTTCAGGTCCCACAGTTAGGTCTTTCATCCATTTTGAATTTAGTTTTGTGTATGGTGTAAGAAAGTAGTCTACTTTAATTCTTTTGCATGTTGCTATCCAGTTTTCCTAATACCATTTGCTGAAGAGACTTTTTCCCATTGGATACTTTTTCCTGCTTTGTCAGAGATTAATAGCACATATAGTTGTGGGTTCATTTCTGGGTTTTCTATTCTGTCCTATTTATCTATGTTTCTGTTTTTGTGCTAGTATCAAACTGGCCTGATCACTACACCTTTGTACTGTAATCTGTAATCCAGGATTGTGATGCCTCCAGCTTTGCTTTTCTTTTTTCAAGATTGCTTTGGCTATCTGGGTCTTTTGTGGTTCCATATAAATTTAAAACTGTTAGTTCTAGCTCTGTGAAAAATGCTGTTGGTATTTTGAGAAGTATTGCATTAAATGTGTAGATTGCTTTGGGTAATATAGACATTTTAACAATATTTATTCTGTTAATCCATGAGCATGGGATGTTTTTCCCTTTTTTGTGTCCTCTTCACTTTCTTTCATCAGTGTTTATATAGTTTTCACAATATAGCTTAAATGCCCATTGAATGATGGATGGATAAAAAAGATGTCATACACACACACACACACACACACACAGAAATATTACTCAGCCATAAAAAAATGAAATGAAATCTTGCCATTTGCAACAACATGGATCAAGCTAGAGAGTATTATCCTAAGTGAAATAAATTAAAGAAAGACAAATACCATATGATTTCACTTATATGTGGAATTAAAAAACCAAAACAAATTAATATAGGGAACAAGAGAGAAGCAAGCCAAGAAACAGACTCTTAACTATTGAGAACAAACTGAGGGTTACTAGAGGAGGGTGGGAAGATGAGTTGAATAGGTGATGGGGATTAAGGAAGGCACTTGTGATGATGTGCACTGGGTGTTGTGTGTAAGTGACGAATCAGAAATTTACAAACCTGAAACAAATATTACACTGGAATTTAAATAAAAACTTGAAACAAAAAAGAAACAAATGAACATAGAGGGGGTAAAAGAGAGGCAAATCAGAACACAGACTCCTAATTATAGAGAACAAACTGATGTGTACCAGAGGGGAGGTGGGCAGGGGATGGTTAAATGGGTGACAGGTACCTAGGGGGACATGTGTTGTGATGAGTACTGGGTGTCATGTAAGTAATGAATCACTTAAATCTACAACTTAAACTAATATTTCACTGTATGTTAAGTAAAATTTAAATAAAAACAGGGAAAGTAATGATCATAAAGATAATCATTGGACTTGAGAAAAGAGTAGAGGACATCAATGAGACCCTTAACAAAGAAAAAAAAAAGAACCAATCAGAGATGAAGAATACAATAAATGAAACTAGAACTAGGTTAGCTGTAATAAATAGTCTAGAGAACACAGAAGAATGAATCAGCACCTGGAGGACAGACTAACAGGAATCAAGCTGAGCAGGTGAGAGAAAAAAAGTTATGCATAAGAATAGACTTAGGTAAGTCAGTGATACCATCGAGTGTACTAACATTCATAGTGTAGGGACCTCAGAAGGAGAAGAGAGAGAAAATGGGGCAGAAAATTTATTTGAAGAAGTAATAGCTGACTACTTCCTGAACCTGGGGTAGAAAACAGAAATCCCGTTGTGGGAGGGACAAACATGCCCCAAAAAATCAAACCAAGAAGTCAATAATAAGACACATAGTAATTAAAGTGGCAAAGAATAGTGTGATAAGGAGAAATAGAAACAAAATAAAACAAAACAGTTATATACAAGGAAAAGCCCATAAGGCTGTCAGCTGATTTTTCAGCAGAAATTTTGGAGGCCAGAAGAGAGTGGCATGATATATTCAAATATTCAAAGGGCAAAAGGAAAATTCTGCCACCAATAATACTCTATCCAGCTTGGCTATTAATCAGAATCCAAGGAGAGAGAAAGGGTTGCCGAGACAAACAAAAGTTAAATGAATTCATAGCCCCAAAGCCAGTCCTTCCATAAATCTTAAGGTAGACTCTAATTGGAAAGGAAGACGATAAAAGTAAGAAAAGTAGGAAGCACAAAAGCAGAAAAAATAAGCACATATGTAGAAATCAGTCAAGGGACTCAGAAAATGAAAGGATGTAACGTATGACAGCATGTGCTTAAAATGTTGGGGAAAGAGTAATGAAGAATGGGTACAAACCCAAGTGACCATCAATGTAATACAGACTGCTATATACAGAAGATGCTATATACAAGCCTAAGGGTAGCCACAAATCACATACTGGTAATAGATGTGGAAAAAAAAATAGAATCCAAGTATATCACTAAGCCAACTAAATGAAGAGCAAGAGAGCAAGGAAGAAAGAAACAGAGAAGGATGACAAAAACAAACATAAAACAAGTAACGGCAAAACATACCTATCAATAATTACTTTGGAGCATTTAGTCCACATACATTCAATCAAAAGACATAGGGCGATGGAATAGATAAAAACTGTCAAGAGACTCATTTCACATCTAAAGAAAGACACTTGCAGGTTGAAAGTGAAGTGATGGAGAAGTATTTATCGTGCGAATGGGTACGAAAGGAAAGCTGAGGTAGCAATACTGATGTTGGACAAAATTGTATTTACAACAAAGTAAATATTACACCGTTAACTAACGAATTTAAATAAAATCTTGGAAGGAAAAAAAAACACGACAGTGAGATATCACCTCACACAAATCAGAATGGCTAAAGTGAACACAGGAAACAACAGGTGTAGGTGAGCATGTGGGGAAGGGGGAACCCTCTTGCACTGTTGGTGGGAATGCTCACTGGTGCAGCCAATCTGGAAAACTGGAGTTTCCTCAAAAAGTTAAAAATCAAACTACCCTATGACCCAGCCACAGCACTACACACATTTACCCAAAGGATACAAAATTACTGATTTGAAGGAATACATATGCTTCCATGTTTATAGCAGCATTATCAACAATAGCCAAATTATGAGAAATATGATCATTATTTTAACTTCTCTATCAGGCATATTGTCTCCATTTCACTTATGTCTCTTCCTGTGACTTTGTCCAGTTCTTTCATCTGGGACCTATTCTCTGTTTCCTCATTTTATCTAACTATGTGTGCCTATTTCTCTGCGTTAGGAAAGTCAGCTACAATTACTGGTCTTGAAAGTAGTGAGTTGTCTTGGGGCACCTGGGTGGCTCAGTCAGTTGAGTGTCCGACTTTGGCTCAGGTCATGATCTTGCGGTCCATGAGTTTGAGCCCTGTGTGTGTTGGGCTCTGTGCTAACAACTTAGAATGTTGAGTCTACTTCAGTCTCTATCTTCATCTCTGTCCCTTCCTTCTTGCACTCTCTCTTTTTCTCTCTCTCTCAGAAATAAACATTAAAAAAAATTTAAAGCAGTGAGTGGCCTTAAGAAGATGTCCTGTAGTGCCCCGCAGTACTGTGTCCCCTATTCACCAGAACGTGGAGCTTCAGCAGTGTGTCCTACATGTGTGGCATGCACCCTGCTGTTGGGGCTGAGCCACTTTTTCCTTCAGTGTAGTCCTCTGCCGTGCTTCTCTTTGCCTATTGGGGGCAGTGTTTGGTCCCTTTGGTGTTAGCATTATCTATCTGGAGCTCCCTTGGGCCGGCACTGAGTGAGACAAGGGGTTTGTGAGACTGAGTAGCACAAAACCTCAGGCTACTTTCCCCGCGTTGTCCCCTGAGAAGCCTTCTTTGGTAGGATGGGCCTGCAGTCAGACTGGGTTTGTGGCCTCACCCCCCACCCCTGGGGCTGCGGTCTAACTGGTGTGCATGTTTATCTTTCCCTCTCCCTGGGGCAGGAGTCTCTTTGGAGTGTTCCTGGCCCATGGGGGCTGCTTACACACTACCAAGCCTGTGGTACTGCTTTGGTTGGGCTCTGGCCAAGAGCCTATTGCGGGTGTGTGGCTCTGCAGTGTGACTGCAGGCTGGATGTGTAGAATTTGTAAGGTTTTCTGGAGGAGGGCACATGCTGCCCCTGGAACCAAGGCTGTTGTGGCTGGAGAGGGTGAACCTGAAAAGTATGAGGGGGGGTTGGGGTATTGGTGTTAGCCAGGTTTGCCTGCTGCTGGTCCTTTGTGGGAGGGAACCTGCAGGGCCAGGACTGAGGCAAGCCTGGCTGGAGAGGCTAGATCTGTGGAAGCACAGTGAGGTGATGTGGTGGTGTAAGCAAGTTAAATTGTAGACAGCAATAGCTGTGCCGACTTGCACAGTGACCTTGGTTTATGCTGGGTGGCTAGGGAGGGAAAGGACACCTGTCAGCAACTCTGTTCCTAGAGGAGCTCCCCAACAATCTCCATCCCGCAGGGACATACCCAGAGATGACTAAACAGTTCTACCTCCTGGATGCCCTTGGCGTTTTTTAAAACTGTTTCCTCTATGCTGTCTCCATGGGCTGTTTGTTATGCTCTCTCTCTAAGGATGGGGAGTCCATTTCTTCTCACTCTCCCCACTCTCCTAGACCTGAGCCAACTGATGTTTAAAATTCCAGGTTTTAGGAACCATTGGTTGGAAGAACCACTGAAATTTTGCCCCTGTGGTTTTCAGTGTCAAATGTTATGGGGGCTCATCTTCTCCATGTGGGCTCCCCAGTGTGATAATCTACTTTTCACCCCTCTCCACACCTATGGGTCTCTCCCTCCTGCAGACAGCCCCACAGGTCTGTTTAGTGCCGCCCCCCCCCCCCATCTCTGCCCTTCCTACCATCTTTGGTGTGGCGTCTTCTCTACATATAGTTGTGGAATTTGTTCTGCCCGTCTTTGGGTCATTTTCCAGGTTACTTACACGAGTGTTGTATCCAAGGAATGAGGTGAGCTCTGGTTCCACTTACTCTGCCATCTTCCAGCTTCTTCCAGTTTTTTTTTCTTTAATTGATTTCTAGTTCCAGTCATTGTGTTCAGAAGAGATGCTTGAAATGATTTCAGGTTTCTCAAATTTATTGAGACTTGGTTTGTGGCCTAATATGTGATCTGTCCCAGAGAATGTTTCATGTGCACTTGAAAAGAATGTACATTCTGCTGTTTTTTGGAATGCATTGCTCTGCATATATCTGTTTATACTGTCTAGTCTAATGTATCAGTTAAGGCTACGGTTTCCTTGTTAATTTTCCGTCTGGATGATTTATCTATTAATGTAAGTAGATATTAAATCCCCTACTATTATTGTACTACTGCCATTTTTTCCCTTTATGTCTGTAAATATTTGCTTTATATTTTTAGGTGCTTCAGTCTTGGGTTAATAGATACTTACAATTGTTGTATCCTGTTGTTGGATTGATCCCTTTATCATTCTGTGATGCCCTTCTTTGTCTCATTATAGTCTGTTTTAAAATCTATTGTGTGTGATGTAAGTATCACTATCGTAGCTCTCTTTTCATTTCCATTTGCATGGGGTATCTTTTTCCATCTCTTCACTTTCAGTCTGCATGTGTTTTTACATGTGAAGTGAGCCTCTTATAGAAAAGATATAGTTGGGTCTTGCTTTGTTATCCAACATTAACATGTC
>NC_043708.1:85565361-85597065 GCF_006229205.1 Suricata suricatta | reverse complement strand
CGCAGCCCTTTAACACTCATAAACTATAACATACTCCTCCCTACAGGACTAAAGTGGCCCTATACTAGAGTCAAGAGAAGAATCCAGAACTTTGTCCATTGGCGTTTGATCCTTGTGATTTGGTTTTTTAGTGATCCTGTTAATAAAATAAATGCTCCCTGCCCCATGAATACATGCATAAAACTGCACACACTGGCCTAGGCCGCACTGAAAAGTGCTATGATTAGAGCAGATTATCTGTGAACCCAGCGTCCATGGTTTACGTCTGCTTGGACATGTGGCTTTTGAACACTGCAATTTAAGAGTTACTGCGACCCTAAAAGCACCAATGTTATCTATTAGGAACGTGTCCCAACTTTTCCTTATTCTACCCAATGTCATCGATGACTCTTCTTAACTTTCTCCTTCTTTTTTTTTTTTTTTTTTTTTAATAATCTATGGTTCCAGTGCATCGGAATAGGAAATAAAAATGGTTGTATGATTCAGGTTTGTGGTATGGTGAAAGCAGTTTTAGAGGCAAGGCAATGTTGAGTTCATTCAATATGGAAAAGGTATGCGATAGAAGGATAAGCCAGATCTTGCAATGCTTGAGAAGATGAATGTAAATTTAAAAATCTAGTTTTGGCAGAATTGTATCTATCATTTGGAATAAGGTTGCCTTTGGTGGGAAAGAAGCCTAGAGATTTTGGATATATAGAATGAAATTCTAGGTCTTAGTTGCCATACTGTATAGGACAGTTATTTTTAAAATGCAGGACCCAAGTATAATCTGAGCTCTTTCAAGGAACCCAATGTAACAACATCCAATGGATAGCCCCATCTCTGGAAGATGGGGAGGAATATAAAAAGACCAGGAAAATGTGTGCTTCCTAGCAGAACATTCTGCTTAAAACAAGATCTCTATTTGGACTTCAACATTAATTGCTGTCTGTGGTCTTCACTCTCTACAAAAGTAGACTTTGAGTTTATTTTTATAAAATATGAGAGAAAATCTATTACTAGGAGGCTTAACTGAATTTATATGAATTGTCTTGAAGGTCTTTTTTTTTACTGTTGTATATAATTTTTATTTATCTTTGTTTTTACATTCCCAGTCACAGCAGTGTTTTCTAGAGTTACTTAGGTTAGTTCATTTCCTTTCTCCTTTTTATTGAAGTATAATTAACAGTGTTATATTAAAGTGTACAGTATGATGATTTAACAGTTCTATACATTATTCAGTGCTTATGATAAATGTATGTAAGAGATTTTTTGTCTGTTTTTTTTTCCTTTGTTCATTTGTTTCTTAAATTCTATGTATGGGTGAAATCATATGGTATTTGTCTGTCTTTGCCTGGCATATTTCACTTAGCATTATGCCCTCTAGGTCCATCCATGTTGTTGCAAATGGCAAGATATCATTCTTTTCTTTAATGGCTGGGTTATATTTCATTGTGTATATATATACAACAACAACTTTATTCATTCATTTTTTAATAAACTTGAGTTACTCCCATACTTGGCTGTTGTAAATAATGCTACCCTAAACATAGGGGTGCATCTATCGTTCTGAATTTTTTCCCCTTTGGGTAAATAGCCAATGGTAGGATTACTGGATAATATGGTGATCCTATTTTTAATTTTTTAAGAAACCTCCATACTATTTTCCATAGTAGCTATACCAATTTACATTCCCACCAACAGCGTAGGAGGGCTCCTTTTCCCCAACATACTTGCCCTTTGTTCTTTATTTCTTGTATTTTTTTTTAAATTTTAGCCATTCAGAAAGGTGTGAGGTGATATCTCATTGTGGTTTTGATTTATTTTCCTGATGATGAGTGATGTTGAACATCTTTTCATGTGTCTGTGGCATCTGTATGTCTTTGAAAAAATGTGTATTCAGGTCCTCTGCCCATATTTTAATCAAATTATTACTATTTTTTGTGTGTTGTATACATTCTTCATATATTTTGGATATTAACTTCTTATCAGATATATCATTTGCAAATATCTTCTCCCATTTAGTGGGGCTTTTTATTGTTGTTGATGGTTTCCTTCAATGTGCAAAAGCTTTTTATTTTGATGTAGTCCAGTTGTTTCACTTTGCTTTTGTTTCCCTTGCTGAGGAGACATATCTAGAAAAATATTTATAAGGCTGATAAATCGCTGCCTATGTTTTCTTCCAGGAGTTTAATGGTTTCAGTTCTCACATCTCAGTATATTTATGTATGGTGTAAGAACGTGGTCCAGTTTTCCCAACACCATTTTTTAAGGAGACTCTTTTTCCCACTGGATATTCTTTCCTACTTTGTGGAAGATTAACTGATCTTAGAATAGTGGGTTTATTTCTGGGCTCTCTATTCTCTTCTGTTGATTTATGTGTCTACTTTATGCCAGTACCATACTGTTTTAATCACTATTGCTTTCTGTAATATATCTTGAAATCTGGAATCATGGTACCTCCAGCTTTGTTCTTCTTTCTCAAGATTGCTTTAGCTACTCAGGGTATATGGTGGTTCCATACAAATTTGATGAAGATTTGCTCTTGTTCTATGAAAAATATTGTTGGTATTTTGATAGGGATTGCATTATATCTGTAGCTTGCTTTGGGTGGTATGAACATTTCACCAGTATTGGTTCTTCCCATTCAGGCGTGTGGACTATCCTTCCATTTGTGTTACCTTTAATTTCTTTCATCAGTGTTTTATCGTCTTTTGAGTACAGGTCTTTTACCTCCTTGGTTAAGTGTGTTTCTTCACTTATGTATCTTTACCCACCATTGGCAACTACCAGTCTGTTCTGGGTATCTATGACCTTTGTTCTTATGGGTTTTGTTAGTTTGTGTTCGTCTCTCTCTCTCAAAAATAAACTAGGGAGGGCAGAGAGGGAGACACAGGACACCAAGTGGCCTCCATGCTGACAGCAGAGAGCCCAATGGGGGGCTAAATCTCATGGATGTGATATCATGACCTGAACCTAAGTCAGTTGCTTAACTGACTGAGACACTCAGGTGCCTGAACACCATTTCTTTCTTTTTTTTTAATTAAAAGAATTTACATTTATTTTTGAGAGAGAGAAACAGAGGTCAAGTGGGGGAGGGAGACAGGCTCCAAGCTCTGAGCTGTCAGCACAGAGATTAACATAGGGCTCCAATTCAGGAACGGCAAGATCATGGCCTGAGCCGAAGTAAGACACTAAACAGACTGTGGCACCTAGGCTCCTCCCTTGTTTTTAAATTTTTAATGGTAGAGTTAAACATAACTTTTTTTATTTCTTCTTTAAACCATTCAGTGTTTTCCAATGTCTCTATAATAGCATCAAAATTTTATAATCTGAACAAAAACCACAATTCAAAAATCTGTCTAGGAACAAAAGTTTCATTTTCCTTTACAGTTAACTCTTGATTATTCTTTTAAGTCCAAGTTAGTTAACATACAGTGTAGCATTGGTTTCAGAAATAGAATTTAGTGATTCATCACTTAGGTATAAACATCATTTCTTTAAGAGATGATCTTTTTTCCATTGTATATTCTTGGCTAATTTGTTATAAATTAACTGACCAATTTTGTGTTAGTTTATTTCAGGACTCTATTCTCTTCCATTGATCTGTATGTCTGTTTTTAGGGCCCTACCACACTGTTTTGATAATATAGCTTATAATTTGAAATCCAAATTTGTTCTTTGTTTTCAAAATTCTTTTGACTATTTGAGCTGCTTTGTGGTCCTACACATTTTAGGATTGTTTATTTCTATAAAAAATACCATTGGAATTTTGATAGGAATTGTCCTGAATCTGTATTTTGTTTGGGTAGAATAGACATTTTAACTATGTAAATTCTTCCAAGCCATGAGCATGGAATGTTTTCCATTTATTTGTACGTTGAGTTTTCTTCATCAATGTCTTATAGTTTTTAATGTTCAAGTCTAACCTCCTTAGTAAAACGTATTCCTAGCTATTTTTTTTCTACTTGATGCAAATGTGAATGGGATTTTTTTCTCATTTTTTTCTTATAAGTTATTAGTGTATAGACTTTTAAAATATTCATTTCGTATACTAAACCTTGATGGGGAGTGTCTGACTAGCTCAGTTGGTTACGTATCCAACTCTTGGTTTCAACTCAGGTCCTAATCTTATGGTTCATGAGATTTAGCCTTGCATCATGCTCTATGCTGACAACATGGAGCCTGCTTGGGATTCTCACTCTGTCCCTCTCCTGCTCATGCTCTCTTTTTCAAAAAATTTAAAAAAAATAAAAATAGAACTTAACTGGATTTATCAGTTCTACAAGGTTTAAGTGGATCCATGAGGGTTTATAATATCTCAAATGTGAATACAGACAATTGTGCTCCCTTCTCATTCCAGATGCATTTCCCACCCCTATCCCCCCAAGTTGATCTGGTTAAGACATTTAGTACTATATTGCAAAAAGGTGGCAAGAATAAGCCTTTTTTTCTTGCTCCTGATCATTGAGAAAAATTTTGGTTTTCACCATTGGATATAACATTAGCCATGGGCATGCCATATATAGCCTTTATTATGTTGTGAATTTTTATCATGGATGAATGTTGAATTTTGTAAAATGCTTTTTATGCATCTTTTGAGATGTTCATGTGACAGTAATCCTTAATTTTGTTAGTTTAATGTGTATCACGATGATTGATTTGTAGAGGTTCAAGCATCCTTGCTTTTTGGAATAAATCCCATTTAATTATGGTGTATGATACCTTTAATGTGCTACTGAAATCAGTTTGCTAATATTTTGTTGAGATTTTTTGCATCCCTGTTCATCAGAGATACTGGCTTGGAGGTTTTTACTGTTTTGTTTTTCTGGTAGTCTCATTAGCTAGGATATCAAGGTGATGCTGGGCACATAAAAGAGGAAGGAAAGCTTCCAAACTCATCTTATTTTTTGGAGGGGCTTAAGAAGGATTGGTTGTAAATATTTTAATGTTAGCCAGAATTCACCAGTGAAGCCATCTGGTCCTGGACTTTGTTTGTTGGAAGATTTTTGACTACTGATTCAGTCTCTTTAATAGTAGTCTGTTTAGACTTTTTTATTTCTTCTTGACTCAGTCTTGATAGGTTGTATATTTCTAGGATTTTATTCATTTCTCAAGGGTGGTCAATTTGTTGGTTTATAACTGTTCATAATACACTCTCATGATCCTTTGTTTTTGGGTGCTGTTATATTTTCTGTCTTCTCTCTTTGTGAGCATAACTAAAGATTTGTTCATTTTGTTTATCTTTTTGTTTTTAAATAACAGTGAGGGTATCTGGATGGCTCAGTCAGTTAGGCATCAGGTCATGATCTCATAGTTCATATGTTCGACCCCTGCATCTGGCTCTGTATTGACAGTATTGATCCTGCTTGGGATTCTCTTGCTCCCACTCTCTTCTCCTCTTCCCTGCTTGTGCTCTTTTTCTCTCTCAAACTAGATAAGCATTTGAAAAAATAAAAAAAAATAACAAAAAAACAAAAACAGGGTTTTAAATTGTCTTTCTAGTCTTGCTCATTTATTTCCACCCTTATTGTTATTTACCTCCTTTTACTAACTTTGAGCTTAGTTTCTTTTATAGTTCTTTGAGGTGTAAAAGTTACATCGCTTGAGATCTTTTACACTTATTGCTGTGAATTTCTCTCTAGAACTGCCATTTCATATCACAACATGTGCTCTACTTAATACTCATCACTTATTTAATCCATCCCCACACCAATCTCTCATTCCATAATCCTCAGTTTGTTCTTTAAAGTCTGGTCCTCATTTGCCTCTCTTTTTCCCTCCATCTCCCATGCTCATCTTTTCTTAAATTCTACATATGCGTGAAATCATATACTTGTCTTTCTCTGACAGACTTATTTCACTTAGCATAATACACTCTAGTTCCATCCATTTATTGCAAATGGCAAGATTTCATTTTTTTTGATTGATGAGTAACATTCCATTATGTATATATAGGTCAATCAAATGGACATTTAGGTTTTTCCATAATTTGGCTATTATTGATGCTGCTATAAAAGTTGGGGTACATTGTCCCTCTGTATTTTTGTATCCTTTGGGTGAATATCTAGTAGTGCAATTGCTGGATTGTAAGGTAGTTCTATTCTTTTTTAAATTTTTATAATAGTTTATTGTCAAATTGGTTTCCATATAACACCCAGTGCTTCTCCCCACAAGTGCCCCCCCTCCATGACCAACACCTCCTCCCCCTCTCCCCTTCCCCCTTCAGCCCTCGGTTCGTTTTCAGTATTCAACAGTCTCTCAGATTTGTGTCCCTCTCTCTCCCCAACTATCTTTCCCCCTTCCGATCCCTATGGTCCTCCATTAGGTTTATCCTATTAGACCTATGAGTGCAAACATATGGTATCTGTCCTTCTCTGCCTGACTTATTTCGCTTAGCATGACACCCTCGAGGTCCATCCACTTTGCTACCAATGGCCATATTTCATTCTTTCATTGCCATGTAATACTTCATTGTGTGTATGTATGTATATATATATATATATATATATACCACTTCTTCTTGATCTATTCATCAGGTGATTGACATTTAGGCCCTTTACATGATTTGGCTATTGTAGAAAGTGCTGTTATGAACATTGGGGTACATGTGCCTCTATGCATCAGCACTTCTGCATCCCTTGGGTAAATCCCTAGCAATGCTATTGCTGGGTCATAGGGGAGTTCTATCGGCAATATTTTGAGGAACCTCCATACTGTTTTCCAGAGTGGCTACACCAGTTTACATTCCCACCAACAGGGTAGGAGGGTCCCCATTCTCCAAATCCTCTCCAGCATCTAGTCTCTTGATTTGTTCATTTTAGCCACTCTGACTGGTGTGAGGTGGCGTCTCAGTGTGGTTTTGATTTGTATTTCTCTGATGATGAGTGATGCTGAGCATCGTTTCATGTGCCTGTAGGCCATCTGGATGTCCTCTTTGGAGAAGTGTCTGTTCAGGTTTTCTGCCCATTTCTTCACTGGATTATTTTGTTTTTCGGGTATGGAGTTTAGTGAGTTCCTTGTAGATTTTGGATACTAGCCCTTTATCTGATATGCCATTTGCCACTATCTTTTCCCATTCTGCTGGTTGCCTATTAGTTTTCTTGATTGTTTCCTTTGCAGTACAGAAGCTTTTAATCTTGATGAGGTCCCAGTAGTTCATTTTTGTTCTTGATTCCCTTGTCTTTGGGAATGTGTCGAGGAGGAAATGGCTGCAACTGAGGTCAAGGAGGCTGCTTCCTGCTTTCTCCTCTAGGGTTTTTATGGTTTCCTCTTTCACATTCAGGTCCTTCAACCATTTTGAGTTTATTTTTGTGAATGGTGTAAGACAGTGGCCTAATTTCATTCTTCTACATGTTGCTGTCCTGCTCTCCCAACACCACCTGTTAAAGAGGTTTTTTTTTTCCATTGGATACTCTTTCCTGTTTTGTCAAAGATTAATTGGCCGTACACTTGTGGGTCCAGTTCTGGGTTCTCTGTTCTATTCCATGGGTCTATGTGTCTGTTTTTGTGCCAATACCATACTGTCTTGATGATGACAGCTTTGTAGTAGAGGCTAAAGTCTGGGATTGTGATGCCTCCCGTTTTGGTTTTCTTCTTCAATATAACTTTGGCTATTCGGGGTTGTTTGTGGTTCCATACGAATTTGAGGATAGTTTGTTCTAGTTTGGAGAAGAATATTGGTGCAATTTTGATGGGGATTGCATTGAATGTGTAGATTGCTTTGGGTAGTAATGACATTTTCACAATGTTTACTCTTCCGATCCATGAACAGGGAATGTTTTTCCATTTCTTGGTGTCTTCTTCAATCTCTTTCATAAGTTTTCTATAGTTTTTATCATATAGGTCTTTTACATCTTTGGTTAGGTTTACTCCTAGGTATTTGATAGTTTTTCGTACAATTATGAATGGGATAAGTTTCTTGATTTCTCCTTCAGCTTCTTCATTATTGGTGTATAGGAATGCAGCCGATTTCTGTACATTGATTTTGTATCCTGAAACTTTACTGAATTCACTGATAAGTTCTAGAAGGCTTCTGGAGGAGTCAATTGGGTTTTCCATGTAGAGTGTCATGTCATCTGCAAAAAGGGAAGTTTGACTTCTTCTTTGCAGAATTCTGATGCCTTCTATTTCTGTTTGTTGTCTGACTGCTGATGCTAGGACTTCCAGCACTATGTTAAACAACAGTGGTGAGAGTGGATACCCCTGTCGTGTCCCTGATCTCAGGGGGAAAGTTCTCAGTTTTTCCCCATTGAGGATAACATTAGCTGTGGGCTTTTCATAAATGACTTTTATGATGTTTAAGTAAGTTCCTTCTGTCCTGACTTTCTCAAGGGTTTTTATGAAGAAGGAATGTAGTATTTGTGAAATGCTTTTTCTCATCTATATACAGGATCATATGTTTTTTTTTTCTTTTGTTAATGTGATGTATCACATAGATGGATTTGCAAATACTGAACCAGCCTTGTAACTCAGGAATGAATCCCACTTGATCATAATGGATAATTCTTTTTATGTGCTGCCAAATTCGATTTGCTAGTATCTTGTTGAGTACTTTTGCACCCATATTCATTAGGGCTATTGGCCTGTAGTTCTCTTTATTTATTGGGTCTCTGTCTGGCTTAGGAATCAAAGTGATATGTGCTTCGTAGAATGAGTCTGGAACTCTTCTTTTCATTTCTATTTTTTGGAATAACTTGAAAAGGATCAGTGTTAACTCTGCTTTAAATGTCTGATAGAATTCCCCTGGAAATCCATTGGACCCTGGGCTTTTATTCGTTGAAAGATTTTTGATAAGTGATTCAATTTCTTCACCAATTATGGGTCTGTTCAGATTTTTTATCTCTTCCCATTTGAATTTTGGTAGTGCGTGTGCATTTAGGAATTTGTCCATTTCTTCTAGATTGTTGGCATATAATTTTTCATAGTAATCTCTGATGGTTGCTTGTATTTCTGAGGCATCTGTTGTAATAGATCCATTTTCCTTCATGATTTTGTCTATTTGAGTGTTCTCTCTTTTCTTTCTGAGGAGCCTAGCTAGAGGTTTATCCATTTTTTTTTTTTTTCAAAAAACCAACTCTTAGATTCATTGATCTGTCCAATTGTTTTTGTGGATTCTATCTTGATCTTTATTATTTCTCTTCTTTTGCTGGGTTTGGGGTGCTCTTGCTGCTCCCTTTCTAGTTTCCATAGGTGCTCTGTTAGGTTTTGAGTTTGTGCTTTTTCTAGTTTGTTGAAATCGGCCTGGATTGCAATGAGCTTCCCTCTTAGGACTGCCTTTGCTGCATCCCAGAGAGTTTGGATTGTTGTATTTTCATTTTCATTTGTTTCCATATATTTTTTAATTTCCTCTCTAAGTGCCTGATTAGCCCAATCATTCTTCAGTAGGGTAGTTTTTAACTTCCACATTTTTGGAGGTTTTTCAGACTTCCTGTGGTTGATTTCAAGTTTCATAGTGTTGTGATCTGAAAGTGTGCATGGTAGGACCTCAATTCTTTTGCATTTATGGAGGGCTGTTTTATGACCCAGTATGTGATCAATCTTGGAGAATGTGCCATGTGCACTTGAGAAGAAAGTGAATTCCCTAGCTTCAGGATGCAGAGTTCTAAATATATCTATTAATTCCATCTGTTCCAGTGTGCCATTCAGGTCCATTGTTTCTTTAGTGATTTTTTTTTTTTTGTCTGGTTGACCTATCCATTGTTGTAAGTGGGGTATTAAAGTCCCTGCAAGTAGCACATTCTTATCAATAAGATTGCTTCTGTTTGTGATCAGTTGTTTTATGCATTTGGGAGCTTCCAAATTCTGTGCATATTTATAACTGTTAGCTCTTTCTGATGGAGAGACCCTGTAATTATCCTATAATGTCCTCCATCTTTTGTTACTGCCTTTACTTTAAAGTCCAGTTTGTCTGCTATAAGTATGGCTACTCCAGCTTTCTTTTGGCATCCAGTTGCATGGTAGATATTTCTCCATCCCCTTACTTTCAATCTGAAGGTGTCTTCAGGTCTAAGGTGAGTCTCTTGTAGACAGCAAAAAGATGGGTTTTGGTTTTTGATCCACTTTGCCACCCTGTGTCGTTTGACTGGAGCATTCAGTCCATTTACATTCAGTGTTATTATTGAAAAATGTAGGTTTATATTCATGGTGTTCTCTCTAGGGTTCCTGGTTGTATTGATGGTCTCTGGTGTCTTATATTCCTGGTTACCTTTCTCTCATAGAGTCCCTCTTATGATTTCTTGTAGGGCTGGTTTGGTGGTGATGAATTCTCTCAATGTTTGTTTATTTGGGAAAACCTTTATCTTTTCTTCTATTTTGAATGGCAGGCTCACTGGATAAAGAATTCTTGGTTGCATAGTCTTCCTGTTCTGATATCACATTGAAGATATCCTGCCCTTTCTTCCTGGCCTGCCAAGTTTCAGTAGATAGCTCTGTAACCACTCTGATAGGTTTCCCTTTGTATGTTAAGGCCCTTTTGTCCCTAGCTGCTTTCAGAATTTTCTCTATCTTTTGCCAGTTTCACTATGATATGTTGTGCTGAAGGTCAGTTTACATTACTTCTTACAGGAGTTTGATATGTCTCTTGAATTTCAATGTCTTTCTCTTTCCCCAGATTGGGGAAATTTTCATGTATAATTTGGTCCAGCACCCCTTCAGGACCTTTTTCTCTTTCTACCTCTTCAGGAACTCCTATGGTACGGATATTGTTCCGTTTGATTATATCACTCAGGTCTCTGATACTCCTTTTGTGCTCCTGTATCAATTTCTCTCTCCTCGGCTTCTTCTTTTGCTATAACTGTGTCTTCTAATTCACCTATTCTCTTCTCTGCTTCTTCAATCCATGCATTGGCAGCATCCATCTTATTTATTCACCTCATTTATAGCCTTTTTTTAACTCGTCACAGCTATTTTGAAGGTTCGTAGGCTTTGTATCAATATCTTCTGACGGCTTCTATGCTTTTTTCAAGCCCAGCAATTAATTTTATGATAATCGTTCTAAATTCTTATTCAGTTATGTTGCTTGTGTCTGTTTTGAGCAGTTCTGTCGCTGTGATTTCTTCCTGGAATTTCTTTAGAGGAGAGTTCTTTCGTTTCGTCATTTTGGCTAGTTTTCTGTCTCTTACCAGCTTTAAAATCTCTTTCTGCACTGTGTGCCTGTTATTATGGCTGTATTAAAGGAGGCTCTTTGACTGTCCAGGGCCTGTCATTTCAGGAGATGTTCTTTTAATGGTGTCTCTGTTTCTCTTATTGTTCCTGTAATTAATATATTTCCTTAATCAGTGATATTTGAGACTTTCCACCATGTGTGCTTTGGCCTATTTTTGGAGGTAGCCCTGGAAAGGAAAACAGACAAACACACACACAGAGAACACAAGCACGCAAACGCACTGACAGATCCAGTAAATAAGCAAAACAAATAGGGCAGGAAAGAAAAGAGAGGACAGGAAAGGAGAAAAAAAAAGCTGGGGACACAGAGACAGCCAGAGATAAAGGACAGTCTGAGAGCCTAAAACCTGCAGAGGATAGAGATAAGAATGAGATAAAGGAAAAATATCTGAATGGTAAAGGTTGATCTAATCACAGCAGTGCTTAAATGTTGGTCTTTCCCAGGCTCCAGAGGGAAAAGGGAGAAAAGGAGGAAATAGAAAAATAGAAAAGAGAAAACAAGGGAAAAAATTCGAAAAAATTAAAAATAAGGAAAGAAAAAATTGGGAAAAAAAGTAAAAAAACAGCACGAAAAGAAGAATCCAGCTCTCCAGCGTGGATGGGCGTGGTTTGATGTAGATTGGTCGGGTCTCAGGTGCTGGTCTAGGAGGCCTCCCGCCTCAGGGGATGCAGGGAGACCCGCCAGTTGCCAGCCACTCTCTTGAGTCCAACCTCCCCGTGCCACGGGCAGGTCAAATTGTTTCAGTTTTTTAAGGTCCGTTAGGCCTTCAAATCCTAGTCCTCCTACTTTAATGTTTCTGCCACCATTAAAATAACCTCTGGGAGCCAGGCAGTTTTCTGGTCAGGACTGCGCAGGGGAACTGGGGAGCCATGCCTTCCTTGGCTCCACCTGAGGTCTGCTGGCTGCAGGGCCCACCGGATAACAAGCCCACTGAGGGGGTTCGATTTCTCTCCCTGGGCCAGCGGCTACAAATGGAAAGTTTGTCTCTGCTGCGCCAGAGGCTTAGGTCTCCTTTCAGTTTCTCCTCTTCCCCTCTGCTCTCTACCTCCCTGGAGGCTGGTTCGAGTGCAGCGGCTCGTGCTGTCTCTTGCGTGCAGCGCGGCCGGTGTGTGTGCAGCTCTCAAAATTCTGTGCCAGCCTGCACAGCGGTCTGGCAAGCTCGCAGACCTGCACTGTGCTGTGCAGCCTCTGGACCCGCGCTCTCTGTGGCCCGGGGCTAAGTCTCTGGACATGCCCTCTCCCAGCTCCGCTGTGAGCTGGTGCTCCCTCCCTCAGAGTCTCTGTTCCCAGTTACTCAGGCATCTGTGAGGCTGATATCAATAAGGGGTCAGTGCACGCACCTCTGTTCTTGGAGATCAGAAAGTTGTAGCTTTTAATTCCTGTTTGATGGTTGCAGGTGTGCGGAGGGAACAGTGTTCCCTACTTCTCCACCATCTTGCTCCTCCTCCCTAATGAGGAACATTTTTTTCATGTGTCTGTTGGTCATCTAGATGTCTTCCTTGAAGAAATGTCCTTGTCTTCTGCCTATTTTTTAATTGGATTGTGTTTTGGGTGTTGACTTGTGTAAGCTCTTCATATATTTTGGGTACTAGTCTTCTATCGGATATATCATTTGCAAATATATTCTCCCATTCCATAGATGGCCTTTTAGTTTTGTTGTTTCCTTCGCTGTGCAGAGGCTTTTTATTTTTATGTAATCCCAACAGTTCATTTTTGCTTTTATATACATTGCCACAGGACATATATCTACAAAGAGGTTGCCAAAACATGACCACTTTCTCGTACCATTCACAAAAGTAAAATCAAAATTGAGTAAAGACCTAAATGTCAGGCCTGAAACAATAAAAATCCTAGAAGAGAACACAGGCAGTTAGTCATAAAGATGGTCACCAATGTCAAGTAAGTAACTATTAATCAGGTTCATTTATCTCCGTTAAAGTTTATTTCTTGGATGCTTTACTTTTCTCGTTTGATACATATTCTTAATTCCTATCAAGAGATGTGTCCTCTGCATGGCAGCCCCAAAAGCTGCAGTGCCGGGTGTGTGCAGGAGCTTATTTTCTGAGATGTTTCCGCCAAGCCAGAGGAAGAGTGTGAACAGGACGCCCGCTGGCCTCCAACATCTCTGGAGAGCACTGTATTCATCCCTTAAAGTTGGGTTAAAGGCTGAAACCTGAGAGATAGTCTTCCAATTTGAGATAAGCAATAGGCTGCTTTCATGGAAAGACTGGAATTTGTTTATTGCCTCTACACTGGGCCCTTGGGTATACCTAATTAAGCCCTTTTTGTTTGTTTGTTTCCTACAGTCCTGTGACCTGTGAACGTAAACCCTGCTGGCCACCAGATCTAGGCTAACAAGGTATGTCCCCCTGGTGGAAGCTACAAAAACTGAGGTAGCCAACATGTACAAGCTCTTTTTAGATAGATACCGGGGAGGGGGGGAGGTAAATAGACATTGGAGCAAGACAGAGAGAGAGCAGAAAGGTGGTGCCTGCCGGCCTCCCTGGTGTGTGAAAAGTATTGCTTTTGGCCCCTAGATATGTGTGAAACTAGAAGCCTGAGCCTCAGGCTGAAGGCCTTTAAGATAAACATATAGGACTTCTTTACAGAAAGGCTAGGCACATATATAAGCTGGGTGATGGTGATGTTCATTCTTAAAGGACTCGTGAAGGCCTACCAGGACCGTCTTTTCAGTCGCACAGACCATCAGAGCTTGATGTTTGAGGAACCTATCCCTCAAATGACAGTTTTTAAAGATGCAGCACCAGATGTGGGACCCAAGCTCTTTACTCCTCAGGGTGAAGCTGGGAGTTGTGAATTACCCCATGATTATGCGTTGTCATGCCAGAGATGGGCTTTGTGATGAGCCTGTGTCTCTGCTTCTCCTGCACATGTTGATGTGTTATGTTTTCCTTGTTCACCCAATGTGTAGGAGTTGCTCAGCTAGCTTCTGAATTACTTTCCGAGGGAATCTTTCTGTATGTACTGTTGAGGTATATTCAGGAGCTTTCTAAACCACTGTCTTTACCTGGAACCTTAAAAATTATCAGATTTAATCGTTGCTACTGTAAATCTGGGTCTTTGGACTCTGTCGTCGACATATACATTGTAGAATCAATTTCATTAGAAAACTTCTTTTTTTCACCCAGCTTCCTGGGACATTGTGCACATTCAGCTTATCCCTGTAACTTCATCAAAGTATAGAATACATAAGCAAATAGCTGGATATGGTGAAACATTTAATACCGATATGGGATCGCTTGTTTATGATCAGAGGGTGATACTTTAGCCCTTTCGCATGAAAGCCACATGTACCCAGGTAAACGATCCACCTTGCATAGGAAATCTGATCTAGAGGCAATCATGGAGGAGTGTCAGTAATTTCTTATTGATGTATTGATGCTTGCAAACTATATTAGACTTTTATATTAGAAACAAGGTAGTCCTAAATGAAAATATTTCTTTGGATGTCTCTATAATATATACATTTGAAGGTCTGTATATTTCTACTTATGGTTTTCCTTGTCTACTAAACAAACATAGCCTGACTCCCCTCAAGAACAAAGGACTGAACTGGAAAAGCTGATGCAGTTATAAAGCAGTCATTGAATATAGAAAACCAAAGAAGTGAACCGCTTATAACAGAATAGTTTCAGACATTTTTCTCCCTGGGGTATCCTGGTCTCTTCTAGCATGGAAAGATACTACAAGACTCTAGGGAAGGTGAGCAAATGCTTTAAGGGAACAAAAGAATCCTCGGGGTGCTTACATACTAGACTAAAAACTATAAGAGCAAGTGAATGAAAATAAGCAGAAACGGTCAAAAGCAGATGCAACAAAAGGTTCATGTGAAAAAATATTGCCTGAATGTACTGCAGTCACAGTAAGGATTGGATCAATTGTGGTAATTTCCAGTTAATTGTCACTTTACATAGTGTCAAATAATCGAGAACATGAAAAATATCAGATTGATATTTAAAAAGAAGAATTCCAAGCCACTAATACCTTAGAAGAGATTCCAAAAGCATGATGCTGGTCCGAGTAAAGCCAGAGTAGTGTAAGAATAGGCAGGAGTCCTCAAGTTAGCCTACACAATCTGTACTTGTTAAACTCAGATGAGACATTTTTCTTCCTCTTACAAATATGATTATAATCTGTGATCATCAATCACACAATTCCTTTAGCAATCCAAATAGTCCGCACAGGATTTGCATTTAGAGGTGGGAATGACAGAGAAGTGTAATCTGTCACTTAGAGAAGACAGAAGTGATTTAATTTGTAATCAGTATATAAGCAAATCCACTTTATTTATGTTAACTAGCTCACAGAATTTCTTATTAAATTGCTGGATGGGATTTTTTCATAAATAATTATTTTGTAATGTTTATTTATTGTTAAGAGAGGGAGACAGAGGATCCAAAGCAGGGTCTGGAATGACAGCAGAGAGACTGATGCAGGGATCAAACTCACGAACCACGAAATCAAGACGAGCTGAAGTTGGACACATAATACACTATGCTACCTAGGTGCCCCAAGATAATTCTGAATTATATATGTGTATTCCTTCTCTGCTTATCTCTTCTATAACTACATCAAGAAATTATGTTAATTTTTCCAAATTTTGTCCCTACAATCTAAAATTGGGGGCATATGCTTAAGTTTTATTCACAAATGAACAAATATCACTAGAAAATCTTAGAACACAGGAGTGAAACTGACACCTGCCCTTGCACTGCAGTCCTGAAGATCACCACACTGGATGAGGAAGAGGAGCAGCTGTACACTAACTGCCTTGCCCCTCCCCCAGGCCCAGCACAGCACACACCAAGAAGTCTCCCCTGGACCGGTAGTTCCTCCATTGGGAGAAGAGAGCCCAGAGTGAACATCCAGTGCCTTCACCTTGTCCAACCAGGTGAGTTAACCGCAGCACACAAGAAGCTGCATAGCCTAGCCTACTGTGGCAACTGAACAGAACATTTCCATCTGGATAGGGTATCATTCAGTGCATACTTTCCTGAGTCAGGTCCCCAAACAATGGGCCAGTGTAAACCTTGAGGCCCATTCTGCTGCCATGCCAGCACAGAAAAGTATATTTATAGTCCCACATGCAGCTGAAGATAGTACCTAGTCTCTACCATCCAGGAAACCTGACCAGAGAACCAGGAAACCAAGGAGCCTGATCTAGAATCTCACTTGAGCTGGATTTCTGGCTTTTTTCAGTGTCCAAGTGTTCTCAGACCCTGACAGGAAGCCTCATCTGCCCAAGGATGTTACTGACTGGCGTGTCCAGAACTCTAAGCCAAGAGGATGGATAAATTACTGCTTCTTCCTAAGTGAATGTGGAAAAGAAGATTGCCTATTCAAATATGCAGATGCCTACTTTGGGAATAATGGGTCACAAAACAGGTAAACATTACACTATCAAAGAAGACAAAGCTACAATAACTATAAACTGTCAAAGAACTCATAATAATCCTCTTAAGTTTAGTGAACCACACAAAAACACAAACTGAAGGAAACTAGGAAAATAATACATAAGCAAAAGGATGAGATCAATAAATAAAAAAACCCAGAAATCTTAGAGCTAAAAATACAATTGCTGAACTGAAGAATTTGATAGAGTTTCAACATTAGATTCAATAGCACAGAAGAATGAATCGGTGAGCTAGAATACTGGACATTTGAAATTATTCAGTGAGAAGAACAAAAAGGAAAAATGAAAAGGAGTGAGGAAAGCTAACAAGACTATGAGACACAATCAAAGGAAACAAATCCACTTCATGGGAATTCCAGAAACAGAAGAGAAAAAGGGCAGAAAGTAAATGTACAACAATAATGGCTGAAGTCTTGCCAAAAATAGAGATGAATATCCATAAGGCACCAGGCAGATTTCTGAATCCAGACTAGGAGGGAGAAGGGACTGACATATTCAAACTACTGAGAGGAAAACAACAACAACAACAACAACAACAACAACAACAACAAGCCTGTCAGCCAAGAATTCTCTAACTGTAGAAACATTCCTTCAGAAATAAATAAGCAATAATGGGTTTCCTGAGCAAACAAAAGCAGAAGGTATTCATTAGAATCAGACATGGCCCACAAGAAATGAAGGCAGTTCTTTTGAGTTGAAATAAAAGGATGCTAATTAACATCATAAAAGCAGTAGAAGGTCCTGTAGGACTTACTGGCAATAGTATATATCTAGTCAAATTTTGGAATAGTAATGGTGGTGGGTAATTCACTTATTACTCTGCACTAAAAGTTAAAAATTAGTTACGGTTATTTTGTTAATATATTATGGACAAGCAACATAGAAGTATGCAAACTACAGGCTGAGGGGAAGAGAAGTAATAGTTTAAAGTTTTTGGAATGCTATCAAAAGTTATGTTATTATTAGTTAAAATAGGGCATTCAGATTTTATGTAAGCCTTATGTAACAAGGGAAAACCTGTAGTAATCACTCCAAAGTACATGACAAAGAAGTCAAAGCATACTAAGAAAAGACATCAAAAGAAACAAAGAGCCAGGAAAAAAATTAACAAAATGGCAATAAGTCCTTACCTATGAATAATTCCTTTGTATAGAAGAATGTAATTCATTTAAAGATAGAAAATGGTGAAGTAGATTTTTTTAATTCAACAATATAATGTGTACAAGATATATACCTTTGCCTTAAAGACACACATAACTATGATTGAAGGAATGGATACCCTTGTTTTTGATATCAGTCAGCCTAATGATAATTCAAGGCAAACAACTATAACAATTTTTAAAATCTTCATTCATCAGGATTATTATCAAAAACTAGCAAACTGAATTCAAAACATTAAAATCATTCACCATGTTCAAGTGACAGTTATCTGGCAAGGATGCAAATAAATGAATATATGCAAATAAACTAATGTGATACAGCACAATAGAAAAAAATCCTATGATCTTGAGATTAAAAACAGCACTTTATAAAATTCAACATTATAAAAATTGTTAATAAGTTAAGTATAGAAAGAACATACCTCAGTGAAAGACATGCCATATATGACAAGCCCACAGCTAACATCATACTTAATGGTGAAAAGTTGAAAGCTTTTCCAGGCTCAGGAATAAGACCAGGGTGTTTACTTTTACTACTCCTGTTCAGCATAGTACTGGAAAAACAAACAAACAAAGTAAAGACATCAGAATCGGAATAGGGAAGTAAAATTGTCTGTATTTACAGATGGAATAATTTTACATACCCACAAATGTTTAGAGCTAAGTAAATGAAATTAACAAAAGTAAATTTCAAAAATTAAAAAAATAACATACAAAAATTAGTTATGTGTCTATATGCTAACAAATTATTTGAAAAAGAAATCAATCCCATTTACAATAGCATCAAATAACAACAAAATGCTAATAAATGTAACCAAGGAGGTGAAAGAGCTCTACTATAATATGATTTTTAAAAATTGAGAATGACATAAATGGTGAGGTATCTCATGTTCATTGGTTGGAAAAATTAATATTAAAATGTCCATGCTATCCAAAGGCATCTATAGATTTCATTAAATCTTGATCAAGATTCTAATGTATTTTTTAACAAAAGTAAGGGGGGAAACCCTACATCTTGAGACCATAAAACACCTGAAAGCAGGATGCAGCACACTTCCTGATTTCAAGTAATATTATAAAGCTTGAGTAATCAAAACAGTAAGTTACTGGCGTAAAGAAAGACCAACTAAGAGCAACAGAATTGAGAGCCCATCAGTAAACCCATAGATTTATGTTCAACTAATACTTAATAAGGAAGCAAATAATAATGCAGAGAAAATAGTCCCTTCAATAAATGATGCTGGAAAAATTGGATATATAAAAGAATGAAATTAGACCCCCCTCTTAAATCACTCACAAAATAAGTCTTAGCTGATAATTAAAGACTTAAATGTGAGCCCTGAAGCTACAAAAGTTGTAGAAGAAAACATGAAAAAAATCTCCTTGACATGGGTCTTGGCACTGATTCCTTATTTGTGACATCTAAGATACAAGCAAGAGTATCAAATATAAATAAGTAGGACTACATTAAGTTAAAGTTTTTGCACAGCCAGAGAAATGATAAACAAAATGAAAGAAACCTACAGAATGGGAAATATTGCAAATCCTCTTTTTGTTTGTTTGCTTCAGGTGTGTGATTTGGTAATTCATCACTTACATATAACACCCAGTGTTCATCAAAGTGCCCTCCTTAATCCTCATCACCTATTTAACCCATCCTCCCACTCACATCCTCTCCAAGAACCCTCAGGTTGTTCTCTGTAGTTGAGAGAGAAGCAACCCAGGAAACACTCTTTTTTCCAATGTTCAGCTGTTTTGTTACTTAAATTCCACATGAGTGAAATCATGTGATATTTGTCTTTCTCTTTTTTGCCTAGCATAATACATTCTATTTCCATCCATGTTGTTTCAAATGGCAAGATTTCATTATTCTTAATGGCTGAATAATATTCCATTGTATATATACCACTTCTTCTTTATTCATCAATTAACAAACATTTGAGCTCTTTCCATAATCTGGGTCTTGTTGATAATGTTGCTATAAGCGTTGAATCAGTATTTTTGTATCCTTTGGATAAGTACCTAGTAGTGCAATTGCTGAATTGTAAGGCAGTTCTATTTTTAACTTTTTGAGGAACCCCCCCCCATACTGTTTTCCACAGCAGATGCACCAGTTTGCATTCCCCCCTGTTGGGAATGCAGGAGTGTTCCCCTTTCCCCACATCCTCACCAACACCTGTTGTTCCTTGTGTTGTTGACATTAGCCACTCTGACAGGTGTGAGATGATACCTCATTGTAGTTTTGATTTGTATTTCCCCAATGCCAGTGTTTTAGAGCATGTCTTCATGTGTCTTCTGGCCATTTGCGTCTCTTCTTTGGAAAAATGCCTATTCATGTCTTCTGTCAATGTTTTAACTGGATTGATTTTTGGGTGTTTTTTCAAGTTCTTTATATATTTTTAGATTATAACCCTTTATTGGTTACAAATATTTTCTTCCATTCTGTAGATTGTCATTTAGTTTTGTTGATTGTTTCCTTTGCTGTGCAGAAACGTTTTATTTTGATGAAGTCCCAATACTTGAGTTTTGCTTTTGTTTCCTTGCCTCTGGAGACCTGTCCAGTAAGAAGTAGCTACAGCTGATGTCAAAGAGGTTCCTGTCTATGTTCTAAGGGTTTCAGACCTCACATTTAGGTCTTCCATTTTGAAATTATTTTTATGTATGGTGTAAGAAAGTTACCCACGTTTATTCTTCTGCATGTTGTTGTCCAGTTTTCCCAACAAAAAAAGAAGCAAGCACTTTCTCAAAAATGAATGAAATCCTATGGGGGCAACTGAATAGCTCAGTTGGTTAAGCATCTCTTGATTACAGCTTAGGTCATGATCTCACAGTTCATGAGATTCAACCCTGGGTCAGCCTCTGCACTGACAGTACGGAGCCTGCTTAAGAGTCTTTCTCTTCCTCTGCCCCTCCCCTGTTCTCCCTCTTCCTCTTCCTCTCTCTCTCTCAAAATAAACACTTAAAAATAACCTACTTTGATAAATAAACTTTATAAAAAAATAAACCTTAGGGATGCATGGGTAGCTCAGTTGGTTAAGCATCCGACTCTTGACTTCAGCTCAGGTTGTCATTTCAACATTAGTGAGCTAAAGCTCTGCATTCTCTCTGCACTTTCCTTGCTCACATGTATGCACTCACACTGAAATAAAACTTATAAAAGATTAATTGCCCAAACAGGTGTCAGTTCATTTTTTGGTTTTCTATTCTATTCTATTGATTTTATCTATTTTTATGCCATACTGTTTTGATCACTACAGCTTTGTAATATACCTTGCAGTCCAGAATTGTAATGCCTCCAGCCTTATTTTTCTTTTTCAAGTCTGCCTTGGTTATCAGGGTCTTTTGTTGTTCCACACGAATTTCAGTACTATTTATTCTAACTCTGTGAAAAATGCTGTTGCTATTTTTTTTTAGTTTATTTTGAGAGAGAGTGCACTGAGCAAGGAAGGGGTAAAGAGAGAATCCCAGGCAGGCTCCATGCTGTCAACACAGAGACCATGACCTGACCCAAGATCAAGAGTTCCACAGTTAACTGAGTTATCCAGGTGCCCCAAGAATTCTGCTGCTATGTTGACAGGGATTGCATTAAATGTGTATATTGCCTTGGATAATGTAGACATTTTAACAACACTTGTTCTTCAATCCATGAGTGTGGACTGTCTTCCCATTTCTTTATGTTCCCTTTAACTTCTTTCATCAGTGTTTTATAGTTTTCAAAGTTAAAGGTTTTTCACATCTTTGGTTAGTTTAATTCCTAATTATCTTATGGATTTGGTGTAATTGTAAATGATATTTTTCCTTAATATCCCTTTCTGCTGCTTCACTATAGATGTATAGAAATTACAAAAGTTATCTTATTTGAAAAAGATGTTTAAAGTTGAAAAAGTTTAAAAGTAATGAAGTTTTTCTTCTCCCTCCTGGTAAGTATACTATTACGTCATAAAACCATTTGGAAATACTGTCTAAATTTTTGAGGCTCATATATGTGGAGGAAATGAAACCAATATCTACTACGCATCAAAGAATATAAATAAAGAGTGGCTATGATGTGGCCAACTGGAGCTCAACTTCAGTTTAGGAGCAGTAGGACTACTGCCCAATCTAGTTTTGAAGAACAAAAAGCTTCAAGTTCCAGGCAAGCTTATTCAAATCAACCATGGTGTATCCTATTAGACATAAGTTAATTCACCATGGTTAAATGTTGCTCAGTGCCTCTTATGATGGCCTTTTAAGTTATTTAAGTTATCCTATTGTGGTTTTTTTGATAGTGTGTAGGTCTGAATTTACCTAGGTTTTTATTTTCCAATTGCTACTTTAATATTCATTTGCACACAGGAATAACAAGCTTCCTCTAGTGTATAATATCATTGGCTTAATCTCTACACACAACATGATGCAGGATTTTGCAAAAGGGCAGATCTGTAACCTAGTTAGACTAGAAAGGTACAGGTCCATTGTGCCCAGTTATTTGCCACCGCAAAACTTGGATTTTCAGGTGGCAACTTTAAATAGCTATTACTCAGAATTTAAAAATATCTAGAACACCTCCCTAAAATGAACATAATTCTTCCCCAAATCCACTGTATTTTTTTTGCCAAGTTCCATTATCTTTCCTTAAAAGCAGAAATCTTTAATGTCTACTTATTAATGGGTAGAAACTTTGCATGGGCCAAAACTAGACTGTTGTTGCCCTACACCCCATCCCTGCATTGTCTGGCTGCATTCTTGTCCAGCACCAAGCATGGCTCCCCCTGGCTGTTCTGCCTCCTGTCATCACATGGGGGCAGTACTCAGGAGTTCATGGCCATCTCTCCTCACTCATCTATATTGTCTCAGAAGACTCTTTATAGCTTTCACCTCCAAAAATAGCTTCATAAATACCCCCTCCAGAGAATGAGAGATGTGTATTTAACACCCCCTTTTCATTTGGGCTGCTACTGTATATGGGCTTAGTGGCATTCCAAAGCTCCAAGAAAAGAAAAGCTTGGAGATAAGATGGTCCCTTTCATCAGACAGCCATAGTCAAATCTGAGAACTGTTTACCACAGTTACAATTGCTATCATTGTTAGAAGGGGATATCTCCCAGAGCTCCAATAGAAGCAGCTACTGAGATGCCTTCATTTACTCCTCAAACTAAAATAACGCTGGTAATCTGTTGTTGAGATACCTACAACTGTATAGCATTTTGATATTTGCTTGATTTTCCAGCTCTTATAGAACAAAGGATCCAGGTACCTGGATTGGGTCCTCCTTGGTTTAGCTCCTGGTGGACACATGGACTCTTCTTCTCCTCATCCAATCCACCTGCTTCAGGCATCTGTGCTTGTCCGTCACTTTCCCCACAAGCTGTGCTGGAACAGAGCACAAAGAGCTACTTGAAGATGGACTTCTAGCATGGTATAATGAGAACTTTGGTGAACTCTCCCACAAAAACTATGACAATAACTGGCAAAGCCACTAAAAATCAGCCATTTCTGAACTCAATTAATTAAGGATTGAAATGAAATCATATATCCCAGAGGAAATTGTGAACCTCAGTAAAATGGTGAATTTATTTTTTAATTTTATCTTAATTTTTAACTTGAGGTTATTATTTCCCTAACTACCTCAGTTGGGCAGTAGTTATAAAGCCCAACAGCCTCTAAGTTAATGATCTGCTTTGCAACTCCTTTAAATGCAACATCCCCATAGCACAACCGACATTTTGTTCCAACTTAAATCTCTGGGAAATCTCTATTTCAAGAGTTCTGTGTCTATGTGATTTTTATCTCGGGGAGGGGGGAAATCTCTAACCCTAGAACATTACCAAGACAATATAATCTGTTGCCAATATTACACCTGCCTAAGATTGTGATTTTAGTTGTAGAAAATAAGAGCTTAGCCAGGAATTTAAGAGGAAAGTCTAGAAAAATAGAAAGCCAAAGAAACTTAGAGAAGCCTGTGCTTATTCCTCAGGATCTGTATAGTAAAGAAGAAGTTTCTTACATCTGATCTTGAGATTTTATGTAAGGAAGAAATAAAACACGAAAGGGTGAAGACATGCCTATCATATATCCCCTGGAACATGTTGGAAGACATACAGGTAATGAATTTAAGATAATCTTTTGATCAGTTATTGGCTGATGACTAAATTATACTGATCCAGAATTGACCATTAAAAAAGTAAGATTTAAAAATAAGAACTTAGTTCTGTTTCAAGATAGCAATGCACAAGGATCTTGAACTCACCTCCACTCATGGACACACCAAATCTATAGCTACATACATAAAAATTCTCCAATTTGTCCAAAAAGTGGCTTAGGGACTTACATGTCAGATCAATACAGGTAGGAAAGAATCAGACACAATCCTGTAAGCCCCATTTCTTTTGTGGCAACCTACAATATGAAGGAAATTCTCAACATCGAGCTCTTTCCCAAGGAGTTAGGCATTTGAACTCCGTATCTGGTATCCCAAAATGTAAGATTTATAACCGAAATATGGGCTCCCAAAACATCGAGCTTTGAAAGCCAATGGCGGGGGGCTAGTTTGCACCCATGAAACTAATAAGGCAATAGTAAACTGAGAAGCAGTTCTTATAGGGCTCTCATAGATTCACCATGGCACAGCACATAGGCCGAAGACTAAAATGCACTTAGTCTTTCCATGAAAGAGGCCTATTTGCTTATCTTAGAAGCTTTGATCTGAGGAGCAAGCTTCTAATTAAATGCACGTGTAGGGGCCAACTACAATACTCTGCAAACACAGAAGAGGCTATCAGGCACCATGTTCATTCCCTCTGCCTTGCTTTAGATCACTGACATTTGTCAGAAAGGAGTTTATGCACAAGTCTGGTGCTGCCGTTTTGTGACTGCCAACCAAGGGAAGCCCTTTGATTGCCAGGCTCCATGGAGTTTCTGTTCAATGGTCTCATAGAACTATAACAAAAAGATAGTTACTGGCTATCCACTCCTCCCCCAGACACAATACAGATGCAGCAGACATATATATGTCCAGTGTTTCCATGAAAGAGGCTTATTAACTTATTTTCATACCTAGGACTTGAGAAGCAGGGTTCCACTGAAACACACATCTAGGGGCTGATTGCTAAGAGAATAGGGAAGCTAAAAGGTCCCATATTTGTGCTTTTCCTCTATCCCATCCCAGGTCATCAGTGTCTCTAAAGAAAGGAGCTTGTGCACACATCTGGCAAACTGACTTTTGTGGCTGTCAACCAAAGGACACGTTCATTGATAGCCTAACTTCCTGGGTTAAACAGGATGATAGCAAACAAAGAAATGGTTCTTAACTAGTTATCCATCCATAGCTCAGTGCAAAAGGAGCAAAAAGAAACATCCATCCTCTCAAACACTGAAAGAGGTATATTTATATACTTTAAAAGCTGCTGCCTAAGGGTCTGGCTTCAAATCAGCATACATCTAGGTATTTACTAATACCCTCTCCTCTGAGACATTGATAAGTCTTACACATACTCATAACTGGGAGGCATGAAGAACAAAGAAAGCTGCCTGGACAATAAAGTTTTGGGAGATAGTAATCTAGGACAGGGATAAACAAAGTTTCATCTCCTATACAAGGCCATTCCTTCAAGAGTAGGACAAGTGGCTCATTTACCGAATGCAACAAACTAGCTAATACAGAAAGGAAAATGATAAAATGGAGATAAATTATTTACCTGATAAAAGGTTACATATTATAGTCATAATGATGTCACTGAGGTCCAGAGGGCAATGCATGAACAAAGTGAGAATTTCAACATGAGACAGAAAATATAAGTAACACAAATCACAGTTGAAATCACAATAATTGATCACACAAATACAGTAGAGGGAGTCACAGCAGATGAGATGAAGCAGAATAAAGAAGTGAACTTGAAGAGAAGCCAATGGAATTGATTCATCAGAGCAACGAAAAGGAATAAAAAAAGAGTAAACATAACTTAAAAGACTTATAGGACAACAGAAAAAGGGCTCATATTTGTATTATAGAGATTTTAAAAAGGCAAGAGTGAAAAAAGTGGAAGAAAGCTTACTTGAAAAAATGGCTGAAAACATCCTAGCTCAAGGAGGAAAATCACCCAGATCCAGAGAGAAATCCACACATTAATTATCAAAAGTTAAATCAAGGTAAGTCTCTTAAAAGCAGCAAAAGAAACCTGCTACATACAAGAGATAACCTATGTAATTATCAGATTTTTTGCACAAACCTTGCAATCCAGAAGGAAGTAGCACTATATATTCGAAGTGCTGAAAGTTAAAAAAGAAAAAAACTTCCAATGAGAACACTCTACCTGCCAACATTGTCTTTCAGAATTGAAGGAGATGTAGCTTCTCAGACCAGCAAAGTCTGAAGGAGTTTGTAACCAATAGGTAGGATTTCCAATAAATGATAAAATTCTTGAAGCTGAAACAAAAGTGGTCTAACTAGTAAAAGGAAAACATTAAAGTATAAATTTCATTGGTATAACTGTGTGTGTGTGTGCCTATAAATTGAAGTAATCTAATGGATGAGGGTAGGTCAATCACTTATAAATCTATGAAAACTAAAGACAAAAATCATAGAAATAACTATAATGTGTTAATGGATACACAGATAAAATGTGGGGTGAGGATAAAAATATAGAGCTTTATAACGCATTTGAATTAAGTTGTTATCACTTTACAGCAAATATCTTTAAATACAAGTCTTATGGTAACTACATGGCAAAACCTATAGAAGATACAAACAAGGTAAAGTGATATAACCATACCACTACAAATAATCATCAAATCATCAGATCCCTTGGAAGAGCAAGGGAAGGAGAATGAAGGGATTACACAAAAGAAAATGATTAAAATAATACTAATAAACTTATTACTGTTTTGTTAAATATGGAGACTAAATTCTCCAACCAAAAGACAGAATGGCTAAATGGATTTAAAAAAAAAGCAAAGGGTAGCTCAATATATTTTACCTACCAAAAACTCAAAATAGGAACTTGGGAAGATGGCAGAGTAGGAAGATCCTGAGCTCTCCCTGTCCTGTTTATAACTAGATATCATCCACATCCACATGATTAAATCAGAAAGTGACTGAAGACTGGCAGAACAAACTCCGTAACTAAATACAGTGAAGAAACAGCATCTAAAACATTAGGAGGGTCATAAAGGCAGAAGGAGGCTGCAGGAAGGGCAAAAAAGACCCTCAAATGGGGAAGAATAATCCCCATAACATTTGGCTGAAAAGCCAGAAAGGCTGGGTGGCTCAATCAGTTGAGCGTCCAATTCTTGATTTTGGCTCAGATTGTGATCTCAGGGTTCATGAAATTGAGCCCCGCAGTCAGTGCAGAACCTTCTTGGGATTTTCTCTCTCTCAAAATAAATAAATAAAACAAATTAAATTAAAAATATAAAAACAAATAAAAACGAGAGAAGCTGGATTTTGTGAGATTTTAAAACTTGGAGCCTTAAAAGTTAGTGACTCAACACAGTGAGCCAGAAGGGAAGGTGATATCTGGGTTAGCAGCCTGCATAGAGAGGCAACATAAAAAGGGCAGTTTACACAACAGGGGGGTCAAACGGGAGACAGAACTGTTCATCCTGAATTCTGAGTGTGTTGGGGGAGTTCTCCAAAAATGAAGGAAATGGAAGGTGCCCAGCATAAATACAGAGCCACCATTGGAGGCAGGGAAACAGACACTTGCTACCTAATCTGCTACCCATGTACCATGCCCACCAGGTCTTCTGCAGAATCACCCACTCCAAGCCTGCTAGCTTTGGCCCTGGGCTCAGGGAAAATTTTGTTAGCACCCGATCCAGCTATAAGGTACACAGCTGCCACTAGGTACTATAACTGGACACCTCACTGTGCCCAGCCACCACGCCTAACCTCTGTCTGCACTGCAGCCATCATATGCTATGCCCAGCTGTGCACCCCAAGCAGCCCTAGTGTTGAGCATCCAACCACCACAGGGCTTGGGGGAATCCAGCATAGGGCTAATGGCCCAGCCTAAATTTTGTTAACATCACCACTGAGTTCCCCCTCACAGCTGGCCTGCCTGGGTCCCATTAACACCACAGAGAGCAAGCATAGCCCACAACAGGCAGAGAGTCAGTGCAGATGACTACACTGCAAGGAAAATTACGCAGACACAACAGCAGGAGGTAAACAACACACACGGTGTACTTTCTTATAGTGCCAGGTTCTGGTGAACTTTATACTGCAGGGCACTCCAGGACCTCTTCTTCATAAAATCACTAATTTAAAAGCAAAAGACCTAGCTGATTTTCTTAATATATAGACACGAAGAGGCAGACAAAAGGAGGAGATGGAGAAATTTATTCCAAATGAAAGAACAGGGCAAGATCACAGCCAGAAATCTAAATGAGACAAGAGAATTTAAAGCAATGATCATAACGATAGTCATCTTGAGAAAAGAGTGGAAGACATGAATGAAACCCTTAACAGAAATAAGGAGTAACACAGCAGAGATAAAGAGCTCAATAAACAAATGAGAAACGCCCTGAACAGCAGGATGAAAGAAGTAGAGGAATGAATTAGTGACCCAGAACACAGAGTAATGGAAAGTAGTCAAGCTGAACAAAAAAGAGAAAAAAGAATTATGCAAAATAAGAATAGACTTAGAGAAGTCAGTGACTCGTACTAACATTTGTATTGTAAGAGTCCTAGAAGAAGAAAGAAAGGGTGGCAGAAAATTTTACTCAAGACACAACTATGGAAGACAATATGGAAGTTCCTTAAAGAATTAAAAATGTAATTACCATATAATCTAGTAATTTCACTACTGGGTATTTACCTAAAGAAAACAAAACCCTAATTGGAAAAGATATAATCAGCCTTATGTTTACTGTAGCATTATTTACAATAACCAAGATATGGAAAGGATAAAGATATATGTGTGTGTGTGTGTGTGTGTGTGTGTGTATTCACATATATTCTCTCTCTCTCTCTCTCACACACACACACACACAGTGGAATATTAGCCATAAAAAAGGATGAAGTCTTGCCCATTTGCAACAACATGGTTGGACTAGAGGATATAATGCTAAGTGTAGTAAGTCAGTCAGAAAGACAAGCACCATATGATTCCACTCATATGTACAATTTAAGGAACAAATAAAGAGAAAAACAAAAAACAGACTCTTAAATATAGAGGACAAGCTGATTGTTGCCAGAGAAAATGTGAGTGGGGAGATGGGTGAAATAGATCAAGGGGAATAAGAGTACACTTACGGTGATGAGCACTGAGTAATGTATAGAATCTTTAAATCATTGTATTGTACATCTGACTAATGTAACACTGTATGTTAATTATACTTGAATAAAAAGAAGTAAATTACAAAAAACAAAAACTTTCCATAAACAAAAACCTAGACCCAGATGACTTCACTGGTAAATTTTACCAAACATTTAAAAACAAATTAATGTCAAACTTTTGAAAAGACCAGAAGCACAGCAGATACTCACAATTCATTCTAGTAGTCCAATAATACACTGATACTAAAATTGCAATTAAAAATCACAAGAAAAGCAAACTACACACTGATACTCCTCAGGAATATAAACACAAAATTCTTAGCAAACTGAATATAGAAATGTATAAAAGGAATTATACACCATGACCAAATGGGATTTATTCCAGTAATACAAGGTTCATTTAACATTTGAGAAATGGATAAGTGGCAATACATGGCATTAATAGATTAAGGACAAAAACTACATTAACATCATTACAGACACAGAAAAAATGATCTGGATGAGTTGGCTAAGCAGCTGACTTTTCATTTCAGCTCAGGTCATCATCTCACAATTCGTGAGATTGAGCTTCATGCTGGGCTCTGAGCTGACAGCACAAAGCATGCTTAGGATTCTCTCGCTCCCTCTACCCCTCCGTCTCTCAAATACATATGTAAAAACTGTTTTAAAAATGTGTCAAAATATCTTTTACTTCTCACTAGTTGTTGCTTGAGACCTAACAGTATTTCTGACAGAGATACCACTGGACTAAAAGCTTGATTGCATTGGGTCACAAGTCTCCAGCAGTGTTCGCTGAAGCTGCTATACCTAGAGGCTCTCTAGACTCTTGCACCTGGCATCCTAGAGTGGCCTCTATCACTTATCCATAATTGCTTATGAGACAGGTTGACGTGTTGACAAAAGATGTGCTGCTCTAACAGGGTGTGAGGTATGGAAGGAAAGCAAGGCAAATGTCCACTGATCTGACTTGCTTACAGACAAGAATCTGTCCTGTTTCCCAAATGGGACCAGTCCTGATGCTGTCATCACATCTCCTCATCGAAGGCCACCTCATTGCTGGCCAAAGATTGTGACCTTGTTCTCCTTGATCTTATGGAATAAACTTATAGTGTTTCCTGCATTACTCATCCACACCACTCTTCATGGCAGTCGTCCATGAAGAAAAGAAGGATACTAAAACCACTGACCTAATCTTGGAGGGCTCTTAATAAAAATGATTCATCTTTGAAACTCCTCCTGTGGGTAAGAGGATGAGATTCTACTTAATAGGAGACAGCAAAATCTCTGAGGTCCTTTCTATTTGTACAGTTGACTTACTATGTCTTAAGATGGGTTGCAGTACATGTAGCACTAATAATAGAAGTGGCCTTGAGGAAGCTATTCCAGAGAATTAAAGTTTTTGCCTAGAGATGAGGTAGTCCTATAGATGGGATAATCACACTCCTCTGTGATTTGAAGTAAAGGGGGATTTTAAAGCACAAGAACCTCTTCTGAATTAAGTCCAAATACCCAAAATGTTCTAATACCTACTTCAAATTTGCAGGGCCTAGGGATTTTTTCCTTAGAAGAATTAGTATAATCTCATTTGAGGTCAGCCACATTATTATGGACTCGCTTCATTGTCTCTATTATTCCTCTAAATGATCCTAAAGACAAATGGTACCTCTTAGTTTTATCAAGTCATTTTAAGAAGAGGGATATTAATTAATTGATTGAAAATGAATTGCAAATTCAAACTAGATTCTCTGGCTCTGAATGTGTTGTGCTTTATCTTAAGGCCAGCCTCACCCAGAATTTTCATAAGATGTAGAAATAAGGTGATAACGTGAGTAAAGATGATCATATTATCCAAACCTGTTCTAGAATTTGAGTTTCACTCTATTTGTGTCTCTGAAAGAGAAAGAATTAGTGAAAGACATGGACCCTCTGATATTGGTTCAAGAGACAAGATAGATTACACATTCGTTAATCTTCAGTTGGAAACTGCTTTATAAATATCCATATTCATGGCGGAACCTTAGTTACAGGAAGAAGTAAATGGGCATTAAAATAGAGCAGAAAGCAAAGTGAACGCAGGTAGTAATATTGACCCAGTAAGATTTTTAAATTGGATGAACATTTATCCTGTTAATCCTGCAATGCTGGCTATTTTCTCCCAACCTGAAGTCATGCTAGAAGTAATTAATTAGATATTGTGACAAAGTGATAACCTTATAAATGCCATTATAAATGTATTCAGATTTTACCCCTATAATTGAATGAACTTCTTCAACATATTTTCAAGAGTTGCTAGAAGCTCCTTAGAAAAGAAGATGTGGTGTATATATATATACATACATACATACAATGGAGTATTACATGGCAATAAGAAAGAATGAAATCTGGCCATTTGTAGGACAGTGGATAGACCCCAAGGGTGTCATGCTAAGCGAAATAAATCAGGCGGAGAAGGACAGATACCATATGTTTGCACTCATAGGTCTTATAGGAGACACCTAATGGAGGACCATGGGGAGGGGAAGGGGAAAAGAGAGTTGGGGGGAGAGAGGGATGCAAAACCTGAGAGACTATTGAATACTGAAAAGGAACTGAGGGTTGAAGGGGAAGGCGGAGGGGGGAAAAGAGGTGGTGGTGATGGTGGAGGGCACTTACGGGGAAGAGCACTGGGTGTTGTATGGAAACCAATTTGACAATAAACTATTTAAAA
>NC_043708.1:85536617-85565261 GCF_006229205.1 Suricata suricatta | reverse complement strand
AATATCATGGAAAGGAAAAAATATGAATCTCTCAGATTTATAAATAAATGGGGATTAGATGACAGGCAACTGAGCAACCAATGGGTCAAAGAAGAAATCAAAAGAAAAAAATTTTAAATATCTTGATACAAACAAAAATGGAAATACTCAACATACCAAAACTTATGGGATGCAGCAAAAGTAGTTCTAAGAGGGAAGTTCATAACAATAAATGCCTACATTAAAAAAAGTTCTCAAAAAACCTTAAATCTACACCTCTAGGAACTAGAAAAGGAAAAACAAACTAAGCCCAAAATTACTAGCAGGAAGTAATTAACAAACATCAGAGCAGAAATAAATATCAAATGGAGACCAACAATAAAAGAAATCAGTGAAACTCAGAGCTGCTTTTTGAAAAGACAAACAATATCGACAAACTTTTAGCTATGCTAAGAAAAAAAGGACACAATTACAATCATAAATGAAAGAGGAGATGTTACAACTGATACCAAAGAAATACAAAGGATCATAACAGCCTATTATGAACATGATACCTTAACAAACTGAACACCCTAGAAGAAATGGATAAAATCCATTTCTATCAAGACTGGATCATAAAGAAATACAAAATCTGGACACTCCAATGACTAGTAAGAAAATTGAATCAGTAATTGAAATCCTCCCAACCAACAAAAGTCCAGGACTAGAAGGTTTCACTGGTAAATTCTATGAAACGTTTCAAGAAGAATTAACACAAAATCTTCTCAAACTCTTCCATAAAATAGAAGAGTAGAAATAACTTCCAAACTCATGTTAGATGTCAGAATTACCCTGATATCAAAATGAGATACAGATGCAACAATAAAAGAAAAACACAGTCTAGGGCACCTGGGTGGCTCAGTCGGTTAAGCCTCCGACTTCGACTCAGGTCGGATCTCACATTCATGGGTTGAAGCCCCATGTCAGGCTCTGTGCTGACAGCTAGCTCAGAGCCTGGAGTCTGCTTCAGATTTTGTGTCTCCTTCTCTCTCTGCCCCTCCCCCTCTCATGCTCTGTCTCTCTCCATATCAAAAATAAATAAAACATTAAAAAAGAAAGAAAGAAAAACACAGTCTAATATCCCTAATGAACAGAGGCAAAAATTCCCAACAAAATATTAACTAATTAATTTCACTATTAAGTAAAAAGGATCATACGCCATGATCAAGTGGGATCCAAAGGATACAAGGGCAATTCAGCATTTATAAATGAACCAATGTGATACACTACATTAACAAAATAAAGGATTAACAACACATGAACAACTCAACTGACACAAAATAAAAGCATTTGACAAAACTTAAACTTGACATGGAGGAAATACCTTAACATAATAAAGAACATATATGACAAGCCCAAAGCTAACATCATTCTCAATTGTGAAAAAGCTGACATCTTCTCCTTTATGATCAGGAACAAGAAAAGGATGCCGACTCTCATCATTCTTATTCAACATAGTATTACAAATGCCAGCCAAGCAATTAGTCAGGAAAAAAAAGAAAAAGAGTCCAAATTGGAAAAAAGGAAGTACCAGTGTCTCTACTGGCAGATTACATTATATATAGAAAAATCCCAAAGACTCCACAAAAACACTGATAGAATAGATAAATTTAAGTAAAGTTGCAGGACACAAAAAGCAATATACAAAGTCAGTTCCATGTCTATATGCTAGAAATAAATTGTCAAAAAAATTAATTCAGAAATTAAAATCCTATTCACAATTGCATCAAAAAGAATGAAATATTCAGGGATAAATTTAAGTAAGGAGATGAAAGACCGGTGCACTGAAAACTATACGACACTGATGAAAGACATCAAAGAAGAGATAAATAAGAGGAAGGTTATTTCATGGTCCTGCATTAGAATTTTGTTAAAATGTTTATATTACTTAAAGCCATCTATAGATTCAGTGTAATTCCTATCAAAATTCAAATGGCATTTTCACAGAAAGTGAACCACAAGACCCTGAATAGCAAAAGCATCCATTAGAAACAAGAACTAAGATCAAGCAATTGCACAGGTAGGTAGTTACTCGAAGGATACAAAAATACTGATTTGGGGGCGCCTGGGTGGCTCAGTCAGTTAAGAATCTAACTCTTGATTTTGGCTCAGATCATGGTCTCACAGTTCATGTGAAAGTATTATGCGAAGTAAGTCAATGTGAGAATAGCATATGATTTCACTCATATGTGGAATTTCAGAAACAAATGGTCATGGGAAATAGACTCTTAACTATAGAGAACAAACTGATGGTCACCAGAGGGAAGGTGGGGGGGATGGGTGAAACAGGTGATGGGGATTAAGGAGTGCACTTGTATGAGCAGTAGGTGTTGTATGTAAGTGGTGAATCACTAAATTATACACCTGCAACTAATATTACACTGTATGTAAACTAAGTGGAATTTAAATAAAACTAAAAAAAAAGATTTAATTATGAGAAATAGTATTGAGATGATGAAAACATTTTTATGTCATATCCTTGGAATAGTTACAAAAGTAAATTTAGTTACTATGTCCTTGCTGTACTTTAGATATATAACAGTTTTCTATTATATTTGTGTTATGCTCTTTCATTTCTAATAATGCTATATTACATATACATCCCAGATATGCCAAAATTCTCAGATTATATCTTCCCACTTTTTATCCAGGTGAAAACAACTAGAATCCAATAGTCTTATATGGAGCAAAGATATTGTTCTGTCAGTCTAGAAGCTAAGCAAAAGTGATATTCCATCTACAATATTGCCACGTTTATTTTTACTTTGTACAATGTTGGGTTTTGCTATTTATTATCTTTTAATGTTTATTTTTGAGAGAGAGAGAAACAGAGAGTGAACAAGGGAGGGGCAAAGAGAGAGGGAGGCACAGAATCAGAAGCAGGCTCCAGGCTCTGAGCTGTCAGCACAGAGCCCAGTGTGGGACTTGAACCCACAAACTGTCAGATCATAACCTGAGCCAAAGTCGGATGCTGAACTGACTAAGCCACCCAGGTGCCCCTGGTTTTGCTATTTGAGACCTTTTATTCTTGGAGTTCAGAAATTTTTATTAAGAAATACCTAAATATGTCTTTTTTTTTTCTCATCAGTCCATCCTGTTAAATTATTTAGTACTTTCAGTTTTCAAACTCTGTTTAATCTTGGTTTCATGGAAAATTTTATTTACATGGAAAGGATGAGTAAATGCATTTATAAATTATGCATAACTCTTCCTTGCTATCATAACATAGTCAGAAGAGATCTGGACCATATCCATCTTGTAATATGTAAGGAATATCATATTGGCCTATTATATCCATGAAAAGATGCTGATGAGGCAGGATGTGTATCAGGTGGCTAGTGTATGGAAGGCTTTGATAAGAACCATGTTCTCTGGAAGGCAAGAGAGGAGTCCTCCCAAGATTCAAGAATCTGTTAATTTTAATAAAGCTTCTAGAGATCTAGTGAATAGGAAAGTATCTGGACACCTCCCAAGTAGAATACAAATGCTGCATCTTGAATGCCTTGCCACAAAGAAGGAAGCACAATGCCTGGTCAGTCTTTTTGTGTTCTGGGGATAGCAAATCTCTCTCCTGAGATACTGGTCTAGCCTATACACTAGGTGACACAAAAGGCTGTCAATTTAAGTGGAGCCTAGAGCAGAAATGTACTCTTTGGCAGGTCCAGACTATGACACAAGCAGTTTTACTTTTTCGGTCTGTTGATTTAGCAGACCTGATGGTGTCAATGGTGAGAAATGTTTCATTGTAGAGCTCCTGAAAAGCCCCCAGGGCTCTGAAGCAAGGCAATATCATCTGCAAAGGAGAATTATATGCCTTTGAGAAACAGTTTCTAGTGTGCTACGACAGCCTGGTGGAAATGCAATGGCCATTAAGTCATAGTGATTGTCACTTTGCTTGTCCAACCTTTAAAGATGAAAATGGTACATTTGGAATTGAGTCTAGGCAGGAGGGGTACTGGTGAAGGTTTCTGTTACCCTCTTGGTCTTGACCCATTATCAAGTGTTAATCAGCATATAGAGCAAATTTCTCTCTCATACACTGCCCACAGGAAGGTAAAATTGTACAACTGCATTAGTAAACAGTTTTCCAGTTTCCTTAATAGGTTAAATATACACTTACTACATAATACAGCCATTCCATACCCACATATTCATGCAAGATAAATGGAAGCGTATATCCATACAAAAATATGCTGACCAATGTTCATACCATTTTATTTATAGTAGCCAAACCTTGGAAACAACCCAAATATCCATCAAGAGAGTGGGTAGACAAACTATGGTATTCTCATGCAGTGGAACTATTCAGCAATATAAAGGAATAAACTGTTGACTCAACAGTATGTATGAATCTCAATATAATTATGCTAAATGGCAAAGGACATATTTATTTGAGTACATAGTGAATGATTCCATTCCAGAAAGTGCAAAGTAATACACAGAGACAAAGTCAGTTAGAGAGAGAAGTTAAAAAGTGGCAGAAGAAAACCTTTGACAGTGATAGATATTTCTTACTGTCATTGTCATGATGCTGTTAGTTTCACAGGTGTATACATACATCAAAATGTATTAAGTTACATGCATTAAATAGGTTCCATATTGTGCATCAACTATACTTCAATAAAGTTGCTATTTTTTAATAATGCAGAAATACAGAAAATGGTAACATCCCAGGAAAAGCTTTTTCTATGCTCTAGCAATGCCACACTGACTAAATTGGAAGGTGATGGCCATGCTTTGGTATTGTTCTTATGAGACCCATGAAGAACTAGATGAATCATCAGTAATCAAACATAGGAAATGAGGCTGTCCTCTTCATTCTGGCATCCCTTGCCAGACTACGTCAAAACACCTCTCCTCAGAATGCTAACGCCTTTTACAGTTCCTCATGAATCACTCCTCAGTCCCCTAGTGAGATCATGCAAAGAAGCTAAGAGAGTAAGGGAATAAATTATGGCCCAGCTGGTTCCCCACCACACACAGTCTTGGGTTACTTCTACTGCCAGGTACCTAGAGGATGACCAGGCACTGGTGGCCGCATACAACTGGCTCACTCTGTTAAGAGCAGAGGATCAGGGTCACTCTTGCCACACTGGAGCTTCTTCGTCAAGTTAGAAAGCAACATGGTAGAATGGTAAGGTACAAATCACGACAGTAGGTGACAATTCCTCTATAGGGAAGAAGTTTTCAGACATCTCGAAATAAATGTCCTACCCTTAGTCATCTTTTAATGTGCCAATAGCACATATAGCCCTTTTTAACTAGAGGAGGTATGTAGTAGAGAAGTACATTTAATACGTAGAGTGGCATTTAGAAGTAGTAATAATTTATCTGAGTCAATGCAATCCTGTAAATCATGATACAGTTGTATAGGATCTTGAGATAGTATCTCACTGAGAAAAATACACCAGGAACTTATTTATTCTAGGTTTAGGGAACTGGACATTGACCAGTGAATTGTTTGGTCAATAGGATGTACTTCCTGTGCCCTTTGAATGCCAGTTTGAACTGGAAACTCTTAAGACATGAGCTAAAAAAGAATTACTGGCTTAGCACTATTACTAATATGTGGTAATTCCTGGGTACTTTATAGCTCCATCATTTTTTATTTTTTGGCATCTCTGGTTTGTTTTAGTGAGGATTCTGAATCTCCCTTCTTTAATGGAGATGTGGAATGTTGTAGAGACCATGATCAGAAACTGGACCTGACTTGACTTGATGAGTTTTTTGCTATACGAGGCTGCCTAGTGTTTGAAGAAACACTGCAGTAGAAGCCGTGTTCGAGGAGTTAGTTCATTAAGCGCTATAACATTCTGACAGCACTGTCCTAGTCAGTCTCCAATAAAACACTGAAATATACGAAGAATATGGCTTAATAGTCAAAGGCCCAAATGAGTAGTGATTTCACCAAAAATTCAACTTCTTAAAAAACCCAGACCCCTTGAAACTGACCTTGCAGTCAGGATAAGAGGGCGTTGGGCCAAATTCAGACCAGTCCTTGCCTGGTAACAGCAAATAATAATAAAAGAGTCATGGATTCCTGATTTGTCTAACACAACTGAACAAGTGAAGCTGTCATGGTGCAGATGAACCATGTGTTCATTCCAAAAGCTGGCACAGAGGGGAAAACTGTTTATCCAAGACTACTCGTATAAGGCCAGCAGTCCAATTTAACCCTCTGTATTCTTCTCAGAGACTATATAACACAAGTGACCCACGTTTAAAGCCATAAACCCTGGGGCCATGTGGAGAGACCCACTGTCCATGTACAACAGATCCATTAGTGCTGCACACAGAGTATGTTTGCAAACTACAAGGCCTAGTAATTCAGATTTCTGGAATCTGTCAAGGCCTGATTCTTCAGAAGTCCAGACATGTTTCTTGTGGCATGTTCTGAAGCAAGACAAAGTTGCCCAATGACATGTCCCCATCCCAATGTTATAGGACAATGGGACCTAGCTTCAGCTCAGATGCATTGGTTATTTGTTGGGGATAGGAGTATAGACATACAGGTTTTCCTTTCAGCTTGGCCAAATTGCCTGCTTAGGCATCTGTAACAGCTCTTCTCAATGCCCTGATCATTCTCTGCTGGAACTGGATGTAAAAGCGGTTGCATTCCAGGCCTAGCTGCAAGCCATGTGCCAATGCTACAGAAACCCAGGAGAGATCACCATGGGGTAAACAGCATTGAAAGGATTTATAGACTGAAAGAATATCATGCCTGATTCTTAACTACCCACTTCTTAGATACATGACATATAAGTGATCAGTGAGGATATTATCTGGGTGAAATACAGATATGGGGGGCAGAGCAGATGTTCAGGAAGATACCATAACAAAGGAACAGAAGTAATAGGCAAACAGACCTAATTCAATCTGCGATAATATAAAAATTAACAGCCTGGGAGTAAGCCTTCCTTTTTTTTTTTTTTTTTTTTTCCAACCCACAGAAAGAATCCGGTAAGTGTTCTTGCCTAAAGGGAAAAACAAGGGGAAGTTTATAGAAAGGTTTATTATTTCTTTATAGGGATGAAATGAGCCTTTTCTCCAAGAAGAAAGGATCAAAGGCCAAAGAATGAGGCGGGAGGTGGGGGAGGTAAGGGAAGACCTTGGTAGTGAATAGAAAAGTACTCATTTCTACACATTGTGTAGTATGTATGGAAAGGTGTCTGAAAGATAGGCAGGAGATTTCAGCACGTGTTTCTCTGGGCCCTGGCTTTCCATTTAGGGTCTTTCACGAGAAGTGTAATTATAAAGAATGGAATGGTTTCTCATTACTTTTGGATCTAGAAGTGTGCTTTTGCAACATGCCACTATCTTAATATTTGAGCCACATTAATCTCCAACTTAATACAGGTTCTTTTCATCTGTCACCTAAGGGAGTTCTTCAAGAATGGCCTTCAGTGTTCATTATATTCTTTATTACTTCAAATGATTTTTTTAAAACAAATTTTTATGTCTTTTATTTATTTTTGAGAGACAGAGAGAGACAGCACGAGCAGGGGAGGGTCAGAGAGAGAAGGAGACACAGAACCGGAAGCAGGCTCCAGGCTCTGAGCTAGCTGTCAGCACAGAGCCCGACACGGGGCTCGAACCCACAAACCGTGAGATCATGACCTGAGCCAAACCCAGCTGCTTAACCGACTGAGCCACCCAGGCACCCCTCAAATGATTTTTTAAAACTTACAGCTTCAGGGCGCCTGGGTAGCTCAGTTGGTTAAGCATCCAATTCTTGATTTTGACTCAGATCACAATCTCAAAGTTTGTGAGATCAAGCCCCATGTGGAGCTCTGTGCAGACAGCGTGGAACCTGCTTGGGATTCTTTCTCTCTCCCTCTCTCTCTCTCTCTGTCCATCCCCTGCTCACTCTCTCTTTCTCTCTCTCTAAAATATCTTTAAAAACGAAATAAATATATAAACTTATACAAATATAAAATACATTAAAAAACTAAATAAATATATAAACATATATATACATGTGTATATATATATATATAACCTTATATACCTTATATACATACATGTATATGAATATATATAAACGTACAGCTTCATTTCCTTCTCCCATAAGTGTAGCCATTCATATACCATCTTTCCTCTTCTTTATGACTGTTCAATAAAGTTCATATTCTCTCAGATGTATAAACTTGAATAAAAAGAATCATAGGAATAAGGTTTAAAAGTGGAACAAGCACCATCTATGTTCTAGACTCTAGAGAGACATGACATAGTCCCTGACTTAATGGTTTTTAGTGCCTAGTAGGAAAAAATAAAGAACAATTACTAATTATAAGAGTGAGAGATGGAAGTGATATTAAAAGATGCTTGGAGCACAAGGGGAGCACATAGAGCAGGTTTAATCTGGTCTAGGGAGTCATACTTTGCCACCTTATGTAGTTCCTCATTAAGTTGAGACTTTCTGAATGAGTGGGGTAGGATGCCTTGTTTTCAAACGAATACATTCTTTTTTAAAAAAATCAGTCAGTATTTAATTATTTAGGTAAGAAACAGGCTTTCTTCATAAAGATATAAAGATAAATTTTTGCCCAGAATAGTCTGTAGCCTTTAGTTACTGTTAGTAACCTAAATATTTGAGCTCTATGGGTTTCATAATTCTAATTTGTCCCTTAGACAAAGCAGTCAAATTGATTTCATATGTTTTTGAGGGACATAGCTCTTTTCCCATATCATCACTTACACCCAATCAGAATTTTTACTTTTCCCTGCTAAATCCATAATCGGCGGGAAATGATAAACTATTTGATGACAATAACTCTTATAGAAGGAATTTAAAGGCTAAGGGAGGCCAAGACTGGAGCCTTGAAGAAGTCTGATTTTGGGTAATAGGTGACCTTAGACTTCTTGGATAAAACAGAACTAAGCCCTTACATGTTCCAGGATTTTAGATCTTCTCAACATTTCTTTCCATTAGCCCTTCACCTTGAAGGAAGTGAGTATATAAACTGGCTTGGACTTCGTAGCTTTCAGTATCTGAAGCTGCTATGCTGGGAGTGAGTGGCTTTATCAACCCAATTTTGCTGAACTCTAAGGTTACAACCACAGTTTGCCTCTTTCCTAGTACCTATCCTTCAGGAAGAAGCCTCACTGCCTTACACCTAAAAGACTGAGCTCCCCTTTCCCTAAGTAGTCATTGCTATTAACCCACAGCATCAAGTCACCGGCCACTCTGGACTTCTGTCTCACCCCATTCATTACACACTGTCAACAAATTCAAGACATGCACTAGATGTTGTGGGATCTTTACCTTCTAGTGCTAATACAAGCTTTTCTTTATGTTTAACTGTGGTCACCTAAGTGAGGTTGTGTTAGGGGTAGGGAAAGAGTTTCACCCCTGAGCTCATCTTCCCCAAGAGCCTCAGAAGGTTCGTTTGGCATCAATGTACAAGTCAGGTTCAGTTTGACATGTTCCTTTTCTGTTTTGTACATGCCTGCTGGGACCTTTTAAAGAGCTTTGAGCAAATTCAACCATTCATCCATACAAAAGTACAAAGGATTAATTCTCCTCTTTCCCATCCACAATGGTACAGTTAGGAAAGTAGAGAATGCACTTAACCCCATCTAAACTCCTGGCCCCCACTCTGTGGGCATGCTTTCAAATATTACTGTACTGCCCTTACTCTCCAGGTACACAGCCTGCTGGTGCAATCAATTTCTGGGAGCGTGATTGACCTATTTTTCTCTGCCATTCAGACTTTCTGTAAGCAGACATATCTCTAACCCTTTGGCATATAAATTCTCTGAAAAACAAATCCACATGCTTCATAAGTGGCTAGGTTCAATGTAAAATGGGGATAGTTCTCCCTTAAGAATCATTAAATAGGAGAGGTGGGGAAAACATGGATGTAACTACTATGATGCCAGATACAGAGTGAGCATTACTGTCTGTTTGGATCTTGCAGACTTCAGTCTAGTGGCATCCAGGCTACACTGTATTTCAAGGTTCAGATTCAGCTGAGGCTGCCCTTTTATCCCCCTGTGTCCTATTTCAGAGGAGAAATGGGGTTTAGTTTTTATAAGAGAAGATAAAAACTTAAGCAAAATGGAGACATAACAGTGTTCATTGTGTTTCCTTCTTTCCCTGCTTTCTGAAAACTCAATATGCAATAGGCAGACTCTGAGATGATTATTAGCAGACAGGCAGTTTTATTAGAGAGGGCTCTCAGGATTCTCAACTGCGGAAGGAAAGGGAATCAGGCAGAACGGAGCAGAGGGAAAAGTCAAGTGTCAGTGCTATCTGGGTAGAATACCTCAGCCAACATTGTAGGAAGATCTAAAGATAAAATTATCTCTCAGAGCTGCCCACAGCTAGAAAAAGACAGCCAGACTTTTATACTCCTGGGACTACATCTGGGATGTAGTCCATACAAGAAAGCAGCATGGCTTTGCAGAAGGTTGTTCTCTGACACTGAGGAAGTCCCAAAGAAGGCTGGCAGCTTAGGGCTGTAAGGCCACAGCACTCTGAGCAGCTTGGGGAATCAGTCCTGCATTCTTGAATGAGGAACTGGGTAGCATATCATAGTAGCTACCACATTGCCTAATGTATACCTGTGGAGAAATTTATTTTCAAGTTTCTAAAATTTTGAACCTGTGGTCTGAGACAAGTGCATCATGTCCATATGCAAGCTGAAATACTTGTAAATATTATTAACCAAAAAAAAATTATCTTTTAAGCTTGGCTAGGGCTATAATCCTTTTTAATCATATATGCCTTTAAACAAAGACAGAACATTATGATCCAAGCCTATCTATTCAAAACAGAAAATAATTGAGTGGTTATCTAAAATCATCATCTTCTGAAAAACTCAGTGACCTTTAGGACTGACTTCTTTAAAATGATATATAATTAGAGGAGATCTGGCAAAGAGAGATACTGCTTCCTTATGGATTACCATGATAATATGGTAAAGATATCTTCTTTCTAACTAGTGTTGAGTAGTGGAAGTAAAATAACAATATGGACATGCTTACCTATTAACAATATTGAAGTATAAAATGAGTAGATTAGGGCAGACCATTTGAGGAAAGTCTTCAAAATCAAGATTCTTAACAGGGCTCTGGGAGATGTATAAAATCCATTGGGAGACAGGAAAAATAATACTACAACCAAAGGTAAAGTTCAAAATGCTCAGAGTATTCTGGGAAATCAATACAGCTGTATGGCTATAACTACTCATGAAGTAGAAACAGGAAGAACCTGGCATCAGATGGTCATCTCATCTGTCCTCCAAACAAAATGATACCAAGGGCTTAAGAGGACTACTTATTTGATAAAACAATGTCCTACAAAGGCTAACTGAGTATGGTATAGGATAAATTAAATGAGGGAATGGAACAGATTAATAAGTATATAACGTCCAGGCTGACAAAATGGCCACATTAGTAACAATGAGGATAGAAAGAGAAGATATGATAGTCTATGAGGAATATCAGTCTTTTTTTTTTTTTATCTGTGTTAAGACTTAAAAACACAACAAAATCAATCTAAGAATTATATTTTTTAGTATAATATAGACTTTGGTATTAGGGCAGTCCATATGATGAAACTTTTCAAATGCTATTAGCTTATTTTCACTTCTTGGACTATTTCTGCAGAACCATAGTTTGATAATCTATGGAACAAAGCCATGTATATTAGAACTCTTCAACAACACCCAGGCCCATTTACCACAATATTGACTGAAGGGAAACATCTGCACCCCTATTTCTTGCATTTCTGCAATGTCCTATAGCATGGAAAAATATTTTCTGAAAGTAAAAGGGTCAGCAGTGCTATAACCTAAAATAGATTTATTGAGGATTTCCAATACATATTGATTAATAGAACTATTGGATAGTTTAGTCCATGCATACTCATAGTGATGACATTACAAAGACCCCTGAGGACTAAACAGAATCTTATACCATCTCACAACAAATAATCAATCTCTGAGAATAACAAACTTGAATGTTCTAGAATATTGGTCCCCTATCAATTCCAGTCAGCCAGGATATAACTTTAAAAGCCAAAATAAGACTATAAGAGAGACTTTTTGATTATCACTGTCTATTAAAATTAATTTCCTTGTATATTCAGTTCCTGGCTTAGCTCTACTCATGTGGTATAAAAGAAAAGTCACTACTCTCCAAAGGAGAGCACAATTTTCCCATTCTTCCACTTTGTCTTCATGAATTACGTTCTTAAACAGGCTGACTAAACTTCCCAGGCTTCAACTATCTTATCTGTAAGAATATCCATCTATCTATTTATCTATCATAATATCTATACTAAATTTAACAAGACTACAAATTACTTTTCACTGAATGACATATAATTTAAAGTATCAGGTTTTATGACATGATCACTAAATAGAAAAATGTTTTACATTCAGTTTTCCTGAAGGAAGAGACTAAGAGGAGATAAAATAGTAACTTTACAGTGGAGACACCGACAAACATGATCTCAACTAGGTAATCAAGGTCAAATCAACAATGGATAATCATGATGGTAGTATATACCCTTGAGATGATGTGATTAAAATGGCACTTTACTTTTGTCATCTTCCTCCCCCAAACCTACAGCCTCAATCTAATCATGAGTTAAACATCTGACAATTCTCAGTTGACAGCCATTTTACAGAATATCTGACCAGTACTCCTAAAACCTGTTAAAGTAATCGAAAATAAGGAAGTTCTGAGAAACTGCCGTAGCCAAGAGAAGCCTAAGGAAGCAGGATAGCTGGATGCCTTCTGGTGTCCTTGATGGGATTCTGGGACAAAAAAAGACAAGAAGGGGAAAGGGAAAGGAAGGAAGGAAGGAAGGAAAGAAAGAAATAGATTAAAACTAAGGAAATATGAATAAAATATGGACTTTGATTATAATATATCAATATTCATTCTTTAATTTTAAAAAATGTACCAAACTAAATGTAAAATATTAATAATAGGGAAAACTGGGTACAATACATAATGGGAACATTCTGTTATATCTGCAATTTTTCTGTAAATCTAAAACTGTTGTAAAAAAAATAGATTACTTAAAGTAAAGGAGTTCCTTACTTAAAATCTCAAATTCTTGGTTTAGAATTCTACTAAAAATCCTAGGAAGAAAATCCCCAGTTACGTGGAGTGCTCCTTGTACATTCATATTTTTACAGATTCTTTAGCATCCTATCTCATTCCAGTCCCTCTATCAGTTTCATGAACACTTCTACCACTTTTGCAAGTTTTCTGCATTGTATGATGTCCCTCCCCTTTCCTGCCTTAGGCTTCTCTGATAGCACAAAATGGGACATCCAAGGGAATCCACTCAGAAAGCACACAGGGCACAACTTATGGAAGCCATCCTGACAGACTCTTGGGATGGGCTGCAAAGGTCCTTGCCAGTATATTGACTCCCAAGTCATGGAAGAGACATCTTGTGCCCATAAATTCTCCCTAATTCAGCCTTTATTTTTTCCTTCCTTTATCTAACTCCCTCAAGATACTCTTTTGCCTGAGCTTTCCCGGCTCCTAAAGTACACATTAGGTAGGTCTTCCAATTCCTTTAGCATGTGAACTGTTTTCTCCTGACACAGGCATGAGATTTGGCCCTGGTTATTGTCCTGGGGGCCTAAAGCGGTGTTTTAGAATAACAAGTATCATCACATGTAAGGCATCTGCCTCTAAAGGTCCTTGCATGGTCTTTAGGCAAAAATAAAGTCTTCTCTTTTCTTCAGGCTAAAAGGGTATGCTCTCCTTTGGCAAAGAGGGAGAGGATACTTTGCCCCCTTGGTGGGTAAAAGGAATCTAAGTTTTCTTAGATCACGTCCCAAATAATGTACCTGCTCCCAATAAAGTGGGGAAAGTGAGACAGAGAAAAGACAGAAAGGGGAGAAGATGCAATTAAGAGTCCATTCCTGACTGTTTCACTACTGTAAGAAACCAGGGCTCCCTCCTGCTTTAGGGATTGTTGTTGAGTATGCACTTGTCCACCAAGAGGGAAGAAAAGCTGGAGTATTTATCTACCAGCTACCATTTTTCATTGGTTGAAGACTTTCCCAGGGCCCTTTTACCCCAGCATTTCTCAGATGCTCTACACATGTATTTAGGAAACCTCCAAGCCACTAGAGAAAGTCCTGAAGCAAAGAAACAGAGAGGGACAGGTACGGGAATGATAAACTATCAGTATGCACAGGAAATGTTCACCAAATCTTTAAGTATTATATTCTAAGATAGGGGATTTGTATACTTATATACTCCAATACTACTTTATTGGAGAGGAAAACAGGAGTGTGTGAAAGTATAGGAGGAAAACCCAATATAAACACATGACTGACTGCTCAAGCCCATGACATTTTCCCCAAAAGCCATATAAAATGTATCTAAGGACCTCTGTGGGTGAAGAGAGAAAGCAGAGCCAGTGGTTAAACATTCAACCAATGGAAATGAGCAATGTTTTGCCCTTCAAGGTGTTAATTGTCTATACTTCCAGGATGAATATATGAGGGCCCCAAGAAGTGTCCTAGTGTAGAAGGTGAAAGCTTTGTGGCACAGGTAAGATGCTGTCAGATTGCCTCTGTGTAAAGTTGATCATAGTCCACACAGAGCCAGTTGTTACAGTACAGATGATATAAGAAAAAGGAGGCTGAGAATATGGGAAGTGTGGTGCATGAGTGATGTTTGACCAGGAGGCTAACAATATATAACTAAAATATTGGCAATAGTATGGAAAGTGAAGGAGGAGATGCATTAGAATACTTTCCGTCTTTATCTTCCTCCTGACCAATACAAAGTGTAAATCAATCTTCCTCTAAGTCAATACTCATGTTAACACATAAAGGTGAGAACTAAAATACTAGATATAGAAACAATAAATCCTGACTCAGAAAAAGAACAAGTGGGATAGAGGTTCAATCAATCTAAGGAGTCAAGAAAAGAGTGAGGGGAGACAAAGGTTAAATAAAAAATGAAGACAGTGGAATTATCAAATGTAATGATTAAACATATCTTTAAAAGACAGATCATCTAGGATGCCATCCAAGACGGTAGCGCAGGAAGATTCTGAACTCGCCTCTTCCTGTGGAAACACCAAATCTAGCTTCATATGGACCAATTCCCTCTGAAAAATATCTGAAAACTATCTGAACAGCTCCTCTGCAACAAAGAATAAAAGGACTGCATTGAGAAAAGCAGGAGAGGCAGAGATGTAGTGTCACCAAAACCGCCCACCATTGGCACATAACTCACAATCAGGAGAGATCTCACAAATAATTGAGTGTCTCCCCGAGGAAGGGTTCAAGCCCTGCATCAGGACTCCAACACTTTGGACCTGCACCAGAGACATGAGCCCCCAAAATGGAAAACAATGGGCTTAACTCCAGGAAGCCCAAAGTGCTGTGGGAAATGGAAAATCTGATAATAAAGGGCTCACACAAAGATCCTTTTATACCAGGACCTAGCATAGAAGCAGCAGTTGAAAAGCACATGGATCATACATGGAAGAAATTCATTGGCTAAATTTCAAGTATCTGCTTGAGGTTCACAGTCTACTGAGACTTTGTCCAAGGACAGGGGCACTGGTAGGTGTCCTTTTTGTATTCTCACTCTACATTACTAGTGCTGGCACTGGCGGGTGCCATTTTTGCAGTACCTCTACTTTGTTAGCCCCAAAAGGCTTGCACTACCACCCAGCTTTCCTGCAGTTCTACTGAAGTCAGCAGGCTGACCCCAGTTTAGCCTGTGGGCTTGCCCTACCTACCCACTCTCCTAGGACCCAGTTTCAACTGGTCGGCTCCCCTGCACATGAGGTATCCTACAGTCCCCTGGCAGCTGGCAGGCTCCCCCTGGCCATGAGCTTCCTAACAGCCCCAATGAAGCCAGCAAGTGTATACACTCTACAGAGGAGATGTTCCTTAAGTACTTGGCTCTGGTAGCCAGTGGGGACCATGTTGCTGGACCTCATGAGACAGAAACAATTGGAAAAATCATTCTTGGCAAACTACCACCTGGGAAAGGCACAGACAGCAGACTAAAACACACTCCCCAGTTTTCCTGTAAAAAAAAAAAAAAAAAGAGAAAAGAAAAAAAAAAGCCTATACTTGTCCTGGAGTTTCATTCTATGGGGCATGCTCAGTGACCACTGGTGAGCGGATGCCATCTTTGCACTTTCCCTCTGCTTCACTACAACTTTCTGGTATTTCCCATGGAGGTACTTATATACTCATCTGGAGCCCTGATCTTTGCAACTGTCGCCAAAGGGAGACCTCTCAATTGCCTGATTTGGAGATTAGCAAGGATTATAACAGTAGTCACTGTATGTATTTGCATAGTTTAAAAGCTGTTGCTTGAGGCTCTGGCTTCCAATCAGCCTAAAAAATCAATGCTGACTGAGATTTCCCCTTTGGAACACTGACAGCTCACCACAACCTCAATGACTGGGCCCTTTCAAGAAGAAATCACGTTACTTAGACAATCACAAGGGTCTAGAAGACAACCAAGAGTTAGTACAAGGTTGAATGATAAGGCTTATCAAAGTTCACTCTTTTAAGACTGGGAGAGGTAGGAGTTATGTTAAATACATAGATAAAGATACAAAGAGACAAACAATGAGAAAACAGAGTCAAGTGTTCCAAACAAAATAATAAAGTAAATCTCCTGAAGAAAAAATCTTTAGCAAAATGGAGATAAGCAATCTACCTAATAAAGAGTTCAAAGTAATGATCATACAGATACTCACCAAACTCCAGAAATGGATAAATGAATGAGAACCTCAACAAAGATGGAAAATACAAGAAAATACCAAACAGAAGTCACAGAGCTGAAGAATACAGTATTCCAACTGAAAAATACACCTAAGGGGCTCAACAGTAGACTAGATCAAACAAACAAACACCAGTGATGTGGAAAACAGAACAGTGGAACTAACTCAGAGCAGCAAGAAGAAAACAGAATTTTGAAAAGTGAAGGTAGCTTAAGGGAACTATAAGATAACTTTGAGCAGAATAATATTCATCTAACAGGAGTTCCAGGAAAAGGAGAGAGAAAATGGCAGAAAACTTATTTGAGAAATAGAGGCTGAACCTTCCCTAACCTGGAGAAGGAAGCAGACATCCAGACCCAGGAAGCACAGAGAGTCCCAAATAATATGTACCAATTCAAAGAGATCCACACCAAGACATATTATGACTAAAACATCAATAGAAGAAGAAAATGCCTTAAAACACCATGAGAAAAACCTATTACATATAATGGAAACCCAATTAGACTACAGCTGATTATTCATCAGAAAATCTGCAGGCTAGACGGGAATGAAATGATATATTCCAAGTGGCAAAAGGAAAAGACCTACAATGAAGAATACCTACCCAGCAAGATTATCATTCACAATGATAATGATAATTAAAATATCTGACTGGTAAAGGCAATTGTGCAGTAAAAGTAGTGGATTAACCACATCAAAACCTAGTACATAGAGGTTAAGGCAAAAGTAGTAAAATAAACTATACCTGCACTAATTAAGGGGTATATACAATAAAATGATGGAGAATATGACATCAACAACAAACAAACAAAAAACATACAAGGGGTGGAGTAAAATGTAGTTTTTAGAATGAAGTCAAACTTAGATTTCTATCAAATTAAAGTACACTGCAATATATATAGGCTGTTGTATGTAAACCACATGGTCACCACAAAGCAAGAACCTATATAATATGCATAAAAGATAATGAGAAAATAACCTACATAACACTAAAGAAACTCATCAAACCACACGGGAAGAGAGCAAGGTAAGAAGAAACAGAGAAACTAAAAAAAACAATCAAAATCCAGTTATCAAAATGGCACACGGCATCTCAATCAATAATTACTTTAAGTATAAATGGAATAAGTTCTCCAGAGACATACAGTGGCTGACTGGATAAAAAGCAAGGCACATCTGTAAGCTGCCTACAGGAGACTCACTTTAAATCTAAGAACACACAAAGACTGAAAATAAAGGGATGGAAAAAGGTATTCCATGCAAATGGAAACCAAAAGAAGGTTGGTATAGTTATACCAGACAAAACACTTTAAAACATATTATAATGAAATGCAGAGAAGGGCATTACATAATGAAAAAAAGATCAATCCAACAAGAGAATATAGCATTTGTAATTATATATGCCTCCAATATAGAAGAACCTAAATAGGTAAAGCAAATATGAACAGACATGAAGGGAAAAGTTGACAGCAATACAATAAGAGTAGGGGAGTTTTAATAGCCCATTTACATTAATAAATAGGTCATACAGATAGAAACTCAATAGAGAAATATTGGCCTTAAAAGACACATTAGACCAGGATAGGATTAATAGATACATACAAAGCATTCCATCCAAAAGCAGCAGAATACACATTCTTCTCAAGTATGCATGGAATATTCTTCAGAATACATCACATGTTAGGTAAAAATCTCAATATATTTAACAAGAAAGCATATCAACCAACTTTTCCAACAAAAATTCTAAGAGGTTGGAAATCAATTACAAAAAGAAAACTGGAAAAAAATCACACATATGTGGATATAAAATAACATGTTACTGAACAACAAATGGATCAGTAAAGAAATCAAACAGGAAATTAAAAAAATAATTTGAGACAAAATAAAATGGAAATACAACATTCAAATTTTGGGGATGGGTCAAAACCAGTTCTAATATGGAAGTTCACAAAAAATACAGCCCTACCTTAAAACACAAGAGAAAACTTACTCCTAAATGAACTAGAAAAAGAAGAAAAAACACAACTCAATGTTAGGAGAAGGACAGAAATAATGAATAACAGTGTAAAATTAAATAGAGACCAAAAAAAAAAAAAATAGAAAAGATCAAATGAGACTAAGAGCTGGTTCTTTGAAAAGATAAACAAAGGGTCGCCTGAGTGTCTCAGTCAGTTAAGCGCCTGGCTTCTGCTCAGGTCATGATCTCAGAGTGGTGGGTTTGAGCCCTGCATGGGGCTCTGAGCTGACAGCTAGGTCAGAGCCTGGAACCTGTCTTTGGATGCCTATCTTCAGATCCCCCTCTCTCTGAGCCTCCCCTGCTCCCGCTGTCTCTCTCAAAAATAAATTTAAAAAAGAAAAGATAAAGTTGACAAATCTGTAGCTAGACTCACGAAGGAAATATAAGAGAAGGCTTAAATAAAATAAGAAATGAGAGAGGAGAGGTTACAAATGAGGGATAAAAATCATACGATTATCCAAATGGTGCAGAAAAATCATTTGACAAATTAGGACATCCATCTATGATAAAACTCTCAACAAAGTGGGATAGAGAGAATGTACCTCAACATAATAAAGATTATATATGACAAACCCATTGTTCTCAACCATGGAACACTGAAATCTTTTTCTCTAACATCAGAAAGAAAAGAATGCCCATACACCCATTTTTATTTAACATAGTACTGGAAATCCTGTCCACAGTAGTTAGACCAGAAAAAAAAAAATATATATATATATATGCTTTGGGAAAAAAAATAATAAAATGGTCACTACTTACATATAAGTTGAAACTATATATAAAAAACACAAAAGACTCCACACAAAAACTGTTAGAACTAATGTATTCAGTCAAGTTGCAGGATATAAAATCAATATACAAAAATCTGTTCTATTTCTATACAGTAGTAATACACTATCAGAAAGAGAAATATAGAAAATAATCCCATTAATAATAGCATCAAAAAGAATCCAATACCTAGGAATAAATTTAACCAAGAAGTGGAAGACCTCTATGGTGAAAACTATAAGAGACTGGTGACAACGCAAAAAGGTAGATATTCTGAGTCCTTGGATTGGACGAATATCGTTAAAATGTCCATACAACCCAAAGCAATTTAAAGATTCAATGCCTCTTCATCAAAATTCCAATGGTATTTTTCACAGAACTAGAAGAAATAATTTTAAATTTGTAAAGAACCAGAAGAGACTCCAGATAACCTAAGAAATTTTTGGGTGGAAAAAAAAAAAAAAAGAACGAAGTTGTAGGTACTAGGTTCCCTGGTTTCAAGTTATACTATAAAGCTATAGTAATCAAAACAGTATGGTACTGGTCTTAAAAACAGACACATAAATCAATGGAACAGAATAGAGAACCCAGAAATAAACCCACACATATATGGTCAATTAAAATGTGACAAAGTAGCCAAGAACATACAATAGACAAAGGACATTCTCTTAAATAAATAGTACTGGGGGAAAAAAATGAATAGCCCACACATAAAAGAAGGAAATTAGACAACTATCTTATACCATACACAAAAATTAGCTCAAAATAGATTAAGGAGTTGAATCTAAAACCTGAAGTCATACAACTACTTAGGAAACATGGACATCTGTCTTGGCATTGAATTTTGGATATGATCCAAAAGCAAAAGTAACAAAAGCAAAGACAACAAAAGAAAAAATAAAGAACTGAGACCACCTAAAAATAAAAAGGCTTCTTAACAGCATAGGAAACATTGATAAAATGAAAAAGCAACCTAATAAATGGGAAAACACACTTGCAAATCATTTATTAAATGATTTGATGATATAACCAAAGTACATAAGAACCTAAACAACTCAATTTAAAAAATGAGGAGAAGATATAAATATTTTTCTAAAAATGACATACGTATGGCCAACAGGCAAATGGAAAGATGTTCATCATTAATTATCAGGGAAATATTATGCACTTTTGGTGAGAATATAAATTGGTATAGCCACTGTGGCAAACAGTATAAAGATACCCCCAAAATTAAAAATAAAACTATCATATGATCCATCAATTCCACGTCTGGGTAATTATCCAATGAAAATGAAAACATTAACTTTAAACGAGAATGTGGGGGCACCTGGGTGGCTCAGCTGATTAAGCATTGGACTCTTGATGTCAGCTCACAGCCATTAGATTGAGACCCGTGTCTGGCTCCGCACTGGATATGGAGCCTGCTTAATATTCTCTTTCCTTTCCCCCATTTCATTTTCAAAAATATATATATATACACTCCTATATTCATTGCAGCATTATTTATAATAGCCACATGGCTACTATGATATAGCCACAACAATGTGGCAACAACCTAAGTATTATTGATAGAAGAATGGATAAGGAAGATAGAGAGTATGTGTATACATAAATGGAACACTACTAAGCCATAAAAAGGTGGAATTCTTACCACTGGTGACAACATAGTTGGAACTTGACATTATTATGTAAGCGAAGTAAGCCAGAGAAAGACAAATCCTGTATGACTTCACTCATGTGGAATGTGAACAAGAAAACATTTCAAATGAACAAACAAAAGTCATAAATATAAAGAACAGATTTGTAGTTAGTGGGAGTTGGCAGTGAGTGAAATAAGTGAAGAGGTCAACTGTATGATGACAGATGGTAACTACACTTACTATGGTGATCACTGTAGTATATACAAAGATGCAATTATTATGCTGTACACCAAAAACTAATATAGCGTTATACACCAATGTTACTTCAATTAAAAAAAAAGTAATATCAATTAGATATACAAGCCAAAGAAAAGTAAAAATATAATCTTACCAGCTCTTTAAAAATTGGTATTGGAGGCCCGCCTGGGTGGCTCAGTAGGTTGAGTGTCCAACTTCGGCTTAGGTCATCACCTCACAGTCTGTGATTTGGAGCTCTGTGCTTCAGATTCTGTATCTCCCTTTCTCTCTGCTCCTCCCCTGCTCACACTCTGTCTCTCTCCTACAAAAGTAAACATTCAAAAAAAATTTTTAATTGCATATTGGTTTATTAGGATCAGTTTGAAAAATTAATGGAAGAGATGCAACTATCAAATATTAAAGAAAATACTGTTAATGTCAAAATATTTAAATAGGCCTAGGGTGCCCAGGTGGCTCACTTGGTTCAGTGTGAGACTCTTAATTTTGGCTCAGCTCATGAGTTCACAATTCATGGGATTGAGCCCTGTGTCAGGCTCTGCACTGACAGCATGGAGCTTGTTTGGGATTCTCTCTCCTTCTCTCTGCCCCTCTCATCCTCCTCTCAAAAATAAACATTAAAATATATTTAAGAGTGCCTGGGTGGCTCAGTCGGTTGGGTGTCGACTTCAGCTCAGGTCATGATCTCATGGTTGGTGAGCCCCACATCAGGCTCTGTGCTGACAACTCAGAGCCTAGACCTTGCTTCAGATTCTGGGTTTCCCTCTCACTGTCTGCCTCTCCCTCGCTTACGCTGTCTCTCTTTCCAAAAATAAATAAACATTAAAAATATTTATATGACACTAGGTTTTCCAATACCAGGATGATGTGTTTGTCCCTAACAATGCATTTTTACAGACGGAAAATGTACCACAAACTTGTATGTACCATGAACATAACCTCAATATAAAGCAAGAACTGGCAGATTTTATTGTGATTGTAGATTTTTTAAATTTTTCCTTATTTTTCCATTATAATTCTCCCAAATTGATAAATGAATTGATAAGTATAGAGAAAAACTTAACCATTAACAAGCTTCTTTTGCGAAAAGTACCTAGAAGAATCCTACAGCTAACAAAAATAGAATATTTATAAAATCTGATACATATACATATATATCTCAAAATAATTAAAAATAAAACTAACATATGATCCAACAACTCCACTTCTGGGTATTTATCTGAAGAAAATGAAAACACTAAAAAGATACATGTGGGGGTGCTTGGGTTGCTCAGTTGGTTAAGCATCTGAGTCTTGAGTTCAGCTCAGGTCATGATCTCACAGTCAAGATATTATATATATATTGATCTCACAGTCTATATATACATACATACATACATACACATACACATACATACACATTTTAAGATACTTTTGGTTTCCAAACAATTGATATGCAGACCATGGTCTCTGACTGCAATGTAATTAAGTAAAAAGTCAATGAAATTTTCTACAATAAATTTAAAGGAGCTTTTGCTGGTTTGCCTAGCTTTATATTTAATAAACCCACATGTACTCAGTATGCAGCCTCATTTATTAACTCACAGCCAATTTTGTTTCATCTATACCCCACTTACTTCCCTATTACCATATTATTTTGAAACAAATCTAATAAATCAGTCCTTGGAAACACAATGAAATATTTATGAATAAGTAAAGAATCTAACCTATAGGGTGTTTAAAAATCTCTGTATCTTATAAGTTTGCTTTTATAGTTCGTTTGATCTTTGTGAAGACTTAGAAACAAAGAAATAAGGTTGGCCAACAAAGAAAAATTCCATTATATTGATCTGACTGTAGAATGTGTGTTGGTGGAGAGAGAATACAGGGGATGGTGATAAACAGACCAATTGCACTCAACATAATGCACTGAAAAGGGCCTAAACATATGGTACCTGGAAGAGGTGGCATTACTAATAATGAAATAAGAACCACTCAACAGATGCCAGATTCCTACCACCTAGAACAAAAACAATTTTCTTTAAGAAATAGTTTTCCATGAGATCTGGATGTGAAAAAGGAAACATAAAACTGAAACAAAATATAGGATCATATTCTGATGAAATCCCAGTAGGAGAGTATTTCTTAGACAAAACAAAGAAAGGAAATGTGTTTAAATCGTTTGCTTTTGTTTTGTGACAGATATAATTACCTTAAAATGTAAAACTTTCAAGTCATAGATCAAGGAACCATAATTACAACAAAAATAGCCAAGAATTATATTCGGTGTAACTGAAGAATTCCTAGAAATTAATAAGAAAAGAGAACCAATAGAAAAATGGGCAAAAACAATGAAAAAATTCACAAGAGAAAATAAAAATGGCCAATGGCCACAAAAGATCAACTTCGGTGATTATCAGAGAAATTAACAATAAATTTCCCTTAAATAGGTACTCATCAGACTGACAAAATTGAGTTGGAATTTTCAAACTATTAAAGACTGCTCTTAGAACTATAATTGGCACAGCTTCTCAGAAATATTGCCAAATTTGTTTCCCCAATTTGTGGATTAAAGGGTATATGCATTTATGCTTCTGGGGATATTCTCTAGAGAACTTCATATGTATCAACATGTACAATGATATTTATTGCATCAAAATAAATAGCAGTGAAAAATGGAAATCAATGTGATATACATTTTGAAAACGAATAAACTGGGCTTTGGTTAATAATAGTATATTGTTCAGCAAATATATGCATATGTTTATGTATATACATACACATGTATTCATATATTTATATATACAGAAACATATACACAGAAACCTATACATATCCTGTATAAATATGGACTGATCTTTAAAACTTAAGTGGAAGAAAAGAGACTGAAGCATGCACATTCTAGAAGATACACAGTATGAGGGCATTTACATAAACTTTTTGTAAAAACTTTTTACAAAAATCAAGTAGTGTTTAATACATAGTTTTATAGATTTGCTGTATAGATAAACATAAATATAGTCCTCTTCACAGAAAAAGAAACCATCGGAACATAAGCTTTTGCAGACATTTTTCTTTCATAAAATACATAAATTTTCATGTAGAAATGGCAAGAGTTCCCACACTGTGCTCCACGGTCTTATTACACACCCCAGGAAGCATTATAACCCTAGAACTGATTGTTATCAAAGACAGCTGCATGGTTTCCGGCTCTGCCAGATTTCCAAAAATATCAAGAGCAAACAACTATGTATAGGGTTCTGGATGTGAGAGTTTAAGAAATAGAAGAAAGGCATGGAAGCCAACTTCTTTTCTCCCTGTAAGACTGCAGGACTGAAAAAGTACTGACAATGGACTCTTCCTCCCAATTTGCCGGCAGAGATTGGCTGTTCTTCTATTTGTTACTGAGCACTTCAAGTGAGACAACCAGGAAACATTTCTAAGTTTGGTTTCTTGGCTGGGCAGGCTGGCATTTTTGCACCTAACCATTCAAACATAAATGGGAAGGACACACTGTCTTGGAAATGGTAGTAGATCTAGGACGGAGTCAGCCCAGAACTAGACCTAATCACTTCAGCTAAATCTACTAATCTTAGTGTTCCATTATACTTCATCTAGGAAGGCAGTTCCTGCTCCTCACCAATGCCTCTTACCATGTGGTCCTGGACCTTAGCTTCTCAATGATACTGCTGGCACAAAATGTGGTTGCTTGCTGACTGCAACCTGGCAGCAAGTTCTTCTTTGAAATGTGGTGTGTACTTTTCTACATGTGCAAAGCACAGTAAATAATGCAAACACCTTCCAGCTGTCATATCCTTCAAAGTCTGCCTCAACAGCAAAGAGCTGCCTTTCCCAAGGTCACTCCCATCCAGAGTGCCCACAGCTGGGGACTGAGTAAAGCAGAAGTATAAAGGATGGCAATTCCACTCTGGGTTGTGACAAATCACATGGGCAATAGTTTCTCCAAAACTCCCTGCCAACTTAGCTAAAGCTTTGCTTGATCGACCTAGCATTTTTACTTCTTCTTCTATCTAATCTTGCTTCTTTCCTTTCTCTTTCACAAGTACTGATTCCCAGTAAATATAATGTATCTCAAACTTCATCCCAATGTTTGCTTTCAGAGAACCAAACCTAAGAGTCTGTAGTAGAAACACAAAGATGAGACTCTAGAACTGGGTTGCTACAGGCTGCCTGGAAGACAATGAGGAGCCCCTTAATGGAACCTTCATTACTGTTGCACAGACAGACCTTGGCACAAGATGGCAGTTCAGCTGTTAAGGCTGGCAGGACGGCCCAGCTGAGGATATGCTTGGTTGAAGAGGGAAGAAAAAGATTATGCCGCAAGGAGCTGAAAAGCACAGCCAGGGTGTGTGAGCAGGAATCAGAGAAGTACATATGGAGTAGATCATGAGTATGCTTGATTGAGAGGACTAAAATACTCCCCATCAATCAACTCTTCATGCAATCTAGGGTTTTAAAATTGGTTAAGAAAAATACTGACTTGGGAATATGTTCCTGAAATACATGGTTTAGCACCCTAGCAAGAATTCCAAGAAATGGTGTGAACTTGTTGCTACAATAACTCCTAGAAAAATGGATAAAACAACGGCTTAGGCTGAAGAGGCTAAAATGTAAGAATTTCCATGGAATATGTGGAGAAAGGTATTAAAAAGCTTAGGGGGGGGGGCGCCTGGGTGGCTCAGTCAGTTAAGTCTCCGGCTTCAGCTCAGGTCAGATCTCACGTCCGTGGGTTCAAGCCCCGCGTCAGGCTCTGTGCTGACAGCTAGCTCAGAGCCTGGAGCCTGCTTCCAGTTCTGTGCCTCCTTCTCTCTCTGCCCCTCCCCCTCTCATGCTCTGTCTCTCTCTGTATCAAAAATAAATAAAACATTTAAAAAAATAAAATAAATAAAAAGCTTAGGGAAGAACAAGCACATATCCCGTCCCTATGCACTTTTGCCTTCTAAAAGGTAAGGGTGGAAACAAGAGCTGCCAGAGCATTCCTGCCTCTGATTACTAATGGGAGAGGTGATTCAGAGGGACACATTTCCATCCAATTTCATATTCTCCAAGCACAGAAAAATAAGGGAATATTTGGTGATTGTTGGAGGAAGATGGCAAAAGTAGGAGAATCCTGAGCTCACCTCATCCCACAGAAAAGTGGGGTCAAAGACTATATACAACTTATCCTGAAAATGACCTGAAGCCTGGAAGAACAGACCTCCCACAATCAGTCACAGAGAAACCACATCAAGAAAGGTAAAAGGGACAGAGACACAGTCAAGAACCAAACCCCCAGCAACTAACAAGAAATGGGAGGGACATCACAGGCACAAAGGAGCAAGGGGCCTAGACTACACCACGCATTCCTGGACCTGGGGACAAAAGAAAAGAAAATTGTTACATACAAGAGAGACCCCATAAGGCTACCAGCTGATTTTCCTGCAGAAACTACATAGGCCAGAAGGGAGAAGCATGATATATTCAAAATGCTAAAAGGAAAATACCTATAGCCGATAACATCCAGCAAGATTATCATTAAGAATTAAAGGAGAGATGGTTTCCCAAACACAAGTTAAAGAACTTTACCACTAAACCACACTTACAAGAAATGTTAAAAGGGAATTCTTTAAGTTAAAAGAAAGAGCCATAACTAGAAATAAAAAAATATATATATAAAAGTAAAAAATATCACAGGTAAAAGCAAACATATATAAAAAAATATAGATTAATTACTTACAAATCCAGGATGTAGGTTAAAACACAAAAGTAGTAAAATTAATTATATCTACAATTAGCCAAGGCATACACAGAATTAAAGATGTAAAATGTGATATCACATATGTAAAACATGATGGGGGAGTAAAAATTTAGTGCTTTTAGAACATGTTCAAACTTAAGCAACTACCAACTTGATAGAAGATCACTGTACACATAGAATGCTATAATAGGAACTCAAAGGTAGCCACAAATAAAAAACCTATAATAGATACACAAAAAATAAAGAGGAAGGAATCCAAACATAACACCAAAAAAGCCATCAAACCACAAGCAAAGAGAGTAAGAAGAAGCAAGGAACAGATGAGAACTACAAAAACAACCAGAAAACAACAAAATAGCAATAAGTACATACATATCAATTACTTTAAATGTAAATGGACTAGATTCTTCAATAAAAAGACATAGGGTTACTGAATGAATAAAAAAAAAAGCAAGACCCATCTATATGCTGCTTATAGGAGACTCACTTCAGACCTAAAGACACATACCAATTGAAGCAAAGGGATGGAAAAGATGTTCCATGCAAATGGAAGCAATATAAAAAATAAAAAATCCTGAGTAGCAACACCTATATGAAACTAAATGAACAGTAAAACAAAGTTTATAGTCAGAGACCAAGAAGGACATTAGATAATGATAAAGAGATTAATCCAACAAAAATATATAAGAATTATAAATATGTATGCACCCATCATAGTAGCACCTAAATGGATTAAGCAAATATTAAGAGACATAAAGGGAAAAGTTGGTAGTAATACAGTAGTTGGGGACTTTAATACTCCACTTACATTCAACAGATAGGTAACCTAGACAGAAAATCAACAAGAAAACATGGTTTTGAATTACATATTAGACCAGATAGATGGTGTAACAGATATGTACAGAACAATCCATCCAAAAATAACAGAGTGCACATTGATTTCAAGTGCACATAAAATGTTCTCCAAGATAGATCACAAATTATGCTAGAAAGTCTCAATAAATATAAGACTAAAATCATATCAATCATCTTTTTTGACCACAATGGTTTGAAAGTAGAAGGCAGAAAAGAGAGTGCTTTCTAGCAGAAAAGAGAATATATTGGTTTCTACTCTGCAAAAAAGTATAAAGAAGAAAAACTGCAAAAAACAAAAACCCATAAACACAATGAATATAAACAACATGCTACTTACAATCAATGGTCAGCAAGGACACAAAATAGGAAATTAAAAAGTACATGGAGACAAAGGCAAATGAAAACAATGATCCAAAATCTTTGGGCTGCAGTAAAAACATTTCTAGGAAGAAGTTTATATCAATACAAGCTAACCTCAAGAAATAAGAGAAATCTCAAGCAATTTAACCTTACACTTAAAGGAACTAGGAAACAAAGAATAAAGAATAGACAAAACAAAGAATAAAGATCAGAGAGGAAATAAATTAGAGACAAGAAAGAAAGAGGAAGGAAGGAA
>NC_043708.1:85514513-85536517 GCF_006229205.1 Suricata suricatta | reverse complement strand
TCTTTGGGCTGCAGTAAAAACATTTCTAGGAAGAAGTTTATATCAATACAAGCTAACCTCAAGAAATAAGAGAAATCTCAAGCAATTTAACCTTACACTTAAAGGAACTAGGAAACAAAGAATAAAGAATAGACAAAACAAAGAATAAAGATCAGAGAGGAAATAAATTAGAGACAAGAAAGAAAGAGGAAGGAAGGAAGGAAACAAACCAAGAGCTGGTCCCTTGAAAAGATCAACAAAATTGATAAACCTTTAGCCAAACTCATTTAGAAAAAGGGAGACTCAAATAAAATCAGAAGTTAAGGAGAAATAAGAACACACACAACAAAAATAGAAATAATTATAAGAGAATATTGTGAAAAATTACATGCCAACAAATAAGGCAACCTAGAAGAAATGGATAAATTCCTAGACACATGTAATCTTCCAAAACTGAATCAAGAAGAAATAGAAAATTTTAAGAGACCAATTACCAGTAACACAATTGAATCAGTAATTTAAAAAATATGAACAAACAAAAGTTCAGGATCAGAAGGCTTCATAGGTAAACTCTACCAGTCAACTAAAGAAAAGTTAAAAGGTATCTTCTGAAACTATTCCAAAAACTAGAAGATGGAGGGAAACGTCTAAATTCATTTTTCAAGGCCAGTGTTATCCAGATACCAAAACCAGACAAAGACACTAAAGATAATGAAAACAAGAAGTCAAAATCTCTGATGAACACAGATGCAAAAATACACAACAAAGTATTAGCAAACCAAATTAACAACACATTTTAAAAAACTGTTCACCACAATCAAGTGGGATTTTTTTTCCAGGGATGCAAGAGTGTTTTCATACTCATGAAATCAATCATTATACTACATCACTGCCAGAGTCCAGCTCCAGCAGGTCCAGGAGTCCCTGAAAGAATGGACGGTGTCGGCACCAGAGAGTAATGAGAGCACCACAGTTTCTTTCTTGAGCACCAGGCAGGCATCTCTGCTCTGTCTGCTTTGGTGTCTCTTTTATTGATCAAGCAATAACATGACATAAGAAAATAGAAACTGTTTACAAAGACTAATTCTTATTGAGAAGGTGCTTTAATCATTGAAAGTGTACAGAAACAAGTTTTACAGGAGTGTTTTTTAGAACCATCCTATTTGTTCTTGGTGCTAGTCTCCCAGATTAAAAAGTAATGAACATATCTTGTTTTGTACACGTTGGTTATTGACCAATATTTATGACTTTGTTTTTTAATTAACAAGTTACAACCAAATCATGTAATGTTCTTACAGTGAATTTGAGTAAATTTTATAACCAAGAATATAACAGGATGTTTTTAGTAGAAAACAGGATTAACATACATATTATTAAAGTTAGTAAAGCTAAGGTTAAAATATAAGGTTAAGTTGTATATAGATAGGCTAAGAGTTATTGTGATTGGCTTATAAACTACAAGAGAAAAAAGAAAAGAAAAAATGTCTATTAAGTTGCTTGAGAAGACCCTTTTTGTGATGTAAGCACAAAGGGGGCCCTATGTGTGTTGCCCTTGGACCTGGGTTTTCCACATTCTTATCCATCGTCATAACTGAAGTCAGTACAAGAGAGGATATTTGTCGAATGTAGACTTTGGGAGGGTATCATGACTGACCTTGTCTTCTACTTCTAATCTCCAATTTAGGCTCCAATTTTCTTCAGACCAGACTCAGATGGACTATGTTTTTGACCTTGTTTTTAATTCTTATCTCCAAATTAGGCTGCTTTTCTCTGGGCCAAACTCAAATGCAATTTTTGTGTTTTTAACCCCTTCAGATCTATGCTTCGGCTCTGCAAGGCTCATTAGAAGACACTTTTGTCAAATATTTATAATGTTTCGATCCAAAATCTCTTATGCAGGGACAGAAAAAGGTTTTCTTTTTATTATGGGGTAGCTGTGTGGGGAATATCGGTCTGATTTGGAATGCTGTGAGGCCTAATCGATGGCAACAGGCTTAATTTCACATGAGCAGTAGTAGCAGGAGATATCAGTTTTGCCTCTCATAACAGGAGCTGTGCAAATGTCTGCCATTTCCTCACTGTGACTGTGTCATCCAGCAAGGCCGATGTGGCTCCCAGCACATCACATTAACAAGAGGAAGGATAAAAACTATATGATCATCATAAGAGATGCAGAAAATGCATTCAACTAAATACAAGATCCATTCATGATAAAACCTCTCAACAAAGTTGGTTCAGAGGGAACATACCTCAATGTGATAGAGATCATTTATGAAAAAGCCACAGCTAATATGATACTTAATGGTGTAAAACTGAAAGCTTCCCCTCTAAGATAAGGAACCATACAAGGACGTCCACTCTCACTGCTTTCATTCCACATAGTACTGAAGCCATAGCCACAGCAATCAGATAAGAAAATCAAATAAAAGTCATCCAAATTGCAAAGGAAGAAGTAAGACTGTCACTGTGGGCAGGTGACATGATGCCATCTAGAGAAAACTCTAAAGACTCCACCAAAATATATTACACCTAATAAATGATTTCAGTATAGCTAGAGGATACAAAATTAATATACAGAATAAAATACCTCATAATAAATTTAACCAAGGGAATGAAAGACCTAAACTCTGAGAACTGTAAGACATTGATTAAAGAAATTAAAAAATGGCACAAAAGGGTAGACATACCATGCTCATAAATTAGATTATTAAAATGTCCATAGTACTCAAAGCAATCTACAGATTCAATGTAATCCCTTTCAAAGTACCAAGAGAATGTTTCACAGAATAGTCCTAAAATATGTACAGAATCACAAAAAACCTTAAGTAGCCAAAGCAATATTGAAAAACAGGAAAGATCTGAAATTCTCCAATTCCAGTTTCCCAGATATACCACAAAGCAACAGAAATCAAAACAGTGTGGTACTAAGGTCATGTAGGTCAATGGAAAATAGAGAGCCCGGAAATAAATTGATAATTATATGATAAACTTATCTATGGTAAAGGAGGCAAGAATATATAGTGGAAAAAACATAGTCTCTTCAATAAATAGTGCTTGAAAAACTGGACAGCTACATGCAAAAGAATGGAACTGGACCACTTTTTTATTCCATGCAGAAAAATAAACCCAAAATAGATGAAAGACCTAATGTAAGACCTGAAGTCATAAAACTCTTAAAACAATACATGGGCAGTAATATCTTAGACAATGGCCTTTGCAACATATTTATGGATCTGTCTCCTCAGGCAAGGGGGGGAATAGCAAAAATAAGTTATAAAAAAAAAGAGATACTACACCAAAATAAAAAGCTTTTATACAGCAAAGGAAACCATTAACAAAACTAAAAGGAAACATACAGAAGGAGAAGGCATATTTGCAAATGATATATCTAATAAGGGATTAATACCCAAAATATATAAAGAAAAGATACAACTCAACATACATACAAACATACACAAAAGACAATCCACTTTAAAAATGAGTACAGGACTTGAATAGACATTTTTCCCAAGGAGACAGATGGTCAATATTCCACATGATAAAAATCTTGTTGTGATGAGCACCAGGTATTGTATGGAAGTGTTGGATCACTATACTATACACCTGAAACTAATACTAAATGGAATTTAAATTTTTCTTAATGTTTTTTATTTATATTTGAGAGACAGAGAGAGACAGCACGAGGAGGGGAGGGTCAGAGAGAGAGGGAGACACAGAATCCGAAACAGGCTCCAGCCTCTGAGCTAGCTGTCACCACAGAGCCTGACCCAGGGCTCGAACTCACGAACCGTGAGCTGAAGCCAAATGCTTAACTGACTGAGCCACCCAGGTGCCGCAACTAAATGGAATTTAAATAGCAACTAAAAAAAAAAAAAGATGCTCAACATCACTAATCATCAGAGAAATGCAAATAAACACCACAATAAGATACTGCCTGACACCATTCATAATGGCTAGTATAAAAAATACAAGAAATAACCTTTTTGGCAAGGATGTAGAGAAAAGGGTATCTTCATGCACTGTTGGTAGGATGCAAATAGGCATTTCCACTGTGGAAAACAATATGGTGTTTCTTAAAAAAATAAAAATATAATTATTATATGAAATAGTAATTCCATTACGGGGTACTTGGATGGGCATGTAATGAAAATGAAAACACTAATTTAAAAAGATATATGCACCTCTGTTCATTGTAGCATTACTTATAATAACCAAATTATGGAAGCAACCCACTATCCATCAACAGATGAATGGATTAAAATATGGTGTACACACACACACACACACATACACACACACACACACACACTGGAATGTTACTCAGCCATAAAGAAGAATGAGATCTTGCCATTTGTGACAACACAGATGGGCTTAGAGGGTATTATTCTAAGTGAAATAAATCAGAGACAGACAAATACCATATGATTTTCTTATATGTGCAATCTAAAAAACAAAACAAATGAACAAGCAAACAAAGACACACAAATATACCAAACAATCTGGTGGCTGTCAAAGGGGAAGTGAGCAGGATGGTGGGTGAAACAGCTAAAGAGGATTAAAAGGCAAAAACTTCCAGTTATAAAATAAATCACAAAGATGAAGAGAGAACAGTCACATAGAGAATATAGTCCTTAACATTGTAGTAATGCAGTATGCTCGCAGATGGTGACTACACTTAATATGGTGAGCACTGAGTACATATACAACTGACAAATCACTATGTTGTACACCTGAAACTAATACAGCATTGTATGTCAACTAAATTTCATTTTTTTTAAATGCTAGAATAGCTATACCATACTCAGTTGGAAGACCTACCACATGATTATGCTCCACATGAAAGCCCATTACAAACACCATTTACCAAGACTAGCAGGAATGTCATATTGAGAAGGGCACTAGCTTTACTCCACACATCAGTGATGGTATTTGGAAAGATGGTTATATACCTTGACTCAGTTACGGTAATTGGATTGGAATGACTGTCTTTGACAAAGTACAATTCCCATATTGAGGTTTTGGACTTCCCCGCTATGAAATATTTAATCCCATAGGCTAAGTGGAAGCTTGTGAACCTGCCCTACCAATGGCCAAAGCAGTAAATCATAAATAATACCAAATTTTGGGGAGGGAGATAGTGGATACTAGTGTTACCTTTAAAGACTTCAAGAATACAAGGATGGTAATGACAATCATAGCTTTATGTAATTCTCCACCTGGTCCCTACAGAAATCAGACAGATCTTTGGGGAAACTATAGACTACCAAAAGCTCAACCAGGTAACAAGTATAATCACAGTCACTTACCCTAACTCCCAGTGACTCAACTGGGGACTTAATTTATGCCTCTTTGCATCTCCTGAAAAAAATCGCGGCATAGAAAAGTCCTGTTGCCCAAAGATCTTACACTTTCACAGAGGACATAGTAAGCATCCTATTAAATTGTAAGCTACAGTTAGTTTATTAGCACTTTGGCCTCCTTGTTTATAGGAATTAGCAAGCAGAGCCACAATCTTGGCCGGATAAATTGACCTTGATCATTAGGAGGGGGTAGGCACAAACACAGGCAACCAACTTGGGCACTTCATGGGACCCAGGTGCCCATTTTTTACTATAAATGGAAATACTACAACCCTTGCCCAAAAAGGACATGGCAATCAGAGGCTTAAACACCTTGGAAGAAAGTCCCTGAATAGCTTAATGTTTTATAATAGTTATGCCATACTTAACCCAATGCCTACAATATGGATATAGTTCCTACATATTCTAGAACCTAGAACATAATATTGTATTGACTTACTTTTGCTGAATTTTAGATTATTGGGTATCTCTACTTCCCATAAAGTTAATGGTAAAAGATTTATTCTTTTATAAATGTTATTTATTTTCACATCGCAGCACCTGAGTTAAAGGTAGCCAATAGGGTTTTACTGTTCAGAAATACCATCTCTCTTAGGCAGAAGGTACCACAAACATGAGCTTGTGTTCTCACCTATTTCTCTCTTTTCTCTTTGAAGGTCACTATGGATACAACTGGAAAGTCAGACGATGACATCAACAAACACTGACCAACTATTTATCTTCTCTCTAGGTTCAGAAGATTGGGGTCAGTTCAGGGGAGCCCAGAATGAAGAAGAGCCTTTAAATAAACATCATACATTCAACTGAGGCCCCCTAGTGGCTGATGAAATGTCAGCCCAATTTCTCCCAATCTTAAAAAAGTTTGGTGGACATGCTGTTGTCTCTTTCCATATGTCACTTCATGGATCTGTATTATTTGCTTTTATTCCAATTCACACCCTTTTAGTAAATTTTATGTACATTCCTGGCACATCCTAAAACTTTCATCCTAGACCCACTGAGTACTGACAATCTAGAGTCATCTCTTCTCGGAATGGACACACACAAATAGGGCTCTCTCTACATTTATTTCCCCAGACTTCCTGTATAGGTTTAATACGTGAGGATAATGCATAAATTTAATGCTACTTACAAAATCATATCCTGAACAAATTTTTATATCCTTGAAAACAGATTCTCAACTTCTTTTACAAGATTTTCACAATTTTGGACTCTGTATACCCCATACATTCACTGGAGCATTATACTACAGTAATTTTATCTTTGGTGTACTGTCTTCAACCTTAACAGCTAGATTTCTAGTTCAAACAAGAATTCAACAAAACCCATAGTTCAAGTTGAATGGAGTTTGAACAACCCCAATGCACAATGCTGCAAAAATACGGATTACGATATCTTCCAAAATAACATATTCAAACATTGAACACTTCCTGTGCAAATGGTTTATCTTCAAAACTTTACCAACTTCTGCTTAAGAGTGAACTCCAAGTGACAAAGTAACTTTCAAGATACTAATCTTTAAGTACTTCCTGTATTTTAATCAAACTAAGCAAAGATATAGCCTAAAACATCAAAGATGCATATCCTATAAACACCAGCATGATTAAAGAGTCACACAGTGTTACAGATTTTTGCACCTTGTAGTGGCAGAAAGAGCCATAGAAGGGGCATGTGGCAACACAGAAACGTACATTTTAAGATACATCTCAGATTTCTGGCAAGTAGTAATCAACAGGGAGGACACTCTGATAATGTTACCATGGCAACCCTGGGACCAGACAAGATGGAAATGGAAAAGACTCTCAACACTGATAAGAGGTCAGCTATTACTCCCGCAAGTCCTGCTTGATCAATAAATCAGTAACCTCACATCTTTACCAGATTTAGTGGTTAGTGGTTAGTACAGGTGAATATTAGTGAATTATGGTCCTTCTAAGTATCTTTCAACCACCTAAGAACAATACTACAATACTTCAAAGTTAGATGTGTTTTTTTTAAATTAAGGAATAAAATTTCCCCTTGGTGCTTTTTAGTTGGAACGGGTTAACATGTAAGGATACTGTAAGTTTTCTGAGAATTCATATTTTTCTCTACTGTAAAGGACTCCCTGACAAGTTTTTAATGCCTTGTCCCCACCATTCAACACAAATATCTGGGTCCTTATTAGTGTGTGTAATATGAACGCCTAATGGTAGATAAAAGGAAACTCATTTAGTTTGCTCATAGTTTGTGACAGAGTCAGAATCATTTTAAGCATCAAGAGATGCTCCTTCCTGAGCTGTAGGTATTTGTTCACGCAACAGTCAGACACTGCTAGCTCTTAGTACCTATCACAAGTCCATCTCAAAACTTTCCAACCCACTATAGCCCCTGAAGACTCATGCCTTTCGTAAGCCATTAGCTATGTGCCAGGACAGGTGCATGGTGCAGTCGCAGCCTCCAGCCCACAAAGAACATCCTATGTCTGAGTGAAACTTGGTACTTCCCATTTTTCTGTTCATGGAATCATATAACATGAGACACGTGTAGACCTGAGGTCATCTAGTCTACTTACTCTCTTTACATAAAAGCTTCTTGACATGTAAAGTAAGTGACCTACCTAAGGTCAAAAGATCATTACCTGAAAAATGTAAACTAGATATTCACATTTACCCAATCTTGGGTCAAATGGCAAATACTTTGTTATTTTTATTTATTTATTTATTTTGAGAGAGAGAAAGAGTGCATGAGCAAGCGGGGGAGAGGGCCAGAGGGGGAGACACATGTACACACGCAAACACACAGTGAGTGAGAGAGAGAGAGAGAGGGAGAGGGAGAGAGGGGGAGGGAGAGAATCCCAAGCAGAATCGACGCTGAGCGGGGAGCCCAACACAGGGCTGGACCCCACAGCCCTAGGATCATGACCTGAGTCAAAATCAAGAATCAGACGCTCAACCATCTGAGCCACCCAGGCACCCCTACTTTGTCATCTTTATTTATTTTTTATTTTTTAAATGTTTACTTATTTTTGAGAGAGAGAAACAAAGTACCAGTGGGGGACGGGCAGAGAGAGAGTGGGGACACAGAACAGAAGCAGGCTCCAGGCTCTGAGCTGTCAGCACAAAGCCCAACATGGGGTTCAAACCCACAAACTGCAAGATCATGACCTGAGCCGGTCAGACGCTTAACCAACTGAGCTACTCAGGTGCCCGTTTTTTTTTTTTTTTTTAGTTTTTTAAGGCATCTTTAAATTTCAGATCTACAATCCTCCAAGAAGTCCAATGTATTACCTGATGATGATTCTTGTAATCCATGACTATGTCAAATAACATGCTAAAAAAACTCCAAAAAAGATTTGCTCTGACTGTACCCCCTAATTGTGGCACAGACACTGCTCACCTGCTTCTCCTAGCCCAGCCTGTAGTGCCAAATTCACGGTGCTTTTAAATTCTGCCCGTTAATCCCTTGCTACTCTGCTTTTCCAAATCAAATTCAGTCAGACTTATCTAGCTCTGTCTGAATGTGTCCCTTGATTGAGTGATGTTAGTTCAAGAAAAAACACTCAAATCAATTTAATGCAAATTCCCATTCACAGCCTGGTTGACCCATCAGGATACTGACAATAATAGATTGGAGTACTTAATTCCTAAGGCATGTGACTCATCGAAGCCTTAGTAATCAATTTCCATTGCAGTGACTGCATAATTCGTCTTTGGCATTTTCAAGCTCTGGAATACCAAGTGGTTGTTCATTTTTTTAAAGGCCTACACGTTCTTTTCCAAATAGTGAAGCCTTTCCCATGTCTTTGCAATCATTTCCTTATCTAAATTTCCATATGCTGCCCTGGCAAGGTGTCCCACCTATGAAGGCTTTAGATCAATAAAAATAATTGGCATGTTTTGCCTCCAGTTGCAGATGCCGAGAATAGATTACATGCTACTCTGGCAGACAATGGAGAGATGAAAGGGAGGCTGGCCACTGCCTCCATCCATATTAGTCATTAACTCTATATAGGACAGCCAGTAGGGTTTCTGAGAGTCTGAACCCCACTTCCCAAAGGTCCCCAATCTGGTTTTTTCTGCTCTGAGCATTGAAGTCAAGGAGAGCATACTCAAATAGGCAACTAGCAGATGTCTTTTCCATCTTGAGAAAGGCATGCTATGTTTCATCCAGACAGCGTTTGTGTCTGCATTTGTCACTTTCCTGTCTGTTTTCCTTTAACAAAAGCATTATGTTGAAAGCTGATTATGCCCTGAGAGTTCTCTCTGGCAACCAGGTAAGCTTTTGCTTCAGTTCTGGAATCTATGGGTAAGAGAATCTGTGAGAAATTAGGTCCAAAAAATATGTAGAAAAGAAGCAATCATTGTAGTAACCATATTCTATAGAAGCCAAGACCTGATGCAGAACTTTGTTCTTGCTGAGGCAGAAAACAAAATCAGGCTTGTTTCCTATAAGAAGTGGTGTTCCCCAAATGCAGAAGACCATATGTTTTGCCACGCCAACCATGGGAGCTGCAGTGGACATTCACTCATGATGATATTTATGTCCCTTTATAAGTAAACAAAAGTATTAAAAAAGTATTTAATGCTCAGACACATTAAATATCATGTGTCAGCGGGGCTCCTGGGTGGCTCAGTCGGTTAAGCGTCCAACTTCGGCTCAGGTCATGATCTTGTGGTTTGTGGGTTCGAGCCCCATGTTGGGCTCTGTGCTGACAGCTCAGAGCCTGGAGCCTGCTTCAGATTCTGTGTCTCCCTCCCTCTCCGCTCTTCCCCCACTATGCTCTGTTTCTGTCTCAATAATAAACATAAAAAATTAAAATATATATATATATATATATATATATATATATATATCATGTCAGAGAACATGTATCTCTTACACCTGTGGTCCTATCTCTTCTGTTGTAAATTTGTATCTTTTCAACTTATCAATGAAGAAATTGATGCCTAGAAGAGCGATTAGAACAAGAAAAGGATGTTAGTGAATCTTTAAGATTCTTCTCTGAATTTGGAGAGAAAATATAAGAAATTTGAAGAAAGTACTTGTGACAGTGTATGGAATGAAAGTGCTTCTCCAACTTCAGTGAATCCAATTAACAGGGCACATTTTTGTAGTCACTTAGTGTTAAACTAAATTTATATATGTAAATATGTCCACATATACATTTTGTATGCTAAATGTATAACGGTATGTAGAGTAAACTAAGAATTTAGCTAAAAATAAACTCCTTTATCATAAAACTTACTGTCCTAAAAATTTGTTCTATTACTAACCACACTGAAATTATTTCACTTACCAACTTGAAGGAGGGCACTTGTGGTGAGCACTGGATGTTAAATGTAAGTGATGAATCACTAAATTCTACTCCTGAAACCAATATTATACTATATGCTAACTAATTAGAATTAAAATTAAAAATTGAAACAAAAAAGATACTTTTCAATTTGAGCATGATGGACCACTGTGTTTGTCATTGTTAAAGAAAAATAATCCATTTTATACCACATATGGGGTACATTGCAAACTTCATGCTTTGGAACATCACAAGTCTGTACATATATATGGGATTTATGGGTTTGAGGACATATGTTTGTTTGAGGTAACAGTATGGTAATGACTATATACACAGGTCAATTCTATTGTTTTTGTACATAAAGATGGATAGTCCATCCTGAAAATGTTAGTTCTAATATCAGTAAGTGCAAAAACTGAACAAAGTCAAGTACACTTTAAGATCACTTAAAAGCCTACAAAATACAAAAAACTATATAGAGAAAGTTATATCACTAAACAACAGAGACAATATGACCCTAAAATTTCCTAGAGGAAAGAAAGAAGTCACCAACACAAAAAAAGGAATATGAATCAGAATTTCTTCATAACTGTCAACATTAACACTAGATGCCTGAAGGCAACAGATGTAATACAATGTCTTCAAAACTCAGAGGAAGGGGCACCTGGGTGGCTCAGTCAGTTAAGCATCCCACTCTCAGTTTCAGCTCAGATCATGATCTCACAGTTCCGTGAGTTCAACACATCATCAGGCTCTGTGCTGACAGCATGAAGCCTGCTTGGGATTTTCTCTTTTGCTCTCCCTCTGCCCCTCCCCCACTTGTGCACTGAAAAATAAATAAACTTTAAAAATTTTTTTAAAAACTTAGAGGAAAAAAAAATTGTTCTACTCTCACACCTGATGGGGTTTGTATAAGCAGAGAAATCCAGATTGAAAAAGCCATTTTCAGACCTAGAACTATATATACCTTTTCTCAAATGCTATTGGAGGATGAATTCTATCAAACCAAGGCTATAAACAATGACAACAACAACAGCAACAGTAAGAGAGATAATCCCAGAAATGGGAGCTCAAACATTGGAGGGCAGAGAAAGAAAGTCCCAGATGAGTAATAAGTCATGCCCAGAGCATAATCAATCCCACTTGGTGCTAGAGCACAGAGGCTGCCAGAAAAAGTTATGTCAGAAATAAAGGGAGCTGATGGATTTGTATTTTGGCATTTAGAAAAATCAGTTGGTATTTAACAGCTCACCTGAATGTTTTAGAAAACAGATACATAGCAAACTAAATATTGTTTAAGAAAAGAATCTTAATTATAGTATGTTACCTGGCTCAGCAGAGAGCAATATTTTTACAGTAATTTTGTATATGCTAGCTGGATTTAGCCAAAAGTTATGATAACTATTTTGAGAAGATCATGGATGTAGTTAGACTAAGGCCAGGGATAGAAGGTTGGACCAAATCACCAAATTCCATAAGAAGATACAATATCCCAACTGATAAGTAAATAAAAGGCAATACACATTTTCAATGCATACGTAAATTCCAGATAAAACAACTAAGAGTTGAACGAGGGTCCCTCTAGGGAGCAGTGGTGGAGGAGGGGATACAGGGAGAAAAGAGAATCAATGTTTTTTCTTACGCCCCTCAGCACTATTTGACTTTTTAACTCCATGAATGTATTATTTTGATGATTAATTTTAATACATTTTGACTGAAAGGATTCCCCAAGTACTGAATAGGATGAGTAAAATATGGTTCATACCTAGACAGACATTGAGAACTTTATCATCATTAGAATTTCTAAATTATACCAACTTTCAGAAAGAAATTCCTTTGTGAGTAACGATCCTGCAGATGTTTTGGCAATAACATCTATCCGTTGTTTTTCGGGGTTTTTTTGTGGGCTTGCATCCATTATATCAAATTTCTGAGTGAAATCTTAGATTTACACCTTTGCACAGGAGTAATATTTGGCTGTGTATTGACTTAAGTCGGGGTCTTCATACGAACAGCTGACACTAGTGAGGTCTTGTAGGAATAGTCTCTTCATTTAACTTTCCTCAAAGTATAGACAGAGCAGAGAAGGGGGAAAAAAAGGACGTGCAATGTTCTCTGGGTCTAGCCACGAACGGAAACATTCCAACTGTAAGTCGGAGGGAAAGGATAGTTAGGTGGAATCAGAAAAGTTAGGTAAAAAAGGAAATTAATAGACTATTTTAGACTTTAACACATGGAAAAGTCTCCTTCAAAGAGCTATGTTTCAATAATCTAGGATTGTCTCCTTCTGTAAAGATCCATTCAGATTAATTGGTTTTAAAAGAACATTTACATAATATGATAAATGCTGTTCATTATCTATGAGTTGAATCCATAAACCAGAGCATGGAAGACTTAGTTTTAATTTATTTTTAAATCAAACTTTGACATTTACAATCTTTTCTGTAACTATAATTAACAGATTTGGTAAAAGAGATAAGAGGTTGGGTAAGTTTAGCAAATTCTTCATCTTTCCCAGCAGACAATAAATCCTGTCTAAACACTCATTGTTTTATCCCTTGTCAGCTTTAAAGTTATGATGCAAACCACGGAATTAGTGTTAAATCATTGCTTCTCAATAGTAGGATAGGGACTTGGGAAGGAACTTGAAACTCCTATTTTTATAACCTTCTGTATTGTTTGAATAGTGAATCAATGGATGTACATGTTAAAACCAGTCCGTGAGATCAGTAAGGATACCATTGCAGTTATCTGAGAAAGAACTCTAGAAGGCACAGGGGTACCACAAACCAAACTGGCGCCCAGGCAGTTTCACCTGTGTGGTGTCTCCAAACACTGCTGAGAAGTTTTTTATTTTTCACAGTACCTTGACGTCAGTGTCAGAAGCCCCAATGAATGAGTAGAAGGAATGTAAAATCCTGCATTTATCCTTCTTTAAATGACTAATTTGATGACTTGTTTGAGTTTTCATGTTCTCAGAATATTTTATGACTCATATTTAGTGGAGAACTCAATAGCCTGAAGTCAATTCTAAAAAAAAAAGGGGGGGGGTTGCTTTGTTTTCACATTTGCTGTGCACCATGAAGTCCATAGCTATTACTCTTCGAGAAGGTAGCTAGACACAAGACAGATGAGTAGAAATGAAGGAAACAAGTGGACCATGCAAGAGACAAGAAAAAAGATGGGTGACTGACTTTCATAAGGAAACAACATAGTGTGATGATGCTCTGGGTAAGTGCAAACCTGGTAAAAGCATGAGCAAGTATGCGCTTAACACAAGTTCCAACAAGTCTGTGAAGCCAGCACAGGAAATAGCCTTATCTTGAGAATGCCCAGAAGAATTTCTTCCTATATATACCTCATAAATACCTCTGAGAGCCTGAGAAATAAAAATAGTATAGATGTATATTGCTATGGACTGAAGTATGCTCCTCTCAAATGCATATGTTGAAGCCTTAATACCCAATAAGATATGGTGATGAAACATTTAGGAGATTTTACTTAGATGAGGCCATGAAAGAGGGGTTCTCATGATGATATTAGTGTCCTTATTTAACAAAAAAAAAAAAGGAAAAAAGAAAAAAGAGGTACCAGAGTGCACATTCATGCGCTCTCTCTCTCTCTTACACACACACACACACACACACACACACACTCATACACACATGGAGCAAGATCATGGCTATCTGCAAGCCAGGAAGAGAGCCATCACAAGAACCTGACCATGCTGACACCATAATCTTGGACTTGCAGCCTCCAGAGCTATGAGAAAATAAATCTCTGGTTTAAGCTACCCAGTCCATGTGTTTTGTTATAGCAGCCCAAGCTGACTAATACAATGGTGTAACAAAGTTTGACTGCTGTCTACTCACACCCAACCATGGTGGGTAGCACTGGATTGTAATATCAAAACTACTGTGCTGGCACTGGGGAATAATACACATACACACACACACTTTCCATTTTAAAGTACCTCTCAGCTGGTGATCTTTCTCACATAACACTAGTGAGACATTAATGCCATGGTCTAGGGTCTTTAGTCCTACATTTAAAAAATATTTTTACGTCTTTTATTTATTTTTGAGAGACAGAGACAGCATGAGCAGGGGAGGGTCAGAGAGAGAAGGAGACACAGAATCCGAAATAGGCTCCAGGTTCTGAGCTAGCCACCAGCACAGAGCGCGATGCGGGGCCTGAACCCATGAACCATGAGATCATGACCTGAGCCTAAGCCGGATGCTCAACTGACTGAGCCACCCAGGCACCCCAGTCCTCCATTTTTTAAATGTTGAGGTTTTGTTCATAAGCTTTTCAATTTGTGATAGCAAGATGACCTCATGCCTCTCATTTGACTTCCATGCACAAAGAATGAAGGAGGAGTGAAAGGCTTGTTCCTCCACAGGCTTTGCTGAAGACCAGGCTTCTCTTTCTGAATAAAAAGGACAATGTTCCCCAATAGCTCATTTGCCCAAAGTAAGTCAGGTTCCCTGCCCTCCCCTTCTCCTCCACTTACATCAACCTGAGGAAAGAGATATCCATGAGTAGTTTAGACAAATCATGATTTGTTAGCCAGGATAAGGGTAGGCCCTTGAGATCACAGATGGAGCACTATCTGCTCCAGCTAAAACTAAGAATTTTTCAGCAGGCAAAAAGCTATGGATAGAGAAGCCATATGTCTTCCCACCTACCTTCTCTGCCTTATACTTAGAATAAGGGCTGATGAGCAGCTACCTCCTCTTCCAGCAAAGTAGCTAAATTTCTATGTAGGAGTTTCACCCATTGAATTTCCTTTATAAGTAAGGCCCTCAAAATGAATTTCTAATGGTAATTTGTCTTGTTATATATTAAAACAGAGTGACATTTGAGCAGGGCAGTAGTGTAGATGATTGCTAGCTTAGAGCAATAGGGCTCCCAGAGTGAGCTGAGAGAGTTGGCGGCAGACATGTACAGGATGGAGAAGCAGTAGAGTCAGTATAAGTGAATGCCGGGGAAACTTCCTGAAAGGGAATAGGCAGCTATTAAACCTTCTCAATATTGACTTATCACCTCTACAGGAAGGAGGAGTAACAGTTACATTGTGCAAAGTACTTGAAACTAGCACTGTCTGAGCCAAGTCACACAAGATTTTCAAAAAAGCAAAATATGGCTGTTGCTACAACTGCCTGTTACATATGCTGCTAGATCAATTGCACTTTGCTGATAGTGAATCTCTTTCCAACTCTAATAGCCACCTGCTGTAACTTTATGCGAAGTCAATGAGTTTCAGGATTTGACTTGTGAGCTTTCAGACACCTCATATGTAATATTTTTCATTACATTAACTTGTATGCAGAGAGATATAGAGGTTTTTATAATGCTCGGTAAGTTCAGTCTTGCTTTTTGATGGAATTTCAACAATAGAACTAGTTTATTACACCCTTGAGCTACATCCCTATCTGATATGGTACAGTAATGAGATTTTTAATACTTATTAACCTCATGAATTTTGCAAACTGATAAAATTGAAAGAAGGAACATCTATTGCATCACTGAGACCTTATTCAATGATTCTGTGTCTAATATGTTAAGGATATTAAGTTACCTCCTTTTTAAGGGTCAAAGAATAATTTTGAGCTATTCCTCAATTTTTTCTTTTTGACACAAATCCTTCCAATCATGGTGTGTTATTTTTTGCATCCAACTTGGATACAAGTTTTAAAATAAAGCCTGGCTTAATTTCAAGCTAGATATACACCTGTTTTTCCATGACTAACAGCAAATTCTTAGTTGGTGCCCAAATGATGTTTTAAAACAAAAGTATTTCATATAAAATACTGTCTTGATCTCTCTCCTCATATCACAACAAAAAATTTCAAATTAAGGGTACAAGACCCAGATTAAATAATAGTCACCATTTAAATACTTACAATGGACCAAGCCTTGTCTTAAGTGATATACTGAGCCAAATGCTCAGAAACCCTAAGACATAAGTATTTTTAACTTCTAAGACTGCTTAGGGTTCTATAAAATGGACATCTGGAATTTTAGCAATATCTGAGGACACCAGAAAATAAGTGAAAGAGCTAAGGATTTGTACCTTTTTGAAGGTCTGGCTTTCCCAAACTTGCCAGTCACTTTACACTCACACTATGGAGAAAGACCCTTCACTTCTTCTTCTTCCTATAGATTTGGAAATGAAATTTAGTTGCTTAAATTTCAGATTTATGGCCAGAAAAAAAATGAACAAGTATAGGCTATGTAAATATATTTTTAATTAGTCTGGCCCAGGAGAACTAGGAAAGGAATCACTGTGTGCCACATTTAACCCTTAAAAATAAGTAAATGACAGGGGCACCTGGGTGGCTCAGTCGGTTAAGCATCTGACTTCAGCTCAGGTCATGATCTCACGTTTTGTGGGTTTGAGCCCCATGCCGGGCTCTGTGCTGACAGCTAACTCAGAGCCTGGAGCCTGCTTCAGATTCTGTACCTCCCTCTCTCTCTGACCCTCCCCTGCTTGCGCTCTCAAAAATAAATTTAAAAAAATTAAAAATTAAAAAAAATGACTAATTATAAATAAGTAAATGACCACTAGTTAGTATGAAATACTCTCCATATTCTTTATGCTGTTGTAAGCCTGGCTATGAAAATTATCTATGCCTTTTGTTCTAGCAAGCCTGAATTACCTAGAATACCTCTATCCAATAGAATTTTCTAATGATGATGGATAATGGAAATCCTATCTGTGCTGTGAGATATGATAGCCACTAGCCTCATGTTGATATTGAACATGGGCAATGTGGCTACTGTGACTGAGGACATTTAAACATGATTATGATTATGATTATAGTATTATGATAACTGTTATTTAAATGTTTATTTTGAGAGATGGAGAGAGGGGCAGAGAGAAGGAGAGAGAGAATCCCAAGCAAGCTCCACTCTTTAAACACAGAGCCTGACATGGGGCTTGAGCTCATGAAGGGTGAGATCATGACCTGAGCTAAAGTCAAAAGTCAATGCTTAACTGACTGAGCCACCCAGACACTCCTATTTATTATTATTTTTAAAAAAATTTTAATGTTTTTATTTATTTTTGAGAGACAGAGCAAGTGGGAGAAGGGCAGAGAGAGAGAGACACAGACTCTGGGCTGTCAGCACAGAGCCTGATATGGGGCTCAAACTCACAAGCTGTGAGATCATGACCTGAGCCAAAGTCAGAAGCTCAACCGACTGAGCCACCCAGGTGCCCCTTTCTTATTATTATTTCAATGCAAATAGCCATTTTGGACTAGTGGCTCCCATGTTAGGTAGCATATATATAGAGAGAGATTTTTGTTTGTTTTTGTTTTTCAATATGGCCTGTTTGCATGTCTTAAATCTTTGGACTAAAGGTGGAACAGATAGGACATTTGACTGGCAAGTAATGAGTTTGGAGAAAAAAGCCCCTGCAAGAAGATTTCATACACTTGCTAACCATTCATATTTTTTACCCTGAAGGTAGTAATGGCTAGTGAAAAATATTTAACATTATTCCTTTAGAGATTCCTTTAGCAGTCTTCTGATTGGTGTATGTATGGGTGTATACATATACATGCACACACATAGAGAGAACTAGACTTAAGCAAGATGCTGAGCAGATGTTCCCTGTATTCAAATGTATTTATCAAAAGAGGCATTCCTTCCTCTATTTTTGCCAAGTGTTCAAGAAAAAATTTTATTTCTGACACTTAAAATGGTAAGAAAGACTTTATTCAAGACTGCTGCAATAGATGTCAAGACTATTGCAATGGGGAGAAAGAGATTAGGCCCAACTTGGAATACAGCATAAGTAGCTGAGAATTTATACCCAAGGAACTGAATTGGGGGGTTAGTGGTTGGAAAATTACCAAGAGAAAACATCAAGGGAATGGGATTCCTGCTTAAGGCAGGTCAGGTGACCAGACATCACCAAGGAATGGTGGTAAATGAGGAGGTTGATCAGATAACCAAGAATCAGAGGACTCTCTTCGAATTGACTTAGCAGGATTCTTGCTTCACTGGGTGCATCAGGCCAAAGACAGTAGTGAGCCAAGGTCAAGGCCTGGTTAAGAAGAGGGCTGAGCAGGAGCCTGACTCAAATTTGATCAAAGAGAGCCCTTGCTATAAGAAGACACAAAGATTATTAATGCTATTCCTTCACTGGAATTGTAGATGGAAGATGGAGAGTTCTTATCTTAGAGACCCTTATTTTCATGATATAATCTGAAATTCTTCTCCTCCACTCATTCTTCTCAGCCCTCCCTAGAAGAACCAGTAGGCTTAACATTTATATAATAAGGAATAGCCCTGGAGGGGAGTTAAAGGAAAAACATAAACGGGTGGTGTGCACATGTGATGGAAGTCAAGGGATGTCCATTACTCCGTCCTAAAAGCCAGAATTCTTGTCTGCTGTCAGACTGCTTGTCCTTTCCACTGTTTTCCTTACCATGAGTCTTCTGTTCCTTTCTGGTTACAACAGATTGATTTGCCCCTACCTGTAAATTTGGGGTGTGACTCCTTTTCAGAAGAAAGGCAAAGGAATGGAGGGTCCTTACAGTGAGCTGGAAGAGTGTTGATAGCACCTGATGCAGTTGGTCCAGGAGTCAGGTGGCAAGTGTACTTTAATGATTGTTCCCCCAAGGCCTCGGTCAATGAGCACCACAGTTTTTCTGGCAGCCTTCTAGCCCCAGTCTCTCCATCCTACTGGTTTTCTTGGGGCTTATCTCCCTGCGGCATCCTACTCCTCCCTGAAGGACTGACAGCTTGCTCAGTGTTCTGTCGTTTTGGGCACCTATCATATAGTGCTAATGAAATGCTAGTAGTAGTGAAAAGGTTATTTTTATAAGACGCTGAAAGAAAGGAACCCTGATTCTCCTTTTGTATAAGCATTTAAGGATGACTCTTGGAGACCTGCCCCCTCTTACTCCATTCTCTGAGAAAACCTTCCATTCCCAATTCATCCTCCGTGACTAGGTCAGCAACTTTATGGTTACAAAACCTTCCCAGCTTCTTTGTTACCCCCAATATTAATTTCGCAAAAACTTCCTGACCACTACTGGCTCATTTTAAAAAAGGAAACAGGCTACTTTTGTTTTACATTCCCTTGTAGATTCAGTATGACTGCACCAGGTTAGAGATTAATGGATGGAATATTCATTTCCTGTAGTAGGTATTCATAAACATAAACTCTCACAGGATACATGGGCTTTTCAGAGAGTTGTTTAGAATACTTTGTGGTAAGTAGTATACACTGAAGCTATGCTACTGAGGATAAATAAAATATTTGTGGCTGCTTTGAAATCTAAAATCTTTAGAGGGTGATACAGAAACTTACAATGGATTTTTTTAAAAGTGAGTTGAGTTTAATTGTGAATAATGCCTTGGTAGCGATGTAATTTGGGGTAGGGGAGAAAGAGTTTACAGGTTAGAACAAGACCTATAATGAAATATATCTGTACCCTCGTTCTCTTCAAACATGAAAACAGGCGGTCAGGAAAAAAATGCAGAGGCCCTGAGCAAGATAATGGGATTTCTCTTAATTTGATTTGCTGTGGAGAATGCTGGCCTATTTAATACATCCATGTGGAGTTGCTGTTTATATTTTGGTTTCTAATTAGCATAGTCATTCTGAAGCCTCTAGCTGACTTCCCCTTCCATATAAATCTAATTTGGCCTTGAGGAGGGTTATTAGAGCAGCACAAGGAGCACAAACAAAGGGAAATGTCTGCCAAACAGCAGGCAGGCTTAATGCATCTGGGGCATGCGCTGAGGCCAGCAGACGGGCTGGTGTGGGGGGCTGTGGAGAGCAGGACGGATGGCGCCTGGACAAGCGATCTGTCACTGGTGTCTCTCCTATCCTCCCGAAGCCCAGCCTGCCCCAGCCTGTGGAGTCTGGCTGAGGCAATTTCATAATAAGAAAGGGATGATAGTGAGGGAATGTGAGAGCTATAAAGAAAAGATTTAAAATTGATTTTGAAAGTTTCTAAACTAGGCCATAGAATGGATAGTCTGTATTGAAGTACATGCTTAGTCTCCCTCAAACTCCTTGTAAAGAGTGACATTTCAATTTTCCTTGGCTTTGAGGAGCTTGATTTTTTTTACAGCTCTACAACTCAGTCTTTGGGAAGCACCTTCTAGCAGTGATAATAAAGTATACTGAGTGGGGATATGGACAACATTGATAAAGAGGCACTAATCCTTATTCTGTATGAAAAATAGTCTGAAGGCAGTTTCTATCCCAAAGGGAAACAAAGAAAAATGCTAAAGATGACTAGCCGTAACCTATTTTTCACCAAGCAATTGGAGCTCAAGTACATTTTGACTAAAATATTGTTGGTGGGAAAGAGCAAGGGACTCGGACTCTTTGTAAAAGGCATTGAAGTACTCAGTTACCATCTTGTGATAACTCTAAAGAACAGAGATAACAAGATTCTTTTGAGGAGATTTAGCGGGTCTACTAACATTGATCCGGTGGGTCCTTTACGGGATCTACATTTGTAGTTGAAAATTCATCTCAACTGATATCTGCATCCTTTTTAAAGTTGGTAGAAGCAGCTTTCAAGAGCTTAGTGAGCCCTGTTCATAACGGTCTATGGGAGTGCTGATGAGCATAACTTATTGCAAAACTTTCCCCTACTGTGAGGAGCAGAACGCTAATGATGTGAATCTGTTCTTTTCCAGAACAGTGAGAATTACAGCTCCCCCTAGAACACATTAAAAACTCTCTAGGATTAAACTTTTTAAAATGCACTTTTGTCACACTCTGCATATTCTATTTAAATACATGTCTATCTATATGGACAGTGTTAGGAGTTGCAGGTATGTGAGCTTCATACATCCCTAAGAAAACAAGAAATCACATCAACAAACAAATATTAAATAACAAAAGTAGACAGATTCTAGGTATTTAAAACTTAAAAGAAGCTTTTTCACTCATAGGAATGTTTTTAGTGTAATAAGGGTGGTTTCTTAAAAAGAGATAAATGAAAGTATCTTCCCTAGATATTTTTAAATGGGAGTAGATATGGATTTCAGATGGAAGAGATAAGAACCTATCCAAGACCCTTTGTCTAAAGTGACAGTGGTAATATGAACTAAGGACTTTGCTCCAATTTTAAAAACCTCTTATTGTTGCCTGTTTATTTTTTCTACCTTACCCTGCTTCAGAAACAGTTTACTTAAACTCACTGCCCAACTACCCATGAGATCAAGCTAGTTGCCTCCCTGCTCTTGGCATCTGTTTCTTCATCTGTCAAAAACTGAGTAGAATGAATCTCTAATGGTGGGGTCAATCTTCTGGGGATTTTTCTTTTCCATCTGATCTCTGTTACTCATCTATTTTCTTCTCACACATCTCTTTAGATCTTTTCCACAAGTTCAAATACCATGTACAGGCT
>NC_043708.1:85481951-85514413 GCF_006229205.1 Suricata suricatta | reverse complement strand
ATGAAAGTAAGAGACTAGTTAGGAGGACACTGAACCAGTCTAGGTGCTGATAGTTCTGGGATGGCCATTGGAGTATTCAGCACAGCAATGCAGGCAATGACATAGTTGGATTAGAGATACATTTTGAAGGCAGAGCTCCGGATTTACTGATGGTTTGGTTGACAGCTGTGAGCTTCCTACCAATTCTCCAGAACCACTCTGTATCAATTTCTCAGGTGGCTTTCTCTCTCTCTCCAAGTAACTCAAGTTTTCCCCATTACAGATAACCCCCAACTTATGTTATCTTTGTAGCACTTGTCACCCCTATAATTAAACAGGGATTATTTTAATGTTAAACTTATTACCCATGATAAGTCATATACTCACAGCGAAGGCCAGTGTCTGACCTCCTTCCCATTCTATTCTGAACACACAAGCACTAGAGACACTCATCAGATATTTTAGGTTAGACTTCAGTTTGCTTCACTATATCAAAGCCCACCTGGCCAGGCATATATAGGTACACCTTTCATAATCATTTTGTTATACTGCTATTAAAACAGAGTGGAAGACATTTTGCTCTGAGAAGAGTCATGATGATATTACAAGAACTACTTCCTTGTTGGCAGCTCTCAGAGTGTGAATAATAGTGTAGTGCATGATTGTCAGACAATCTGGAGTAATCAGACCTTTCAAACATTGAGCCAGTATGTATATGCATCAAGCTGTATCTACATTTTATTATAATCTATTAGAATTCATTATGGAAGCGCTTAAAAGTATGCATTTACATTGTTAAGATGCTAAAGGTTTCTAACATGAAGATTTCGGAGGCTCAGTTAATTAAGCATCATACCGTCTGTTTTAACCAGATAAACCCAACATGAACTCTATGTCATCTGCTGCTTATAGAACTAAAATCTGGCTACTGCTACAGCATGTATATGACACCTTCATACAAGGCCACAAAAATCAATGCTTAGATATTATGTTAGTTTCCTAGGGCTGCTGCAACAAAGTGCCACCAACTTAAAGTGACAGAAATTAACTCTTGCCATTGTGGAGACCATAAGCCTGACATGAAGGTGTTGGTAAGGCATGCTTCTTCCTTCAAGAGTCTGTAAGGGAGGCTTCCTTCCTTGCCTGGACCAGCTTGTGGGAATGTCATGCATTCCTTGGCTTGTGGCAACATTAATCTCTGCCTCTTTCTTCACATGGCTGTCTTCCCTCTGTGCTTATGACCAAATGCCCTTCTTCTATAAGGGTACCAGTCATATTGTGTCAAGGGCCCACCCTACTCTAGTATAATCTCTTCTTAACTAATTACATCTGCAATGACTCTTCCCATATCAGGTCACATTCACAGGCACAGAGGGCTAGAAGTTGAAGACATCTGGGACTCCTGGTGGCTCAGTCGGTTACGTCTCCAATTTTGGGTCAGGTCATGATCTCACAGTGTGTGAATTCAAGCCCCACATCAGGTTCTGTGCTGACAGTGCGGAGCCTGGAGTCTGCTTCGGATTCTGTGTCTCCCTCTCTCCCTCTGCCCCTCCTCAGCTTGCACTCTGTCTCTCTCTCAAAAATAAACAAACATTAAAAATATTTTTAAAAAAGAAAAAAATTCAACATGTGTTTTTTGGGGGGATGCAATTCAACCTATGACGGATGTGGTTAAAGCGGAGCTGGGGGCAGTTATGTACAGCATAAAGAGAAACAGGATAGGAATCAGGAAACCTTGATCTGAGGGTTACCTCACTATAGATAGAAGTAGGTTACCTTTACAAGTTAATCTCCTTTCTACTTTCCCACTCTTTAAAATCAGAGTGTTAGAAGAGATGACCTCTGTCCACTCAGCTATTTCAGATCAGATGAAGATAAGACTAAGTTAAACACTGAATTTGTTCAATTCACAGAGTCAATCATATGCTGAAATTTGCTGGTCCTGCCTGTGTTTCTCCTTCAAGGTTTAACAGACCATTTTTATTTGCTAAATGCCAATGCAAGGAGTAAGACTTTATACTGGACATTCACTTCCTAGTTGTATCATATCAGTGTCAGAGGCTTAGACTTTAACCAGTGACAATAAATCCACCATGGTACGGAGGGTATTTCAAAACACTCTTCTAGAATTGAAGTCATAATCTAACTGCTCCACCCCTCAAAACTGGGCTTTACTAATGGATTCCTTACAGCACAAAATTTTAGTATTCCACTGTATGACTGGTAGTTTACTCTACCATATGTTTTGACAAATTGACCCAGTTTAACTTAAGACTATAAATATTGATGTTTTTTAGTTATTCCTGAAGGGAAGCCAGTTATATTGCCCTATTGCTGTTTAAGGAGAAGATGGTTTACTGGAACCCAAGAAAACCACAATCATACAAAAGATAGCTTTAGAAAATAGTCTTGGAAAATGTCACTATTCATCTAGATCAGCCTTACATCCATTATTCTTTTATAATAAGAAAGATATGGTGAAAGTGAAAAGCAAATAAACTAATGTGATATTGGAAGATGATCTATAAAGGCATATAGGCATATAAAGACCATATATGAAGGTCTACAACTGGCTAAAATTCTAGTACTTCCTAATATGCTAGTCACTTTTCTCTTTGGTATTATTGACATGGGCACTATTCCTTTTACCTAGGTATTAATTTGATCTAAGGTAATCCTGGAAAATTGCTATCATTTGAAATCATAATTTCTACTATCTCTGAGTATCCTGATCTTTAACATCTTGAGAGTATATTATAGTCCAAAAGTATGTGAATAGAATACTCTCCCTTGCTTTTCATGAAATACTCATGAGTTAACAGACTTTAGGATTAGAAGAGTAAGGAAATCTGCACAAGGTTGCATAGCCTGGATGAAAACTTGAGCCCTTAACTCTACACCTTGTGGTCTAAATACAAATAAGTTAATACTTGTTTCCATGTATGTCTATGTGTAGGTGTAGGCATATACACATGCACATTCCCATTTAATTCTCAAAACTCTGTGTGTAGCTCTTTAAAAACTCTATAAGATTTCATATAATGGATGTAATTTAATTCATTTAACTATGTCCCTGTTGGTGGACATTTAGGTTCATTTCCCGTTGTCACACTCACATGCTATGATTAGTTACCCATTTTTGTATGTGTACACACATGTACAAGTACTTCTATAGAATTAATTCCTAGGAGGACAACTGCTCAAATAGATTGCATATTTTTTATTTTGAAAGATTAGCAAAATTTACTAAAATGAGGATGTAGCACTACTAGTGTTATTTAGGATCTCTCTCTCTCATCAAAAATGAATTTAGCCTACAGGTTTTTTTTTTTAATGTGCTCATCTTGTCTTGTTTAGGTAGAAAGATTATGCTACACTGAGAAACTTTGCATTTTACTCTATGCTCAAAAACTACTTAAGTAACAGGGGGAAGAAGTCTATTCCTTGAAGTTACTTTAAAACTGGTTACTAAAATCATCTAGGCCTCATGCTCTTTTAAAGGTAGATCATTACCAATAATGTCAGTGGTTATTACAGATTCTAATCTGCAGTGATACTCAGGAGACACAATAGCTTTAGTCTAATACTGTGTTTATTTAGCTCTACAAAGGGATGCATCTCAGGAAATGCAGCGTTTTGTACCTCATTCAGAGGACCAAGAGCTTTTAGTTCTTTTGCTCCCTCACATACATGAGGTGTGTACAACTGCCCTGAAGGCCAAGGTGTGTGGGACACCTTGACATATAAAAGTCACACCTTCTATTTCCAACAGCATTTTCTGCCACTCTAGTCATGTAGGACTAAGACCTGTGTGCAAGCGTATCTCTCCACCAGTCCAGGGTAGTTGCCCAGATTGGGAGACTGAGAGCGAAGAATAACCACAGAGTGTACACTAACCTTAACTTTGTAGTTTCCAAAGAGAATCCAACTGTCAGGTAAGCTTGAACCAGGTGTGAAATTAACCCATTGCTCAGACTAGTGTTTCAGCCAGGGACTTTTAGTCTTTTCTGAGTTGATTGGAAAAAAAAAATTTTATGTTTTTTATTTATCTTTGAGAAACAGAAAGAGACAGCAGGAGCAGGGGCCGGGCAGAGAGAGAGGGAGATGAAGAATCTGAAACAGGCTCCAGGCTCTGAGCAAGCTGTCAGCACAGAGCCCGAAGCAGGGCTGGAACCCATGAACCATGAGATCATGACCTGAGCAAAGCCAGACACTTAACCAACTAAGCCACCCAGGCACCCCCCAAAATTTTATATTATCCTCAGAATTATGAATTCCATCCATATTTCCAAGCTCATTGACAAAACATTGGTTTTCCCAGAGGAATGTACCTTAACTGATCTTTTCTTTTTTCTTTTCTTTTCCTTTCTTACTGTGGTCATAGACTTCTTCAGTTTCTTTACTGCAAAATCAGATTCATGTAATATTTATGTCATTTTTTAGTTTTTAAAATTTTTTTTATTATTCTTGAGAGAGACAGAGATAGAGACAGAGAGCAAGGAGGGGAGGGGCAGAGAGAGAGAGAGGGAGACACAGAATCTGAAGCAGGCTCCAGGCTCTGAGCTGTCAGCACAGAGCCCAACAGAGGGCTTGAACCCAAAGACCAGGACATCATGACCTGAGCCTAAGTCGGCCGCTTAACCAACTGAGCCACCCAGGCACCCTATATTTGTGTTTTTTAAATGTTTAAAAACACTATTGCATAAGCCAAAATTCAGCTGTACTCATATTTTAAAAGTAGCAGCTTTCATGGTTTTATTGGTCATGTATTTGTTTCCGCTGTCCCTTCAATCGTAGAAATGTCTGCTTTCGTCTTTAGGGATTCTTAATTCACTTTCTTTGGGCTAATTCTTCCCCTAGATTGAGTTTAACGTTTGATTTATTTTCCATCTGTTTTGTTTTCTGATAAACGAATAGGATTTTATAAAAGTTACTTCTTAGTACTGTTTTAACTGCATCTTTAAAAACATGTCTTCATTTTGTTAATTTCTGAGAGTGTTTAAGAAAAACAATTAGCCAAAGTATAAGAGCAATTAATTTCTAGGAACATTTTTTTGCTACTTTGTTAACTACTAATTTACTGCCATGGACTTAGAATGTGACACTATAATTTCTACTTTTTTTTGGAGGGGTGGTGATGAGAGGAACTGTTGACTTTCCTGAGTCAAATTTTACAAGCCAATGTAGTTAATTGCTCAAATCATTTATATTCTTATTTTTGGTCTACTTTGAAGATCTATTTTTCTAAGAGAAAGATGTCAAAATTATAGTATAATTGGTTTTGTCAATTTTCTATTTCTAAAATATTCTAAACATTTTGGCATGCTCTCAACATACATTTTTGACATGTTGGTAAGATATATCTCTCATCAATATCAAATTTACCTCTTAGTGTCCTTTAATATTTATATCCCAGTGACTGTATTAATATTGAATGAAATAAACTATTTGCTTAGTTTTCATTTATTTGTCTGAAACTTTTTTTTTGCATCCTTTTACTTCAATTTCTCTGTCACTTTATTTAAAGGGTCCTTATTAAATTATTTTTCTTCCTTCCAAATAATTTCTTCTAAATTATTTAGATCTGTTATTTTAGGAATCCTTTTGTAGTGATTGTATTATCCTTTACAACCATATTATCCACAGGTATTTAGACAATAGGTTTATTATTTTTCCTTCACTTCTGTTCCTGCAAAGTGAGAAATAAAAATATACTTATATGTCCTTTAGAATTTCAAAAACATGCAGGTAAACTAAGTCGTATCTCTGAAATGATCTACACTGTCTTCATACTTAAATAATTTGAGTAAAAAATTCTGGACTCAATCATTTTCTCTTAGCAATTTCCTTAGAATTCCATTTTTTAGTGTCTTTTGATTGCCTCTAAGGAAATAATCAATAACTGTCAGCCTACATCCTCTAGCAAGTAGTGCTGGAGTCAGAGATTAATCTTTAACAGATGACATCTTATGGAAGGTGAAAGGCCAGGACAATAAAGATGAGGGAAAGAAGCGAGGTAAGCAGACTCAGTGTGATAGGTTACGGCGCTGGCCACCACCTCTCAGTGGGCCATGGACAATCACCAGCTATCCTAACAGACATGATCCAAATTTCTTTGAAAAGTTTGTGCAGAGGAAATGCATTTTTAAATTTTTTAAATGTTTTTTTATTTATTTTTGAGAGACAGAGAGAGGCAGTGTGAGGAGGGGAAGGTCAGAGAGAGAGGGAGACACAGAATCTGAAGCGGTTCCAGGCTCTGAACTGTCAGCACAGAGCCTGACACGGGGCTAGAACCCACGAACCCTGAGATCATGACCTGAGCCAAAACCAGATGCTCAACCGACCGAGCCACCCAGGTGCCCCTGGAAATGCATTTTTAAACAGTCTTTGCACAGAGTTCTATTTGCCTAGGTCTCTGCTTCCTTACAGTACAGGTTCATCCCACAGGGAGCGAGCCCTACAGCTCTTCCAGGCTGCATAACCTTGCCCCTATGCAGCCACTGGGCAAGCCAGATCTCATGCCCTCCAGTGTGGCATTACCTCCAAATGAGAGACATAGGCACAACAAAGAAAAAGGTGGCTGACTCTGTAACATCTCAATTATTTTAATTTACATCTAAAATAAATAAATCATAGTCATTCTTTTCTGGAACATCTCCAAATTCACTATATGATAGTTTTAAAGAGACACTAACTTGTACAGCCTCATACAGAGTCTACTATCAGATTTCACAGAACAGATCCCGGAGTCACTGTTTTAGATTCCAGGGTTACTATTTTTATGATTATGAATTTTGTTTCGTCACATTCAGCTTAGAGTATACAACCTCAGGAGTACTTATTACAGCTTTCAAGTAAATTTGTCTCCATTCTGTATTTGTCCTAATAGATTTAAGTTTCTAAGTTACCAACAGATATGTGACCCTACTGAATCTCATAATGTATGTGAAGAATATTTTTGTGTGTCAAAAATGTTTTGTGTTTTTGATCATGAAGTACCCGGGACTTTTCCCGAGTTTCCCGGAAGCAGTCCCTGAGACAAGCATTGTGTGCACAGAGCTTATTAAGAAAATGCCCCAAGAGAAACCAGTGAAGAATTGCTGCAGCAGGTCAGGGAGAGGAAAGAAGCCCAGTCCAGGAACACAGACCACTGCAGGGACTGTGAAAGCGTGGGTCTCTTGCTTCAAGAAAGGGTCACCCCTGAGGAACAACTGATGAAGCAGCGGCCTTCAGGGTCACCAGGGAGTAAACCCCCAGGTCTGTCTGACTTCTTGTGTCTGCATTCTGAGCACTAGCAGATGGCGGGTCTATGAATGAGGATCACAGGTACAGGCTACTGACAGCAAGAGCATAAAGCTAGGGGAGGGACTCAGGGAAACAGAACAAGTGATCCAAAGGGACCTGCATGGAGCTCTACTAGATTCCACGACAGACAGCTTCCTTGCTTTCTGGGGTGTCAGGATATTTCCCTCTTAAGGCATACATACATGGCTCCTTGGAGAAATAGCTGAATCCGCTTCTTGGTAGGTTTCTAGACTTATCCCAGGGCATAAAAATGTATGTGGAATATTTACAGACTGTACTCTGGGCAGTGGGGATGCTCATTGCTACTGGGTTGATCAGCATCTCTAGCTGATGCTTTGTAATCAACAGAGATAGGAAATAAATATGTTTTAAATGTTTTTGATTTACTTTTGAGAGACAGAGAAAGACAGTATGATCAGGGGAGGGTCAGAAAGAGAGGGAGACACAGGATCTGAAGCAGGCTCCCGGCTCTGAGCTAGCTGTCAGCACAGAGCCCGATGCAGGGTTGAACCCACCAGCCACGAGATCACGACCTGAGCCAAAGTTGGACGCTCAACTGACTGAGCCACCCAGGCGCCCCAGGAAATAAGTATTTTTAAGAGACAATAATCTTATTTCCAACTCAAGGACTTGGTGAGACATACCAAGACCTCTGAAATGGCAAAGTCCATCTAGTCCATATTAAAGTCCACCTCATTTAGGGCACCTGGGTGGCCTAGCCAGTTAAGTGTCCAACTTCCACTCAGGTCATGATCTCAGGGTTCATGGGTTCAAGCCCAGCCTTGGGCTCTGTGGTGACAGCGCAGACCCTGGAGCCTGCTTCAGTGTCTGTGTCTCCCTCTTTCTCTGCCCCTCCCTTGCTCATGCTGTGGCTCTCACTCTCTCAAATATAAATAAACATTAAAAGAAAATTAAAGTCCACCTCATTTCCTCTGTGAAACTGCTTTTCCACTGCCTCTTTTTGAGGCCCTCAAAAAAGAGCCTCTCTCCCCACAAGCTAATAAAAACTTGTGTCCCAAAGGTCTGGATCCCCACATAGTCAAAGGTCTTCTAGATCTCAAAGTTGATTCATCCTCATAAGGGTGACTGAAATGACTCTAGCCTGCTCTCATGATCCTGTGGTGAAATATTCATAGATGGATTAGGACCTCAAAGATAATGGGGGCGCCTGGGTGGCTCAGTCGGTTGAGCCTCCGGCTTCGGCTCAGGTCAGATCTCACGGTCATGGGTTCGAGCCCCGAGTCAGGCTCTGTGCTGACGGCTGGCTCGGAGCCTGGAGCCTGCTTCCGGTTCTGTGTCTCCTTCTCTCTCTGCCCCTCCCCCTCTCATGCTCTGTCTCTCTCAGTATCAAAAAAATAAATAAATTAATTAATTAAAAAAAAAAAAAGGTTTATGAACTCTGTTTGGCCAAGAGAAAATATTCATGATTTAGGATTGGGCTTAAATGCACAACAGCCACAAAATCTGAGTCAAGGGCAAAGTCTAATTGAACCACTCAGAGCCATACCCCTTAGAGTTTTTCTCAGGGTAGAAATTCATGCTCGGAGAGCTAACGGCTGTCTCTGTGTCTATCTGCCACCATGCAAACTTCATCCAGTAAATGCTGGCTTTGGGCCAAAAGGATCTCAACCTGTATTCTTATTACAGTTGGTATGAAGTTTGAATTTTTCTTCCTGCCTCAGTGTTGGTTGAAACTTAGGGACTATCACAGGTGGGCCACAGAGGTGTAAATTAGCTTTGAAAGTTGAATTAGAAAATATTTTTTTTATGAGAAGTATTTGCAAGTGAGTAACTTGAAAAATATATCAGTTCCATTCCAATGAAATGAGAGGTAGTCTGTTTCTGTTAGCCAAACCGGAACTAGAGCCATAGTGGAAAGAGAACTATTCCATACTCCCACCAACTTCCCTGGGATAAGTAGAGTCACTCTGAACCAGCTGGTGTCTTGTAAAAGATCATGATCCTGAAATCATCTGGAATCCCAGCCCTCTAAACCAGGTGCCGAAGTTATGCGTCACCTTATAATCAGCTTACCAGGGAATCCAACCTGTAACAAAGATTAGCAAGGAAGACACCTATTAGAAAGTTCTCTTGGGATAAATGCCTGTCAAGAAAAAAATAAAGGAAAAAAAGAACAGTTTTGGCACAGGTAGAAGTCAATCAGTGATGTTATCACAAGAAAGTCTCAGCTGAAACTGTACGGCTTTCTAAACCTGGGATGATATTGCAAAACTTTCCTGAATTGAGAGAGATCCAAGCCTTTATACTTCTACATTGCTTAGCCATTAGATACAGACCATGACAGGAAGAGAGGATGACCTTCAGCTAAGGCGATCTCGATGGGGGCTGACAACTAAGGATTAACACACAACAGTTCCAGAAGGCAGGGTAATATGTGTTTTGTTCCTGTAAGGGATCTGGATGCTACATCATAGCATCTACTATATACATCTTAACATCTTACTAGCCACTTCCACAACCATAGCTGGTGTTCCAAGACAGCTTCTGCTCTGTGGAAATAATTTAAATGATGTAAACAAGCAATATTAATCAACTTCACGGAAAGATTGGCTTTACATGGTTAATTTGGGTGGCATCTCCAGTCCTACACAATGATCGGCCCTTTTAGCCTGAGTCCCAACTTGAAATAAATAAATGTAAATTATGCTTATAACCAGACAGAAAGTTGTAGTGCTCATCTAGCTGGCACTTGCTAATCCTTTCTCCCTGCTACCTCTTATGTTCTGTTCCTTCCTTTCCTCAGATTCCCCTCTAGGATCTTCTAATTCTGTAAAGAAACTCAGTAACCTGGAAAACTGGTAGGGAACAAATACAATTCTCAATGTAGTCTAATCTCATTCAATAACAGTATTTCAGGAAGTAGATCCCTATCATTTTGATGTACTATCCAATAAAGCTGTAACAGAGAAGTTAGCAGAATCAGGACAGACTAGAACACTAAACTCTACTGAATTTTATTAATGGGGTAAAAATTGATGAGACTTATAGAATAAATGAGAGAGATCCTTCAACACCTTCCTCCAACCTTGATGCCACCATTGAATTCACATTTGTAGAGCTTGTTCTCATGTCCTCTTGGGTTCACGGTAAACTGTAGTAATTATTTGTTGACATCCTAAGACAATAATTTCCAGAATATGGCTGAATTGTCAGATGCAGCACACTCCAGGGCAATGTCTGATGGAGACAGAGACTGAATGCTAATCATTTTAAATCCTAATCAGGTGTTCTTAAGGCATCTCAAGAACAGAAACCTGCATGGACAGAAGAGCAGTGGACCAAAGAATTTAAGACTTTTAGGTTTTTTTACACAAGCTATAAAAATGGGCCTTATTAGAGTTTTAAGCAATGATTCCTCTTATTTTTCTCTACCTAGCATTTGGAAACAGAATTACCAGGTTTTAAACTGTTCTCCTACCATGAGTAAATGGAAGTTGGTTCAAACTCTCATGATATGGAAGGTATAATCCTAGCATAGCAAGAGTGATGTGAGCCAGAGAAGGAAGGAAAGCATATAAAAGGAAGGATGTTACCAAGCTCACAATTTCATAATAAAGTGAAGCCAGGTTAAAAATAGAACTACCCTATAATCTAACAATTGTACTACTAGGTATTTGCCCAAAGAATACAAAAATACTGATTCAAATGGACACATGCCACCAGATGTTTACAGTACCATTATCAATAATAGCCAAAGTATGGAAAGAGCCCAAATATCTACTGACTGATGAATGGATAAAGAAGACGTGGCATATATACTTAGCCATCTAAAAGAATGAAATGTTGCCATTTGCAATGACATGGATGGAGTTAGAGTATTATGCTAAGGAAATAATTCAGTCAAAGAAAAACAAATACCATATGATTTCACTCATATGTGGAATTTAAGAAGCAGAACAAACGAACATAGTGGGGAAGAATGACAGGCAAACCAAGAAACAGATGCTTAACTATAGAGAACAAACTAATGGTTACTGGAGGGCAAGTGGGTGGGGGGAGGGGCTAAATAGGTGATGGGTATTTTTAAAATGTTTTTTATTTATTTTTGAGAGACAGAGAGAGAAGCATGAGCAGGGGAGGGTCAGAAAGGGAGACACAGAATCCGAAGACAGGCTCCAGGCTCTGAGTGGTCAGCACAGAGCCTGACATGGGGTCCGAACCCATAAACTGTGAGATCATGACCTGAGCTGAAGTTGGAAGCTTAACCAACTGAGCCACCTCGGTGCCCCAGGTGATGGGTATATTAAGAGTGCACTTGTGATGAGCACTGGGTGTCATACATAAGTGATAAATCACTAAATTCTATACAAGAAGCTTAAAAAGATAGAAAAAAATTAAAGTAGAGCCAGTTGTTGGGTCCCATGATAAATCTTCCAGACAGAACATGTGAAACAAACCACCTGTCTCAGAATAGTCTACGAATGAGAAACTAGAGATAGAAAAAAGACAATTGAAAAATACACTCCTTCCCTCCCTCCAGTGAAGTTTGTCCCGTGGTGTGATAAGTAGAACATGTCTACATATTGTTCCTCAGCCAGTCTGAAAAGCTGCTGTAGAAGCCAGATTTCATACTGTGCTGCTGTAGAGTCCATAAATGGTATGAGAGGTCTTTATGGATCTGGTTGGGATGTACCTAGATGCTTAAACTACTGTGGCTCTCGTTAAGGAGGTAAATTGAGGGTATGCAAAGTCCTGGTCCCATTATGAGATAGCCTATGGCTTTAGGAAATGAAAGAACAGAAATGGCTTCCAAGCACAATGGTTCCTAGCCTTCCTATTGAGCAAATGGCCAAAACCTGGAAGGTAGGTGTAACCAAAAAACTACTGGGAGGACTAAAAACTGAGTTTAGTATACCCACAAATTAATCAACTGGTACACATATCTTTCCCAACATATTATATTCAAAACCGCCCCCGTCAGTGGCAGACCCCAGCTACATGGAGCTCCATCAGGCTATAAAATCCCTTGTCCTATACCTGAGCCCCAAAGTGCAGTAGCTATCACTTCTCTGGTGGGCCATGTCAGAGCGCCAAGACCAGCTACCTTCCAGATCAGATCGGTGATCTAAATGTCATGATGTTAATAAATACCTTTGAGAAAAACTATAAACTAAGTGACAGAATCTGATTACTGAATCAAACATTCTACCCAGAGAGTGGCCTTAACAATAATATTTAAATATATTTAAAGTAAAAATTCTGATTAGTTAAGATCAGGTTGTAAATTATGTAAAGAATTTATCCCAAAATTTACCTTATAATGATAATGGGTATGCATAAGTTTATTAAAAGCAAAAACAAAAACAAATTTGGGGGTACCTGGGTAGCTCAGTCCATTAAGCATACAACTCCAGCTCAGTCATGATCTCACAGTTCATGAGTTCAAGCCCTGCTTCAGGTTCTCTACTGTAGCACAGAGCCTGCTTTGGATCCTGTCTCCCTCTCTTTCTCCCAAAAATAAATATTTAAAAAATAATAACATAAAAAATAAATAAAAACTTCTGAGGAAATTTCAGGTGAGATATTTCTTATGAGAAACTTCATAAAATTCTTGAGTATGTCCTGATAGAGGAATCAGTGTTTCTGTAAAGGTATGGTACCATGTCTTTGAAATTATATTTCCTGAAGATGAGCCTGCTCTTCTCTTTGATTACTTACCATTGCTTTGTTTTTCAACCCCTAATTAAACTGTACATGTTCTAGAAAAGTTCTAGGACACTGGGATGATGCTTATATCGCCGGCTTTTGAGAAGCTACTGCTGCAGATGGGGAAGCAGCAAGAACAAAATTCTGATGTGTGCTTGTGTCAGGCTATTTTGCTTCTGCCAAATTTTGTATAAACCATGCAGGAGATAAGAGCACCATCTTGGTACAGCAACACACTGCTCTGACTATATGAAGCAAAGTATATATAGAAAACAAATGTATCCTATGTTATTTCTTGACATGACACTGAACTATTTATTTTCTTGGTAATCCCTTGGCCCAAGTGAGAGTGCCACTGGTAGTGACACAGCAACAACTGTCACTCTTGCTATGATTCTGCCAAGAATCCCTGAGGACCACAGTCAATGTCTTGAATGAACCAGGGTAGAAATGAACAACACAACTAGGTTCAGAAAGCTATATAAATCAGCCAGTTCCTCGTTCATACTCCACAGGCTTTCATAACCATCTAATTCTCCAAGGATTTCATCCATTCCACCTCTCTGGTAATGCTATACCTTCGCACAGCATGAGTTGCCTATACTGGCATACCACAAACAGCTCTAAATAATGTTTGCTGACTATTTAACTTTCTGGTGAAACGTTCTCTGGTGCTATACTGGAAAGTCAGAGCAGCAGTGCACTGCCAAAAAGACATCTGTTGTTGGGCTAGACCACATGGTTCAAAACTAATCTCAAAGGATTTGGAGAAAAAGACTTACCACCACTTCTTCTGTGCCACACTTTCTAGGTCTCATGCTTTCTTTAAGTCTCGGTGGATGGACTTAAGTCTCGGATTTGAGGACTGTTGTAGGTAATCCTCGGACCTGGGATAAACCACACTGCCACCTACAATTTGGCTTAGATATTGAGACTGATGATACCACACATGCCAAGAGGATATGGAACCTGTATTACTCACAGAATGAGGCGTTCTGAGGGAGCCAAGGCAAACCTCCCAGCAGGTAAAAAAAAAAAAAAAAAAAAGACTTGAGCTGCAGCAGGGAGGGGAAATTGGTGTGGGTTGCATTTTAGTTCAAGGGTGGAGATAGGGTGAGGGTTTCCAAGCACAGGTTGAACTTGTGTGGTTTGAATTTCCTACCAGCACCAAAGGAGGGAGGGGGTGGTCTGCTTATTGACTTGCCTGGATATAGGGTAAGAGATGAGGCAGTGGGAACTAAGTTTTAAAAGCTGTCAGCAGTCAAACATCATAAATGGAGTCAGACTTTTAGATACAACTTAACCCTGATGTTTGATGACTGAAATGTGCTATGTTTTATTTCATTAAATTCAAGCTAAAATAAGCCATTATTAGCATTCCATAAGGTATTACATCTCAAGGTCAATAAAGGAGATGGAAGTTCTATTACTGCCTTGTGCAAAACCTTAGCATTGGATATTTTGTGATATAAAATGTATTCTTTGGTCACTATCAATAATGTACCGAACTTCAGAGAGAAAATAAGAAGTATCTTCTCCCTCTCTCTTTGACCCTCCCCCACTCACACTCTGTCTCTCTCTCTCAAAAATAAATAGACGTTAAAAAAACTTGTTTTAGAAAGGGGGGGCCTGGGTGGCTCAGTCAGTTAAGCAGCCAACTTCAGCTCAGATCATGATCTCAGTTTGTGGGTTTGAGTCCTATGTCAGGCTGTGTGCTGGCAGCTCAGAGCCTGGAGCCTGCTTCCAATTCTGTGTGTCCCTCTCTCCCTGCCCCTCCCCTGCTCATCATCTGTCTCTATCAAAAATAAATAAATGTTAAAAAAATTGAAAAGTGTCAAAATTACATGTGAGGGAGATTCATTTGCTGATCAGGGGACACCTGAGATTCCCACAGATGCATGGTGGAGAGGGGAAGCTAAATTTAGAGTTTTTGCATGCATTTAGATTTGTCACTATCAATTTAAACTATTATGTTCATAGGCTGATATATGTATGCCATAGAGTAACCACAAACCAAAAACTTATAATAAATACATACAAATTGATAAAGGAATCTAAACATTACACCAAATGAAAGTACATAAGAAACAGAAAGGAACCACAAAAGCAGCCAGAAAACAATGAACAAAATAGCAGTAAGTACATATCTATCAATAATTACTTTAAAGGTAAATGGACAAAATTCTCCAATCAAAAGACAAAGTGGCTGAATGGATTAAAAAATAAGACACATGTATATACTACCTACAAGTGACTCACTTCAGATCTATGAGCACATATGGTCAAAAGTAAAAGAATGGAAAATTATGCTCCATGCAATGGAAACAAAAAGAAAGCTGATATAGTAATACTCATATAAGAGAAAATAGAATTTAAAAGAAAGGATGAAAGACAAAAATGGATCAATCCATCAAGAGGAGGTTTATAAATCATAGAATGCAGAAGCACCAAGATATATAAAGCAAAGATTATTAATAGACTTCAAGTAAAAAGATGACAGTAATACAATTATTGTTAGGATTTAAACACCTCACTTACAATAATGGATAGATCATCCAAACAGAAAATCAGTAAGAAAACACAAGCTTTAAATAACACATTAGACCAGATAAACTTAATAAATATATACAGAACCCTTCATCCAGAAACACAAAATACACATTCTTCTCAAGTTCAAATGGAACATTATCCAGGACAGACCATGTGAGGCCACAAAACAAGTCTCAATAAATTCAAGAAGACTAAAATCATATCAACCATCTTTTCCAACCACAACAGTATGAAACTAGAAAACAACTACAAGAAAACTGGAAAAACTACAAACATGTGGAAATTAAGCTTCATGTTACCAAGCAACTACTGGGTCATGAAGCAATCAAAGGAAAAATAAAAATACCTACAGATAAATAAAAATTGAAATATGACATACCAGAATCTATGGGAGACAGTAAAACTGGTTATAAGAGGAAACTTAATAGTGATACAGGCCTACCTTAAGAAATAAGAGATATCTCAAAAAGAACAACTTACTTTTACACCTAACAGGAACTAGAAAAAGGGGCACCTGGGTGACTCAGTTGGTCAAGCATCTGACTTCAGCTCAAGTCATGATTTCACAGTTTGTGGGTTCAGGCCTCACCTTGGGCTCTGCACTGACAGTGTAGAGCCTCCTTAGGATTCTCACTCTCTCCTTCTGTCTATGCCCTTCCCCCACTCTCTCTTCCTTTCAAAATAAATAAACTTTTAAAAAAGGATCTAAAAAAAGAAGACCAAAGTCCAAACTTAGTATAAGGAAGAAAGTAATAAAAATCAGAATGGAATTACATAAAATAAATACTAAAACAATAGAAACAATCAATAAAACTAAGAGCTAGTTCTTTGAAAAGATAAAATTGGCAAACATTTAGCTAGACTCGCCAAGAAAAAAGGAAAGAAGGCTCAAATAAAATCAGAACTGAAAAGGAAGAACAAATGATACCAAAGAAATACAAAAACTCATAAGAGAGTATCATAAACAACTATATAAACAAATTGGATAATCTAATGTAATGGATAAATTCCTAGGAACTTCTATTCTAGCAAGACAGACCCATGAAGAAATAGAAGATCTAAATGGAAAGATTATTAATAAGGACATTGACTCACTTTAAAAAAAAAAAAAAGCCCAACCTTAAAATATCAAACACCATGAATAACTGGGATTTATTCCAGGATGCAGGATAGTTCACCTTCTATAAATCAACCAACATGATATAACCCATTAACAAACTGAAAGATAAAAATCATATAATATTCTCAACAGATGCAAAAGAATGCATTTGAAAATTCAATTTCTATTCTTAATAAAAACTCTCAACAAAATGAGTATAGAGGAACTCTATTTCTATACTACAAAGACTATATGTGACAATGTCTAATATCTTTCTAATATCTCATAGCTAATATCTTAATGTGAAAAGCTGCAAGTTTTTCCTCTAATATCAGGAATAAGATAAGGATATCAACTATGCCCAATTTATTCAACATAGTATTAGAAGACCTAACCACAACAATTAGGCAAGAAAAAGAAATGAAAGACATCCAAAAAAGGGAAAAAGTAAAACTTTCACTACTTGCAAATGACATGCTATATATAGAAAACCCTAAAGATTCTACAAATTGTTAGAATTAATGAGTAAATTAAGTACAGTTGCAAAATAAAAAAATCAATATATAAAAAAAATCTGTTGTATCTCATGTCTTAAGTTTTTATTTAAATTTTAGTTACTTAACCAGGGCACTTGGGTGGCTTTGTTGGTTAAGAGTCCAACTTCAGCTCAGGTTACAATCTCATGGCTCATGGGTTTGATCTCTGCATCAGGCTCTGGGCTGACAGCTCAGAGCCTAGAAACTGCTTTGGATTCTTTGTCTTCCTCTCTCTCTGACCCTCCCCTCCTCACGCTGTCTCTCAAAAAGAAATAAAAAACATTTTCAAAAAGTAAAAAAAAAATTTAATATAATTAAAATTTCAGTTGACATACAGCATTATATTAATTTCAGGCATACAATTTAGTGGCCAATAGTTACATATAACACTCAGTGCTCATCACAAGTGCTCTCCTTAATCACCATCACCTATTTAACCCATCCTCCTACCCACCTCCCCTCTGGTAACCATCAGTTTGTTCTGTCTCTCTTTTTTCCCCATAATCATTTGTCTTGATTCTTAAATTCTACATATAAGTGAAGTCTCTCTTTCTCTCTCTCTCTCTCTCTCTCTCTCTCTCTCTCTCTCTCTCTCTCTCTCTCTCACACACACACACACACACACACACACACACAGTCCTCTTTATTCATTCATCAGTCATTGGACATTTGTGGCTCTTTCTATAATTCAGCTATTGTTAACAATGCTGCTAGAAACATTAGGGTGCTTTTATCTCTTCAAATTAGCACTTTGGTATTCTTTGGTATCCCTTTGTATTTTTACATACCTAGTAGTTCAACTGCTGGATCACAGTGTAGTTCTATTTTTTAACTTTTTGAGAAATCTCCATGCTGTTTTCCAGAGTGGCTGCACCAGTTTTCATTCCCACCAAAAGGGTAAGAGAGTTCCCCTTTCTCCACATCCTTGCCCACATTTGTGGTTTCTTATATTGCTTATTTTTGCCATTCTATACGTTAATAATGAAGTAGCGAGACAAGAAATTAAGAAAACAATCCCATTTACAACTGTATCAAAAAGAATAATGTACGTAGGAATAAAAGCAAAGGAGGTAAAAAAACAAACAAACCCTGCTTGCTAAAAACTATAAGACATTAATGAAAGAAACTGAAGCAAAACTGGAGGCATCACAATTCCAGACTTTAAGTATATTACAAATCTTTAGAGATCAAAACAGTATGGCACTGGCACAAAACCAGACATATAGATCAATAGAACAGAATAGAAAACCCAGATATAAATCCACAACTATATTGTCGATTAATCTTCAACAAACCAGGAAAGAATGTCCAATGTGAAAAAGTCCTTTCAACAAATGGTGCTGGGAAAATTAGACAGCAACATGCAGAAGAATGAAACTGGACCACTTTCTTATACCACAGTCACAACTAAATGCAATATGCATGAAAGACCTAAATGTGAGACAGGAAGCCCTTAAAATCCTAGAAAAGAACGCAGGCAGTAACATCATTTACATTAGCAGTAGCAACTTCTTACTAGATTTGTGTCTCAAGACAAGAGAAACAAAAGCAAAAATAAATTATTGAGACTTTACCAAGATAAAAAGCTCTGCACAGTGAAAAAAGCACTATATGTGCTTTGAGTTGTTAGAATAAGCCTAGGAAAAAAGTGGCTGGGACGGGGAAAGCAGAGGGAAACTGATCCCAAAATAAGAGAAAAGGGAATGAAGAAAAACAGAGCATCCAAAAACTGTAAGTTTAATTCAAAAACAAAAAAAGAAAAGGAAATGAAGCAAACAAATAAGAAATGAGGAGGAGAGAGGAGGGGGGAGGGAGATGGAGGGGGAGGAAGAGGAGTGGAGAATTTAGGCAAGTTTGAATTCTTAAGGTGAAGCACACTTGTTTATTTTCTATTTTATGTTTAGTAAATGCCCTAAGATTATAGAATTGGTTTAAGTTTAGTGAGATCCCTAATTAAAACACTGATTTGAGCTCCAGTACAAATTACACTCACAAAGATTTACCAATTATTTCATCTCAGCAGGCATTAAACCTAATTCAGGAACTGTTTTATAGAGGTAAAAATACCAAACAGAACTCTTTCATTTTGTAGTTGTATAAATTCTGCAATTTGGTTAAAGTGAGAACCTGTTTCAGTCTTTTTTTTTTCCTTCCCCTGTATCCAAGTTTTGTTACTAGATATACTTGGAGGACCCTGTATATTCTATATCCTATCATATTTATGAGGTCATTCCTCCAGAAAAGATCAAATTACTATTTTCATGGTTAGGGATCTCCCCTACATCAAAGGTGTCTTTACTTGGATTAATGATTCCTAATGACCAAGGGTTTGAATTAACCCCAATGGGTTACAGTCAATCTGTACCATGGAGTGCCATTGATATTTTTTCCTGTAACCCTATACATCAGGATCTTTGCTGTAATACATCAAAGGCAGCAGCAGCATGACATTCTTTAGTATTTTAGTGAGTCATTCTTTTAGGAGTAAAACCCCAGCATGACACACATTAACTGTTCTTCGACAGAAATGACCACCTAATGGGCCCATACGTTGCACAAAGTATCAGTCTTTCCCTTGAGTCCTATAGAGAACAAGGGTCAATACCAATGGCCACAGAATAGGAGTTGTTCAGGTCCATCACAGACAAGACTTAATGTAATCTAAGAGGTAGGTCTAGGCCAAACCTCAGAATCCATGGCTGCTTTAAGAAGGATACCATTCTCATACTCCTAATGTGACTTTATTTGTTCAGCTTCCAATTTAGGTTTAGTGAAACCCACCTGTGATAGGCACTACCCACTTCCCCCACCAACATGTCAACCATCTTGGCCTCATGAAGTAGCCATCTTAGAAACTTTTTCATTTCATTAGATAAAGTATAAAATATTGTGGGCATCAGAAACAGAATATAATATCAGGTCAGCAGTTACTCTACATGAATTTGTTTGCAGGACACTGTGATAGGCAAAATTCTAAGCCTCCAAGATTCCCAACTCTAGGTGTACACACCATAAAATCTCCTCTGGAATGTGAGCAAAACTTGTGAACATGATGGAATTTTAGTACAATAACTAGGTTACATTATATGCACAGATGATAGAATTTTAATAGATGTGATTAAAGTCTCCAATATCTTGACTTTAAGTTCATCAAAAGGGAGGGAGTCCTGGGTCAGCTTGCACTAATCAGGTGAGACCTTTAAAGAAGATAGAGAAGTCAAGTGCAGAAAAATAAGAGAAATTCAAAGCAACAGAAATGCTCTCTTTCTGGCTGCACAGAAGCAAATTACGATGTTGTGGAGAGGGTCACATGTAGGGAACAGCAAGCTGTCTCTAGGCAGTGAAGGTCACAGTCCCACAACCACAGAGAACTGAAAAAGGCCATCAAACAGTAAGACTGGAAGAGCAGATGTTCCAACTCACTGCTACATAGAAGAGAGATCCACAGAAACTGAAAGATAATAAACCTGCTGCTTTAAGCTCCTCTTTGCACTAATTTGTTACACAACAATAGAAAGCTAACACCATCAGCATTGTTGATGTAGAAATAACCTATAATTTCAGGACCACTCTTTCCTTCAGTGTTAATAACTTGTCTGTGGTCGCATGCGGCAGACAGCAAATTTGTCTCTTTTTAAGACTTACCCCCCATAGAACTACCCAAGCTACCAGAAATCATTGAGAAGGAAAAATGGTCAATAATGGTGACTGCAATCAGGTCACAATTTCTGCCACAAGCCTTTATTCCATCTCTGTGGGAGAGAGGAAAATAGGATGCATATCTGCTTTCGTTTGGTATCCATGAGCCACACATTCAGGAATGGATTATAACTACTTGGCAGAAAGGCAAACTACAAATGAATTTAACAGTTGTTTTTTCAATGAGGTTTGGAAGCTCTTCAACCACTCTGAGAAAATTTTCCTACAGCTGGTTTTTTTATTTGGAATTTTTGGCAAAGAGATGGCTGGCAGAATGGATTTCAATAGGAAGACCACTGCAATGGTGGAAGCATACTTTCAGAAAAAAAGGAGCGAGAAGCCATCTGTTCAATGGATCAGGCAGTGTATTAATTATGTATTACTGCATAACAAATTTCAAAACCTATCAGCATAAAATAATAAAAATGTATTATCTCTAAGGTCAATGATCCAGGGGTTGGTTTAGCTGAGTGGTACTAACTCAGAATCTCCCATGAGTTTGTAGTCAAGCTGAATCAGGACTTCAATGATATGAAAGCATGACTGAAACATAATGATTTTCTTCCAAGCTCACTAATTTAGATATTAGCAAGAGATCTCAGTTTTGGACTTTTTTCTATCAGGCTACTCACAAAATGGCACCAAATAAGTTATCTATAGAGAAGAATGAGGAAGGGGAAAGAAAGGTAGAAACCAAAAGAAAGGCACAGTATACTTTAAAACTCAATCTGAAAGCTATATATAATCACTTTTTCCATATAAAATTGACCACAAAGACCTGGTAAAATGTGGGAGAGCACTAACTACACAAGGGTGTAAACACCAGGAGGAAAGGGATCTTGGGGGTTATTTCTGGAGGCTAGCTACTCAAGTGGGAAGTCTGGTCCATATACCTCTGTGATCTAGAACCCCACCAAAAATTAGAACATAATTCATGTATCTGAAGGCTGAAAGTATTTCCCAGCTTTGGGGATCCTCCTACTTTAAGGTAAATGTCTGGAACAAGCCAGACTTTCAATGCCTGCCTTATCCTATTTTCTCTGATTCAATAAGCCTCAAACCATATGCTCGTTTGAGTCTTCTCAGCTAAGGAATATGACTTGAGTCTTACAAAATGTTCTGAAATGTTCTCACCAATTTCTTGACCCATTCGTATTCTCCTTTTTTCATATTTGACTGGTAAAATCTACCTTAGGTCATTTTGAACAACTTAGCTTAGATTTTTAATAAGTCAAATCCTGACAGTCTTTGGGAATCATAAGTCGATAGCCTCCATGGGAAGGAGAATGGAAAACGAGGCCTGATAAGAGGTGAATTATTATCATTTCAAGACTAATTTCAGAGAGTTGCTCATCATGTGGAATCTGTTAGGAAAACCTACAGGGTGAAATTATACCTGAGCGGGATCAGGCTCAGCAGCAAGTGACGTAGAAGAGATTATGAGATGGGAAGCACCAAGATAATCTTAGGAGGTACATGAGATCCATGTCAATTACATGTTATGTCTTCTCTCACCCTATAATGATACTTTGAAAGAATATTAACAAACAAAACAAATCTGTACCTCTCTGTTCACAAGCGACATCCCAAGGTGCTCTCAATGTGCAATTGGATTTGCTGCTACTCTGACTTCTATTTGTTTCCAATTTCATCACTGAAATAGTGAGGGGTAACCCCAACAAGTAAATGATCTAAAAGTAAAACCCACCCTCAGAATTACATATGTATGTGGTAGCTGAAATATAAAAGGGGAATTATGTGCAGAAGTAATTCTCTGAATATTTTTAAATCTTAGACAATTCCACTATGCTGGCTCAGTGCAGACAAAGCATTTCCAAGCCAGACTGGTTCATTTAAGGTCTTTCCTAATCTAATGTGAAGATCTTGCCCAAGGGTTTATTCTGAGACTTAGACTCCCTCTCATAACAGCAGAAATGAAAATATATTTCTCAAAAAAAAAAAAAAAAGATTTTACTGGTCCTTGAAAAGTCACAATAGCTTTTACTGAGAAGGAAATGATTCTCCAAAGAATAGAGTATCAAGATGTATCTATGACTACATTAAAGACAAGTTTTCAGGGGGGTTGTTTTGAATTATTATAGTACACAAGAATTCAGCTCTTTAGAAACAACAGTCCCTCTGATGTTTCCTTTGAGAGACAGAGAGAGTGCACACATGAATGAGAAGAAGGGCAGAGGGAGAGACAGAGAAGCTCAAGCAGCCTCCGTGTTCATGCGGAGCCTGGTGTTGGCACTGATCCCATGACCCTGGGATCAGGGTCTCTGAAACCAAGAGTCAGATGATCAACCAACTGAGCCACCCAGGTGCCTTATGTTACCATTTTAGAGCTTGTTTTTCCAAAGTAAAATTACCAATTTGGGTGGAATCTATGGTTCAATGGCAAAGTCTACCATTAAAAATCTGGATGGAAACTCATCTCTTAAAACAGATATCGATCAGCTACTCTAGGCTTTGTAATAGGTTCCTACCATTCAGAAAACTTGTATTTCTCCTTTTCAGAATAGAAGAGATAAATTCCCCACTTATAGAGCTTTCCTGAGTCTATAGACAGCAACACTGGATCCAAGTAAAAAACAAATCATGTTTGCAGCTCTTCCCAATATCAGGTCACATCATCACAGTCTATCCTATTTCTATAATTAAAGGTGTTGCATTGCACCTGCAATTGTGGCAAATATAGCGATGCATGACTCACATCCTATTTTGAGAAAGGATTTCTTGCCCAACTATAAGAAGTATGGTTAGCTCACATTTTGTGTTTACTCTCTCACATCTCAGCTTTTGAGCAGTCATGCTGATCTCAAGGTGACCCAACTAAAACTGCAAGGTTACATAAATGACCCAACCATTTCATATCTAATGGACCATCTTTTCTCTGATATTCTGAAATTCCCTGCTAGCCTGGCAAAGATTTTTTTCTGACATGCACCACGGTCTGACACTACTGTGTTTCTGTATTTTTTTAATTCTTTCCCCCGTGTTACTTACCAATAGACCCTTGCTTTCCTTCACACCACTTCAGTGTGACTACTCCCTGGGGAGCTCAACTGACAGAGCTGTTCCAGATGTGCTCTGAGAAATCAGATGGTAAAACGGGGCTTGGCAATGAAGACCACAGTCTAGGTGATATGTGGGACCCAGATATTCCCTGGGACAAGATGGCAGTATAAATGCTTTATTCTATGTTTTACTCAATGGTAGGTACATGAAATAGTGTACTGGAAGAAAGAAACATACGAACAGTTGCAATCGTTTAAAAGAAAGAGGACCATCTGTTAAAAAGGCTGTCTTTTTTCCATTGGATACTCATTCCTGCTTTGTCAAAGATTAATTGGCCGTACATTTGTGGGTCTAAGTCTGGGTTCTCTATTCTATTCCATTGGTATATGTGTCTGTTTTTATGCCAATACCACACTGTCTTGATGATGATGGTTTTGTAGTAGAGGCTAAACTCTGGGATTGTGATGCCTCCCATTTTGGCTTTCTTCTTCAATATTACTTTGGCTGTTTGGGGTCTTTTGTGGTTCCACAAAAGGACAGTTTGTTCTAGCTTTGCGAAGAATGCTAGTGTAATTTTTATTGGGATTGCATTGACTATGTAGATTGCTTTGGGTAATAATGAAATTTTAACAATGTTTATTCTTCTGATCCATGAGCATGGAATGTTTTTCTATTTCTTTGGGTCTTCTTCAATTTCTTTCATAATTTTTCTATAGTTTCATCGTACAGATCTTTTACATCTTCAGTGAGGTTTATTCCTAGGTATTTGATGGTTTTTCATGCAAATGTGAATGGGATCAGTTTATTGATTTCTCTTTCTGTTGCTTCATTATTGGTGTATAAAAATGCAACCGATTTCTGTGCAGCAACATGCAAAAGAATGAAACTAGATGACTGTCTTAAACCATACACAAAAATAAACTCAAAATGGATAAAGGACCTAAATGTGAGACAGGAAACCATCAAAACCCTTGAGGAGAAAGCAGGAAACAGCCTCCTTGACCTCAACTGCAGCAATTTCCTACTTGACACATTCCCAAAGGGAAGGGAATCAAGAGCAAAAATGAACTATTGGGGCCTCATCAAGATAAAAAGCTTCTGCACTGCAAAGGAAACAATCAATAAAATAGGCAACCGACAGAATGGTAAAAGATAGTGGCAAATGACATATTGGATAAAAGACTAGTATCCAAAATCTACAAGGAACTCCCCAAACTCTACACTCAATAAACGAATAATCCAGTGAAGAAATGGGCAGAAGACAAAAACAGACACTTCTCCAAAGAGGACATCCAGATGGCCAACAGGCACATGAAATGATACTCAGTGTCACTCATCATCAGGGAAATACAAATCAAAACCACACTGAGATACCACCTCACACTGGTCTGAGTGGCTAAAATGAACAAATCAAGAGACTATAGATGCTGGCAAGGATGTGGAGAAACAGGCACCCTCCTACACTGCTGGTGGGAATGTAAACTGGTGCAGCCACTCTGGAAAACAGTGTGGAGGTTCCTCAAAAAATTAACAAAAGAACTCCCATATGACCCTGCAATAGCACTGCTAGAGATTTACTCAAGGGTTACAGAAGTGCTGATACATAGGGTCACATGTACCCCAATGTTCATAGCAGCACTTTCAAGAATAAGAAAACATGGAAAGAGCCTAAATGTCCATCAACTGATGAATGGATCAAGAAGATATGGTTTATATATACAATGGAATACTACATGGCAATGAAAAAGAATGAAATCTGGCCATTTGTAGCAATGTGGATGGAACTTGAGGGTGTTATGCTAAGCTAAATAAGTAAGACAGAGAAGGAAAGATACCATATGTTTTCACTCATAAGTGTAACAGGACAAACTTAGCAGAATACCATGGGGGAGGAGGAGAAGGGAAAAAGGGTTAGGAAGAAAAAGGGAGGCAAATCATGAGAAACTCTTGAATATTGAAAACAAACTAAGGGCTGAAGGGGGAGGGGGTAAAGGGAAAGGGATTGATGAATATGGAGGAGGGCCCTTGTGGGGATAAGCACTGGGTATTTTATGGAATCTAACTTGACAATAAACTATTAGGAAAAATAGAAAGAAAAGAAAAGAAAAGAGGAAGGTCATTTAGTCTGAAAGTGAAGGAATAGAAAAAAATGATACTCAATACAAACAGTAACCAAAAGATAGAAGGGGTGGAAATTCAGTCAAAATAGAGTTTAATTTAAAAAATGTTAGAAGAGAAAAAGTAAATCACAACATAATGATAAAGGGGTCAATTTACCAAGAAGATATAATACCTGTAAATATATTTGCAACCTGCACTGGTGTGTATATATGTGTGTTTCTGTATAAAGCAAATATTAACACAGCTAAAAGAAGAAAAAGATTGTAATGCTAAAAAAAAGTCTTAGTAGAGGACTTTAATACTCAACTTTCAACAATGGATGCATCATATAATTAATATGACAAATAGCAAACCTGAACAACTCTGTGTATATCTTTTCAAGCACATATTCTCCAATACAGATCATATGTTAGACAACAAACAAGTCTTAACAAATTTAAGAAAACTGAAGTCATATCAACTATCTTTTCTGACACAATGGTATGAAACTAGAAACAAATAACAGAAGGAACATTGGAAAAATCATAAAATGGGGAAATTAACAACATATTTTTGAACAACCAATGGATCAAAGGGAAATAAAAATATCATGAGACAAAGGAAAACTGAAACAGAACATAAAACAAATGCAGTGCAGCCAAAGTAGTTCCAATAGGGAAGTTTATAGCAGTAAAAAGCTACCTAAAAAAAAATCTCAAATAAACAACCTAACTTTATACCTCAAGGGAATAGAAAAAGAATAAAATAGTAAGCCCACATTTAGTAGGAAAGAAAATAAATAGCAAAGATTTACGAAATAAATGATATAAGACCCAGAAAAAGGTTTTAAAGATGAATGACATGAGGAGTTGGTTTTCTAAAAAGATAAACAAAATTGACAAAGTCTTTGCTAAGAAAAAAGAAAATTCAAATATCTAAAATCAGAAATGAAAGAGGAGACATCACAACTGATATTACAGAAATATAAAGGATCAAGGGACTACTACTAACATTTATATGTCAACAAAATGGACAATTTAGAAGAAATGAATAAATTTCTAGACATACAACTTGCCAAGGGGATACCATAAATATAAAATCTGGACAGAACAAATGTAAGGAAATTGAATAAAAATCTCTTAACAACAACAAAAAGTCAGAGACCAGATAGTTTCACTAGTGAATTTTACTAAACATTTAATGAATTAATACTAATCCTTTTCAAACCCCTTCAGAAAAACTGAGGAGGCAGGAACATTTTCAGATGCATTTTATGTGACTACTATTACCCTAATTTCAAAGCCAAGCAAGGATGCTACAAGAGAAGAAAATTACTGGCCAATATCTCTAATGAACATATATGCAAATATACCCATTAAAATATTAAATTAAATTCAACAATACACTGAAATATTCCTACACCATTTTCAAGTGGGGTTTATCCCAGGTAGTCAATGATGGTTAAATATCTGCAAATCAATCTCTATAATACCCCACATTAACAAAATAAAAGATAAAAATCATGTGATCATCTCAATAGGGACAGTGAAGGCTTTGACAAAATTCAACACCTATTTATGATAAAAACTCAACGAAGTGAGCAGAGAGGAAACATACTTGAGTATAATAAAAGCAAAATATGACAAACCCACAGCTTATATCATATTCAGTGGTGCAAAAGTTGAAAAGTTTTCCTCTAAGAAAAAGAACAAGTCTGCCCATTTTTACTCCTTTTATTCAATTTAAACTCCTATACACAGCAATTAGGCAAGAAATAGAAACAAAATGTATACAAATAAATAACAAAGAAGTAAAACTGTCTCTATGTGCAGATGACATAATATTATATACAATTTTAAGAATCCATGAAAAACAAGTAACATGAATAAATAAATGAATTCAGTAAAGTTTCAGAATGCAAAATTAATATACAAATATGGTCGCATTTTCATGCACTAATAATGAACTGTCAAAAAGCAGAATTAAGAAAACAATTCCATTTACAACTGCATCCAAAAAATAACCAAGGAGGTGAAAGATCTATACACTGCAAACCATAAAACACTGATGAAAGAAACTGCAGAAAATACAAACAAATAAAAAGATATTTTGCATTCATGGATTAGAAGAATTAATATTGTTAAAATGTACATATTGTCCTAAAGCAACCTACAGATTCAATGCAATCCCTATGAAAATTCCAAAGGCATGTTCATAGTAGGAAAAAACAATCCTAAAATTCATATAGAGCCAAAAACAAAAAACAAAAGCAAAAACAAAAAGCAAAAATAAAACCAATACTGATCTTTGTCCATATATAAAAATGAACTAATAATAAATTAAAGACTCACTGTAGGGTCTGAATCTCTAACACTGCTAAAAGAAAACAGAGGAAAACCTTCTTGACAGTAGTTTGATCAATGATTTTTTTTTTACTATAACCCCAAAAGCACAGGGAACAAAAGCAAAACTAGATAAATGAGATTGCATCAAACTAAAAAGCTTCTAAATAGCAAAGGAAAAAATCAACAGAGGAAAGGATAATCTACAAATAAGAAAACATATTTGCAAACCCTACTTCTGACTAGGAGTTAATATCCAAAATATATAGGGAACTCAAACCAACAGCAAAGCAGCAGCCTGATTTAAAAATTCAGCAAAGGTCCTGAATAGACATTTCTCGAAGAAAGACCTAAAATTACCAGCAGTTAAATTAAAAATGCTCAATTTCATCAATCATCACGGAAATACAAATCAAAACCACAATAAGATATCACCTCACACCATAATGACTATTATAAAAAAGAAAAAAGAAAAAGTGGCCAAAATGGGAATACAAGGGAACACTTGTACACTGTTGATGAGAATGTAAATTGGTACAGCCAATAGCAAAAAAGTTTACAGATCCCGCCAGAATTAAAATTAGGACTACCACATGCTCTAGCAATCTCAATTGCAATTCTAGCAATTCCAATTCTGAGAAAATAAAATCATTATCTCAAAAAGGTAACTTCACTTCCATGTTCCTTGCAGCATTATTCACAATAACCATGATATGCAAGCAACCTAAATGTCAACCTGTGTGTAGATAAAGAAGCTGTGGTATGTTTAATGGAATAAAACTCAGCCATGAAAAATATAGAAACCCTGTCATTTGAAAACATGGATGAAACTGGAGGATATTATGTTAAGTGAAATAAGCCAGAAAGAGAAAGAAAAATACTGTACAATCTCATTTCAATACAGATCCTAAAAAAAGAAAAATGTTTAAAAGTCTGACTCATAGAAGCAGAGAGTAGAACAGTGGTTACAAGGGTCTGGGGGTGGGGAGCAGGATGGGTGGGAATGGCAACTATGTGAGAAGATGATATATTAATTAGCTTGATTGTTACAGTATCTATATTGTATATATATCATTATATATTATATATCATCATTGTGTGTATATATAGCTATGTTGCCATGTTGTACACCTTAAAAATATACACTTTTTATTAAAAATAAATTTTATATTACAATGCTAAGATTGTGTGCAGCATTTCAAGGGGAAAATTAGTCTCTGTGACATCAATTTTTCATATTTTCAGTAGATAATAAAGCCTTTCTAAATCTTTAAAAAAAAGGAGGAAGAAGAGTATTTTATATTAGGACATTAAAAGAGATCAATTGCACTGATGCCCTGCACAAGGATAATGAGAAGTGAGGGCACTGAAATGTAAGGTTGAAGATCAGAAGGAATTCTTTGTTAGATTTCAAAGAGGCCTTATCTTGTACAGTGAGAGAGCAGGAGGAAGACTAAACTTGGGACTTAATAGTCAAAATCACAGAGCTTCAAGATTGAATGTGTTGAACAATAAGTAGAACTGTTGGGAATGCCTAGGACACATGCGATGAGGACAGCATGGCAGGTCAACCTAAGAGCTTGACTCATCAGACTGCTCTGAACTCTCAAAATTTGCAGATGTGCCCTTGTTTCCTAATAAGAGCTAATAATCCCTTCATGTGAGACAACTCTTAAGATCTGTTACTCAGAAGGCAAAAGAGGGCCCTCTCAGAATCTACCGTAACCTCCTTTCCTAGCTGCCAGATCAATAACTTAGGGTAGATTAACACCAATGGAAATGTGCAGAACCTAGTAAGGGAGGAAAAGAATAATATCTTCAAAGAAGCTGTAAGATTTAACCAAATTATACTGACTGATCCAAGGCCATAAAAATAGACCCATATTTTTAAGAAAGCTTGGTTCAAGGGGCTAGCACATATTCTGGACGAAGAAGAGTTTATTTACTCAGGGAGCACTCTCTCAGGATATGAGATTTGTACCTTTACAAGAACCATGGGGAATGGTGTAAAATGCTGCGAGAGTCATCTACAAATCTGGAGAAAATGATTATCCACAGTGAGTGAAGTTGCAACACCTGAGTTTCCACACAGATTGTGGAGGAAAGAAGTAGAAGGCTCAGACTGCTGGGCAACATTGTGCCTATAATTTAAAAAAATACTATATTTTGGACTTATAAATTTGTTAAAAGAGTAAATCTCATGTTAACAACTGCTACCACAATACAATACATTACAATAAACAACACAAAAAGAAGTAGAAGTCTCAGAAGAGTGGACATTGCTGGGATGAATTTACCATATGAGACCAAAAGGCCCACCAGAAAATTATGTTGCTTGAGAAAAATGGTAAGGCATACTACTTACCAAGGCCATCAAGAATGTGTTAGTGAGGATACACTATGTCACTTAGAAGTTCAGCCAGGGTTGACAGGAGAGGTTGCCAAATTGACAGCTATGGGGGAGAAGGGGTCCCAAAGCAATAGAGACTAATCAGCAACACACTTAACTTCCAGAACCCAGGAGATTGCAATTATAACAACAATAAGCAGCTTCTGAGTGACAGCCAAGGAGGCTTGGCCTACAGAAGGTTATAGGGATGGTTAGCAGCACATAGTTCCCTATAGGAAAAAATGGATGGACAGCCAATAAGAATACTACTGGAAAAATACATAATCAAAGCCGGAAGAAAGAAATAATGGAAAAGTAGAAAACTAAGAATGACTATCCCAATAAAAATTTTAAATCCTTTATTCAATTCTCAGACTTAAGCCATTTTTCAGATCCATAATCTTTTTTCTTTTATTTTTTTAATGTTTGTTTGTTTTTGAAAGAGAGAGAAAGAGCATGATCAGGGGAAGGGCAGAGATAGAAGGATATACAGAATCTGAAGCAGGCTCCAGGCTCTGAGCTATCAGCACAGAGCCTAATGCAGGACTTGAACTCGTAAACCATGAGATCATGACCTGAGCTGAAGTCAGCTGTTTAACCAACTGAGCCACCCATGTGCCCCCAGATCCATAATCTTATGACTAAAGTGGTAGCCAGGTCAACAGAACCAAGGGCCCTGAAGTATCACAGAATGTTTATGCTATAATAATTCCCCTAGCCTATTCACAAATAGATGAACATCATTTATTCAGGTAACTGCATAATGGAGAAAGTAGGATTAATTCTCTGACAGCTCAAATGCTGTGACTTATAGTCCTCAAATATCTTTGACATTCAGAGCCTTAAAGTACTTTAATGGTCCCCAGTTTGGATGGGAGCATAAAGGGGGTAAGTAATAAATTGAGTCCTGGCCAAATTCAGCTTATATTGAGTCTACTACATCCATGGACCAATTTGGTGGTCATTTGCTAGTTACCTACTATAAAACTGAAACTGAGATACTTGGCAGTTGATGTACCCTCACATTGCTCTTTGACCTTTCCCACTATTATATTTGTTTCACACAGGCCAAGTGGATGCTTCTGAACCTCTTCCCAACTCCTTGGTAAAAATAACATTACATTTCATTGGGACAGGGTGTGACAGGATTTAAATTGTAAAAGATGAAAGGGTCATAGTCCCTATCATATCTCTCTTTTATTCCCTTATATCCTCCTACAGACTCAATGGAAATAAATGCATCTTAGAGACTCCTTTAAGTCAACTGGTCCCAATCATATTTTCCATGCTGGTCATGGTATTGCTTCAGTTATATGATAATCAGCTATTGCTTTAGAAACAGGTTATTTTCTACCTTAATGTAGAATAAAAACCAATATTCACAAACAAAGCAACATGATCCATCACATTAACAAGAGAAAGGATCAAAACCATATGATCATTTCAATAGGTGCAATAAAAGCATTTCACAAAGTACAACATCCATTCATGATAACAATTCTCAACTAAGTAGGGATAAGAGGGAAAACACCTCAACATAATAAAGGCCATATATGAAAAACCCACAGCTAATATCATCCTTAATGGTGAAAAACAGAGCTTTTCCTTTAAGATCAGGAAGAAGACAAAGATGTCTATTCTCACCACTTTTATTCAACATAGTACTAGAAGTCATAGCCATGGCAATCAGACAAGTAAAGGAAGAAATAAAACTTCCACTATTTGCAGAGGACATGGTACTATACACAGAAAACCCAAAACACTCAACCAAAAAA
>NC_043708.1:85480826-85481851 GCF_006229205.1 Suricata suricatta | reverse complement strand
CAAAGAGAGAGGAAAAGACCAGAACCCAACACCAGGCACCCCAAGCACAGGGAAGACATATCCTCTTTATATTTGGCTTTGAAAAACAGAGGGACTCAATTATATGTGTTTTTACAATGAGCCGGATAGTTTTTTTGAGGAATTGGCAGACTGTTCTCCAGAATGGCTGCAACAGTTTAATTCTCACCAAGAGTGCAAAAGGGTTTTCCTTTCTCTGCTTCCTCACCACCATCTGTTGTCCTGAGTTGTTCATTTTAGCCATTCTGACAGATGTGAAGTGGTATGTCATTGTGGTTTTGATTTGTATTTGCCTGATGATGAGTGAGTATCTTTTCATGTGGAATTTAAAAAAGCAATTGGCTAGGCTCAGGAAAGCTGGAAGGACACAGTGCCTACCCATAAAGAGCACCGAAAACAACTTCCGATAGATACAGCATAAAAGTAGCAGCTTCTAAAACACCTGGATTTCCTGTCTCATATTCGAGTCCTTCATCCATTTTGAGTTTATTTTTGTGTATGGTGTAAGAAAGTGAACTAGTTTCATTCTTCTGCATGTTGCTGTACAGCTCTCCCAGCACCATCTGTTAAAGAGGCTTTTTTTCCATATTCTTTGCTGCTTTGTCAAAGATTAATCTGCAATACATTTGTGGGGTCCAATTCTGGGTTCTTTATTCTATTCCATTGGTCTGTGTGTCTGTTTTTGTGCCAATACCACACTGTCTTGATGATGACAGCTTTGTAGTAGAGGCTAATGTCTGGGATTGTGATGCCTCCCTTTTTGGTTTTCTTCAATATTGCTTTGGCTATTCAGGGTCATTTGTAGTTCCATACAAATTTTAGGATTGTTTGTTCTAGTTTTCAGAAGACTGCTGGTGCAATTTTGATTGGGATTGCATTGAATGTGTAGATCACTTTAGGTAGTATTGACATTTTAACCATCAAAACCTTAGAAGAGAAAGCAGGAAACAACTTCATCTGCAGCAATTTCTTACTTGACACATCTCCAAAGGCAAGGGAATCAAGAG
>NC_043708.1:85456096-85480726 GCF_006229205.1 Suricata suricatta | reverse complement strand
TTATGGAATGGGAAAAGATACTTGCAAATGACGTATCAGACAAAGGGCTAGTATCCAAAATCTATAAGGAACTCACCAAACTCCACATCTGAAAAACAAATAATCCAGTGAAGAAATGGACAGAAGACATGAGGAGACACTTCTCCAAAGAAGACATCCAGGGGCGCCTGGGTGGCTCAGCTGGTTAAGCGTCCGGCTTCGGCTCAGGTCATGATCTCACAGTTCATGGGTTCGAGCCCCACGTCAGACAGCTAGCTCAGAGCCTGGAGCCTGCTTCAGATTCTGTGTCTCCCTCTCTCTCTGACCCTCCCCTGCCCGCGCTGTCTCTGTCTCTCAAAAATAAATTAAAAAAAAAAACATTAAAAATTTTAAAACAAAGAGGACATCCAGATGGCCAACAGACACATGAAACCATGTTCAGCATCACTCCTCATCAGGAAAATACAAATTAAAACTACACTGAGATACCACCTCACACCAGTCAGAATCGCTAAAATGAACAAATCAAGAGACTATAGATGCTGGCGAGGGTGTGGAGAGACGGGCACCCTCCTGCTCTGTTGGTGGAAATGTAAACTGGTGCAGCCACTCTGGAAAACTGTGTAGAGGTTCCCCCAAAATTAACAATAGAACTTTCCTATGACCCAGCAGTAGCCCTGCTAGGGACTTACCCAAGGGATACAGAAGTGCTGATGCATAGGGGCACATATACCACAATGTTCATAACAGCAATGTCAACAATAGCCAAATCATGGAAAGAGCCTAAATGTCCATCAACTGATGAATGGATCAAGAAGATGTGGCTTATATATACAATGGAGTACTACATGGTAATGAGAAAGAATGAAATTTGGCCATTTGTAGCAACATGGATGGAACTTGAGGGTGTTGTGCTAAGTGAAATAAGTCAGGCATAGAAGAACAGATACCACATGTTTTCACTCATATGTGGAACAGGAGAAACTTAACGGGACCATACGGGAGGGGAAGGGGAAAAGATAAGAAGAGCGATGGAGGCAAACCACAAGAGACTCTTAAATACTGAGAACAAACTGAGGGCTGATGGGGGTGGGGCAGAGGGTGAAAGGGGTGATGGGCATGGAGGAGGGCACTTGCTGGGATGAGCACTGGGTGTTACATGGAAACGAACTTCACAATAAACTATATTAAAAAATAAACATTAATAAAAAAACACCTGGAGTATATGAGAGAATGATTTGCTTACTAACCTCAGAATAACATGCTAGAGAGGTAGAGATCCTTGGGAAACTTCTCCAGGAACAAAGTACCTGGAGGATGCCATTTTCCTCCCTTGCCACCCCCCCAACCTAAATAAAAGGACATCTCGAGGAACCAGCACAGAGCCAACACTCCCTACCTAGCTTGTTAACAGTGTGCCCCATCCCTACACTCTCCAGTGTACATGCCCTCTCTAACCAGGTTTCTGGTCCAGGTCCCTTCCTACAGCAGACCTACTCAAACCTTGCTAATGCCTTGGGCCCACCCCCACATTCTCCAGAAAACTTGCCCTGCCCAATACCTCTTTGGCTAAACCCCATCCAAAACAGTACCATAAGCCTGGCACTGTGCAAGCAGCCCCACCTGGGGCTGGTATTACTTTAAAATGAATCCTTCCCCAGGGACAGAAGATAATCTCAGACAACTGACCTCCTCTGGCTCAACCAGTGGGCTGGGTGCCGACAACTGTCTGACTACAGGCCTCGCCTACCAGTGAAACTTCTCAAGGAACAACACAGGGAACACAAACTGCAGTTCAGTGTTACTGCATCTCTGGGAAATGTCTGTCTGACTCAACTTGAGCCCAAGGTGCCCACAGACTCTTCCCTAACAACAGGAAGACCAAACCCTTCCTACAGCAAGCAAAGTAAGCCATTGAAAATAGCCTTAGGGAACTCAGTAACACCATCAAGTGTAATAGCATATGCATTATAGGGGTCCTAGGAGGAGAAAAGAAAGTAAAGGGGGCAGAAACTTTATTTGAGGAAATGATTCTCCAAATCTGGAGAAGAAAACAGAAATCCAGATCCAGAAGGCACAGAGAAGCCCTAATAAAATCAACCCAAGGAAATCCACACCAAGACACATAGTAATTAAAACGGCAAAAAGTAGTGATAATGAAAAAAAATTAAAAGCATCAAGAGAAAATAAAACAGTTACATACAAGAGAAACTCCATCAAGCTATCAGCCAATTTTGCAGCAGAAAAATTGCAGACCAGAAGGGAAAGGCATGATATATTTAAAATGCTATAAAAACAAAACAAAACAAAACAAAAAAACCTGTGGCCAAAAATATTCTATCCAGCAAGGCTATCATTCAGAATAGAAGGAGAGATAAAGAGTTAAATAAAAGTTAAATGAATTTATGACCACTAAACCAGACCTAAAAGAAATGTTAAAGGGGACTCTTAGAGTGGTAAGGAAAGACCATAAGTAGGATTAAGAAGAGCAGAAAGCACAATAGCAGTAAAAATAAGTATATCTATAAAAAATCAATTAAGAAATTAAAAAATAAAAGGATGCAAAATATGACACCATAAACCTACAACGTAAGGGGGAAGAGAAATAATGGGTTCAAACTGAAAAAACTATCAACTTAATATATACTGCTATATGCAAAAGAGTTCGATGTAACCTAATGGAAACCACAAATTAAAAACCAGTTGGGGTGCCTGGGTGGCTCAGTTGGTTAAGCGTCTGACTTTGGCTCAGGTCATGATCTTACAATTCGTTAGTTTGAACCTGCTTCAGATTCTGTGTCTCCCTCTCTCTCTGCCTCTCCCCAACTCACACTGTTTCCCTCTCAAAAATAAATAAACATTAAAAATTTTTAATTAAAATAAAAGAATATATAACAAGTATTTATGCACCCAACATGAAAGCACCCAAATACATAAAGCAAACAAGCATAAAAGAAGTAATCAATAGTAGCACAACAATAGTAGGGGACTTGAACACCCCACTTCTATCAGTAGATAGATCTTCCAATCAGAAAATGAGTAAGGAAACAATGGCTTTGAATGACACAATGTACCAGACTGATTGAACAGATATATTCAGAATATTCCATCCTAAAAAAGCAGAATGCACATTCTTTTCAAATGAATATGAAACATTTCCAGTACATATTAGGCCACTAAACAAATCTCAATTTCAGAAAGACTGAAGCTATACCATGCATCTGTTTTTTACCACAATGCCATGAAACTAGGAAACAATCATATGTAAAATATCTGGAAAGAGCACAAATACATGCAGGGTAAATAACCTGCTACTAAACAATAGTGGTTCAACCAGAAATCAAAGAGGAAATGAAAAAAACACATGGAGACAAATGAAAATGAAAACACAGTGGTCCAAAATCTTTGGAATATAGCAAAAGTGGTTCTAAGAGGGAAGTTTTTAGCAATACAGGCCTACTCAAGTGGCAAGAAAAAACTCAAAAAAACTCAAACCTTACACCTAAAGGAGCTAGAAAGAGAAGAATAAACAAAATCCACAAACATTAGGAAGGAAGAAATAAAGATTAGAGCAGAAATTAAAAAAAAAAATAACAGCAAGTAAAAAACCAAGAGAATAGATCAATGAACCCAGAGGTAGTTCTTCAAAAAGATCAACAAATTATTAACCATTAGTCATATTCATGGGGGGGGCCCAAATAAACAAAATCAGAAATGAAAGAGGAGAAAAAACAACTGACACCACAGAAATACAAAGGATTATCAGAAAATATTATGAAAAATTATATGCCAACAAACTGGGCAATATAAAAGAAATGGACAAATTCCTAGAAATATATAACCACCCAAAACTGAGTCAGGAAGAAATAGAAAATTTGACAACTGATTATCAGCAATGAAATTGAATCAGTAATCAAAAAACTCCCAACAAACAAAAGTCCAAGACCAGATGTCTTCACAGGTGAATTCTACCAAACATTCAGAGAGAGTTAATACACACTATTCTCAAAGTATTCCTAACACTGAAGGGGAAAGAAATTTCCAAATGTATTCTATGAGATCAGAACTCACTATATTATATTAATTATGTTAATACCATTATATTAATACCAGATAAAGACACTACAAGAAAGGAAGGAAGGAAGGAAGGAAGAAAAGAAAAGGAAGGAAGGAAGACAGACTACAGGCCAATATCTCTGATGAACATAGATGGAAAACTCCTCAACAAAATATTAGCAAACCAAATCCATCAATACATTAAAAAAATTATTCACTAGGATCAAGTGGGATTTATTTCTGGGATGTAAAGGTAGTTGTATATTCACATTTCAATCAACATGATACATCACATCAATAAGAGTAAAGATAAAAATCATAGGAAATCATAGGGCCATTTCAATAGATGCAACAAAAGCATTTTACAAAGTACAATATCCATTCATGATAAAACCCTCAACAAGTAGGTTTAGAGGGAACATACCTCAACATAATAAAGGCCATATATGAACAACTCACAGCTATCATCATCCTAATAGTGAAAAACTGAGATTTTCCTTTAAGGTGAGGAAGATGACAAGAATGTCCACTTTCACCACTTACACTCACATAATACTGAAGTCATAGTCACAGTTAATCATGCAGAAAAATGAATAAATGACATTCAAATACATAAGAAACAAAACTTTCACCATTTGCAGATGGCATGATACTATATATAGAAAATTCTAAGGGTGCCTGGGTGGCTCCATCAGTTAAGCTTCTGACTTCAGCTCAGGTCATGATCTCACAATTCATGGGTTTGAGTCCCCCATCAGGCTCTCTGCTGTCAATGCAGAGCCTTCTTCAGATGTGGCTCCTTGTCCCTCTTTGCTCCTCCCCCACTCCTTCTCTCTGTCTAAAGTAAATAAACATTTAAAAAAAAAGAAAACTCTAAAGACTCCAGTAAAAACTACTACAACTAGTAAATAAATTCAGTAATTCAATTCAGTAATTAGATACAAACCAAATATACAGAAATCTGTTTTATTTCTATACACTACTAATGAAGTAGCAGACAGAAAATTCATTCCCACTCCTTGAACTGAACATAATGCAATATCTAGTAATAAGTGTAACCAAGGATGTGAAGGACCTGTATTCCAAAAACTATTAAACATTTATGAAATAAATACAATGCAAACAAATAGAAAGCAAGTTCTCTGGTATCGTTTTTTATAAGGGCACTAATTCCATCATGAGGGCCCCACTTTCATGACCTCATTACCTCCAAAGGCCCTACACTTAGATACTATCACATTAGTGGTTAGGGCTTTAACATATGAATTTTAGGGGGGTACATTTAATCCATAACAGTTGCTTAACTGTGACAGTAAATGGATGAAATACAGCAATGCTAGCCCGAGAAGACTATGGCTACCAGGGGCACAAACACCTTAAGAATGAAATTTTGATCACAGTAACAAATAAACCACCAACGGCAGCAGAGATGATAGCTAAGGGTAATAATTTAGAATAGTTGTTGAAGGAAAGAGACAATGAGAACCATTTCCGGCCTTGACACCAATTTCAACAACAGGAACTATAGAATATCCTGCCAAACTCCTTCTAAGATTTTTCTCATTGTAAATGGTTCATTGGAACCTTTATTAAGCTATTCCCCAAATAGATATGGAGAAGTAACCCTGTGGCACAAAAGGTAAACTGCAAGTGTTCTGTTCAGATCTCCCGTCAGGAAATGACTGCCCGACATACAGAATGTGGCTGACAGCCTCCTTCACATCTGCCTCTGATAATGAGCTGAGATCACGTTCTCCCAGGAGGGGTGGCCCCAGCCACTAACTGAGCAAGAATGTTAGAAAGGAGACTTGCCAACTCTGCACAACAGAGGACTTATTTAATGGCCAAACTTTGCTCAGGAGCTCACCCCGGGGCTGGCAGAAACTTTGTCAGAGATGTACCATGGTCTCATGGATCCCTCTGGACAATCCTGGCTCCTTCGTTTTCCTTTCATGAATATTACTGCTCAGTACATCTTTGTTATTTCTAACTTTTTCTCTTCCTCTGCTGTCCAAACGACCCAACTAACACATTTAATAAAGTGGCTTATGTTGCAGACAATTCTGATTCACTAGTCACTATCCAGTTTTACTGATCACTCAGTCCCTTCTGCCCTCGGTTGCTCATCACCCCCAAGGCCCACTTGTCCTAACCAAAGTAACTCTGGAGCCATCATCCACGTGTGATGTGCCCTTTAAAGGTCAGAATCAATAGATGTCCCTTGATTCTGTCACCCAACTTTCACCAAGTGGCTTTTAACCCTTTGAATGCTAAAGAGTTTTCCCTTTAGTACAGATTTTACATAGGTTTATCTGTCTCACAAGAGTGAACAACTCAAGGGTATCTGCTTTGCCTCCACCTGCCCATCTTTTCTCAGAAGCCTGCACTTAGATGCATCTCTGTGAACTCTTCCTGATCCTCTCTGTGTGTTATTGGGGCTTACATGGTATTGAGACCAATCCTCATATGCCCCAGTCTTCAGAGCTTTAGTGAGTGTCTTGAATATTGCTGTTCTCTCAGTTTCTTTCTCCTGATCTCTGCCCTGAACAGTACCATCCTACTTTCCTGTTTTGGTTTGGTTAATCAGGGCATCATTACAGTTTCTCCTTAACTTGCTAACAGAGGCTTCAGTTAAAAATTATTATATGTAATCCCATCTATCCTTTTCTCAATATGAATCAATTTACCTTTCTTTTATCTGTCACCCATTTATGTATCTCCTTATTTGTGTTAGAGGTTATTTGATAAAGTGGATTCTTTTCAAACCTCTGATACATAGTTGAAAACCTTAGGACTACATGCAGGCATTTCTAAGTGTTTGTAAGAGTGACTAAATGCTTTAGATTAGGCCAAAATTCTGAAATACCGTTCTGTTTAATGACACTGAGATGGTGAGTAAGTGCTTACAAACTGAAGTGGCTAAGTAGAGGTTGATGGAAATGGGCCTTAAATATTCATTATTTGAAGTCAGCATCTTTCCTTTGCCAGATGTATAGGGTTATTTTCTTGGGCTTAGTAAAACTTAGAGTGGCCTGCTTCCTGGATACTTCATGATTTTTTAAACACATAAAACTTCGTTCCTTGCTGGTTGACCCAATATTTGGGCCCAGATCTCCAAGGATGTGCTCAAGTTTAGAACTACAGAAGCACTTTTATAATGATCCTTTTCTTGAGATAGACCAGCCATATCTTTTACTATTTGTCCATATTATTGTAAAAATTTTAGGGTAAAGGACTTACCTTAGAGGTCACCTTCCAGATTATCATCTTTCCTAAATTAATCTTGGATTTGCAGAATAATCAAATTATCCCGAAATCACTAGCAAGTCTAGATTGATGTTCTCAGCACATCTTACTAAGAACTTCAGCAGCTTAGAGCATATATTCAAATTCCTTATTTTCCCAGTTCATTGGTATTCATCCAAACCAACAGCAATCTAGATATCCACAACCATTCCTTTGCAGCACAATTATGTAACTGTGTTTGGCCCAAACTTACTTTGCTCTAACTCTAGGGCCAGTAAATTTCCTATAATCAAGATGTATACTGTACTGAGAATCAAATAGTTCCAAAATTCCCACACCTATATTGCACTGGTTCCCTAGCCCAAACTTGCCTAATGTCAGGTTGTCTTTTCTTTGTCTCATTTTTCTCAAAGTCCCAAGTAGGGAGAAGAGCACCTCATACTGCTTCTGCAGAAACCAACAAAGAAAGCAGCCTGCTTTTCTTATAGATATTTTTCAGTTAACTACATCAATGCCTTAATTTCTCAAACTAGAAACTTTACAGAATATGGCAGCATTGGAAGATTCTGAACTCAGCTTTCCCCCATGGATGCACCAAACCAACAGCTACATATGAATCATTTCCTTCTGAAAAAGACCCCAAAACTAGGTGAGCTTCTTCTCTACAACAAAGGAAAAAATTGAGATGGATAGGAGAGGCAGAGACAGTCTCACCAAAAACCCCACCTTCAGTGCAGTGAGACACTGGTGGCCAACATGAGGAAACCCAACCTCTGGGATCTGCACTGAGAGAAGGTTCTAAGACACTGGTGTATAAACGTAATGAAGCTCATGTCCCAGGAACACAAAGTGCTATTGGAAAATGAGATTTCCCCCTTTTAAAGGGTTCATGTGTGGTCTCACTTGCCCTAATACACAGCAGCATAACAGCAGTTTGAAAAGTGTCTAGACAATATGTGAAGGAGATTTATTTGCTAATCTAAAAGCATCTGGTGGAAGGCAGGGGATGTAAAAAAAGAAAAAAAAAAAACCCTCTCCCCAGAGATTGGCACCAGTTGTACACTCTCTACCTACTCTACTAGCACAGGTGGACAAGCTGTCATATAGCACCATCCAGCCACCTTGCCCAGACAGGTGGGGTAAGTGGTTATAGCACTCCCCACTGCCTTTTTGCCCAAGGGCACAGGAGGTTGCAGTACCCCCTCCACACTCCCTGGCTATGGCAAGCAAGCACAAATGGTCACAGCATTCTCTTCCTTCCTAACTAAAGTCAGCAACTGGGGCAGTTGCAAAACTTCCTCACTTCTGACTAGGACTAGTGAGCATAAGCAGTGGAGGCATTCTCTTGCTCCCAGCCTAAAGCCAGTGTACATACAAAACAAGGCACTCTAGCTCTGCATTCCTAAAGTATCCAGGTATCCATAGTAAAGACATCTTTCTGCTGCCTTTCTGAAGCTGGTGAGTGTACCCCACCCCCTCATTCTCCAGCTACCTAAGATAGCAGGCACATACAATCCACAAAAGAGATATTCCTTGGTCACCTATCCCTGGTGGCCAAGGGGGCTAGTATTCCTGAGCTCCATGGGAATGTATTAATCAGAAGGACCACTCCTGGCAGGATACCACCCCAGGGCACTTCACAGACAGCAAACTGGAACACAACTTCAGTCTTGCTGTGAAAAAGGCCTATTTACTTAGCCCAGAGCTTTGGGCTGAGGGACAGACTTTGTTTCCCAAATATCCAGAGGCTAAATAAGGTACTTCAAGGGACTATAAGCAGAAATACACTATCCTTGTACACACACTAGACCTTGCTACAGCTTCAACTCAGAAAAGAGGTTATATACTTGCCTGGAGTGTAATTTGTGATTATCATCAAGAGGATACCCCCAGAACTCCTGATGTGGAAGCCAGCAGGAATAATTCCAGCCCCATAGGACGGTGTATATTTGCATACTGTAAAAGCTCCTGCCTAAGAGATTGGCTGCCAATCAACCTTAAACTAGGTGATAAACGAGATTCCTCCTCTTGGAACACCTTCAACAATGGGGACAAATCAAAAATAAACCAGGCAGTTTTGACAATCAAAGATTCAAGAGACAACCAAGAGCTAGGGAAAGGCTAAATGAGAAGGTTCATAACCTATATACAAGACTATCTCTTCAAGACTGAGAGAGATAGCTGTTTCACCTAATACACAGAAATAACCATGTAGAGTCAAGCAAAATGAGGAAACAAATATGTCCCAAACCAAATAATAAGATAAAACCTACGAAAAAGTCTCTAACAATATTGAGATAAGTAACCTACTTGATACAGAACTTAAAAGTCATAAAGAGCTCAACAAACTCAGTGAGAACCTCAAAAAGAATAAAGAATATAAGAAAGTACCAAAGAGAAATCAAGAGCTGAAGAATGTAGTAACTGAACTGAAAACACATTAAAGGGGTTCATCTAGTAAACTAGATGAAGCAGGATCAATGGGCTTGGAATCAAAGCAATGAAATGCACATAGACAAAGAAGGAAAAAGAAAAAAATAATGAAAAGCTATGATAATAACTTCAGGTACCTCTGAGACAATATCAAACAGAGTAATATTCACATTGAGGGGTCCCGGGGTGTGGGGGGGGAAGAAAGAGAGAGTGAGAGAGAGACAGACAGAGAAAAGAGGGCAGAAAATTTATTCAAATAAATAATGACTGAATACTTCCTAGGGAGTAGGAAGACATCCTAGGGAGACCTCCAGGTCTAGGAAATCCAGAAAATTCCAAATAAGATGAATCCAAAGACATTCACACCAAGGCACATCAAAATTCAAATGTCACAGGTTAAAGATGAAGAGAGAACCTAAAAGCATCAGGAGAAAAAAAATTGCTACATACAAAAGAAACCTATAAGCCTATCAGCAGATTTTTCAGCAGAAATTTTGCAGATTAGAGGGAGAGACATGACATATTTAAAGCATGAAAAGAAAAAAAATTCAACAAAAAAATACTATATCTAGCAAGATTATCAACAAAATTGAAGGACAGATAAAGAGATTTCCAGATAGCCAAAAGCTAAAGGCGATCATCAGTGCTAAAATTTCCTTTACAAAACAGTTAAGGGACTTCCTTAAGCTGAAAAGAAATCATAATTTATAACAAAAAAATGTACAAAAGTAAAATGTTTTCTAGTATAACTAGAAAAGGCAAATATATGGAAAAGTAATAGATTAGTCACTTATAAAACTAGTATGAAGTTTAAAAAACAAAAGTAAAATTTTGACTACAAAAATTACTTAAAGGATACATAAAATTTAAAAGTGTGACATCAAAAACATACCCATGGGAGGGGCAATTGGAATGTATTCAAATGTAAGTCTAACAACTTAGAATATTATACACATAGATTGATACATGCAAACTTACAGTAACGACAAATACACAAAAGAAAATGAGAAAAGAATGCAGACACAACACTAAAAAAAGTCATCAAACCACAAGAGAAAGGAGAAAGTAAAGAAGCAAAGACAATAAAAACTACAAAAATATCCAGATAACAATTAACCTAACAATAAGTACATATTGATAGATTTTAGTGTAAATGTACTAAATTCTCCAATCTAAATACATAAAGTGGTTGAATAGATTTAAAAAAAATACAAAGACACATCTATATACTGCCTACAAGTGACTCACTTCAGATCTGAGAACTCACAGAGACTGAATTTGAGGAGATGGAAAAATATAGTCCATGAAAATGGAAATGTAAATAAAGCTGGTATAGCTTTACTCATGTCAGACAAAATAGACTTTATTTTTGTCTTCATCATGAAACTAATTTTATTTTAATTTTTTTAGTTTTTAAAAATTTTTACTTAAATCAAGCTAGTTAACATATAGTGTCGTATTGATTTCAGGAGTAGAATTTAGTGATTCATCACTTACATGTAATACTCAGAGCTCATCCCAACAAATGCCCTCCTTAATGCCCATCACCAAGTCCACCACCTCACCCAATACCACTCCTGCAAACCTCAATTTGTTCTCTGTACTTAAAAGTCTCTTATGGTTTGCCTCCCTCTCTGTTTTTATCTTATTTGTCTTACTTTTCCTATGTTCATCTGTTTTATTTCTTAAATTCCACATATGAGTAAAATCATATGATACGTATCTTTATCTGACTTATAACTTAGCATAATACACTCCAATTTCATCCATGTTGTTGCAAATAGCAAGGTTTAATTCTTTTGAGCACTGAGTAATATTCCATTATGTATATATACATCTTCTTTATCCATTCATCAGTCAATGGACATTTGGCCTCTTTCTATAATTTGGCTATTGTTGATAGTGCTGCTATAAACACTGGAGTACATGTGTCCCTTCAAATCAGCATTTTGGTATCTTCGGATAAATACCTAGTAGTGCAATTGCTGAATTTTAGGGTAATTCTATTTCTAATTTTTTGAGGAACCTCCACATTGTTTTCCAGAATGGCTGCAACAGTTTGTACTCTCATCAGCAATGCAAAATTGTTCCCCTTTCTCCACATCCTTGCCAAAATTCTGAGTTCATTTTAACCATTTTGACAGGTGTGACGTAGTATCTCATTGCAGTTTTGAATGTATTTCCCTGATGATGAGTGATGTTGAGCATTTTTTCATGTGACTGTTAGCCACTAACTGTCTTCTTTGGAGAAGTGTCTATTCATGTTTTTTGCCCATTTCTTCACTGGATTATTTGTTTTAGGGTCCCAAGAGTTCATTTGTTGTTTTGTTTCCCTTGTTTCCAGAGACATGTCTAATAGAGTTGTTGAGGCCAAGGTCAAAGAGATTGCTACCTGTTTTCTCATGTAGGATTTTTATGGCTTTCTGTCTTACATTTAGGGATTTTATCCATTCTGAGTTTATTTTTGTGTATGGCATACAAACGTCACTCAGGTTCATTCTTCTGCATGTCGCTGTCCAGTTTTTCCAAAACCATTTGCTGAAAAGACTGTCTTTTTTCCATTGGATACTCTTTCCTGCTTTGTTGAAGATTAGTTGGCCATATATCTTTAGGTCCATTTCTGGGTTCTCTATTCTGTTCCAATGACCTATGTGTCTGTCTTTGTGCCAATACCATACTATCTTGATGATTAAAGCTTTGTAATACAGCTTGAAGTTTGTAATTGTGATGCCTCCAATGTTGGTTTTCTTTTTCAACATTACTTTGACTACTAGGGGTCTTTTTTGGTTCCATACAAATTTTAGGAATCATTTGTTCTAGCACTGTGAAGAACATTGGTGTTATTTTGATAGGGATTGCATTGAAGATGTAGATTGCTTTTGGGTAGTATCCACCTTTTAACAATATTTGTTCTTCCAATCAATGAGCAAGGAATATTTTTCCATTTCTTTGTGTCTTCTTGAATTTCTTTCATAAGATTTCTCTAGTTTTCAGCATACAGATCTTTTACTTCTTTGGTTAGGTTTATTCCTAAGTATCTTACAGTTCTGGGTGCAATCTTAAATGGGATTGATTCCTTGAATTCTTGAAATAGTGTTGGTTGTGATCTCTCCTTTAATTTTTTATTTTATTTGAGTCCTTTCCTTTTTTTTTTTTTGAAGGGGATTATCAACTTTGATAATTCTTTCAAATAACCAGATTATAGCTTCATTGATCTGATCTATTTTTTATATCATTTACTTCAAAATAGACTCTAAAACAAAGATGGTAGAGGGCAATACATAATGATATAGGGGTCAGCCCAACAAGAAAATATAAGATTTATAAATATATATGCACCCAACATAGAAACTCCAAGATATATAAAACAAATACTAACAGACCTAAAAGGAGAAATTTGAAAGCAATATAATAATAGTCAGGGACACCAAAACACAACTTATATGATTGGATGGGTCATACAGACAGAAAATCCATAAGGAAATGTAAACCTTAAATTAGGGCAGATGGACTTAATAGATATATATAGAACAGAAAGGAGGCCACATCAAGAAGGGTAAGGGGGTAGAGATGTGGTTGAGAAATAAACCTCCAGGGAGACTAAGCACAAACAGGAGGGAAACCACAAACAGGAAGAAGCCAGAGGGTCAGACTCCACATCTGAAAAGTCAGGCATGAAGGACCCACAACAAGATGATGAATTCCTCATAACATTTGTGTTTCAAAACCACCTGATTAGTTTTTATAATGACCAGGGACTAACTCTAGTACTTTAAAAATCAGTGGGTGTAGGGCTGTGAGAATCAGAAGGCATAGGGAACTGAGTCCTTGCCCTTAAAGAGCCATCAGAGAAGACAAATACAGCATAGAAGCACCATTTAGAAAAGCACCTGGGACATATGTTAAGGACATTTATTCACTAATATCAGAACAGGTGCTGGAGAAGCAGGGAACTTTAGGATATTTTTCCAAGAACAAAAGAGCTGGCCGCCACCATTCCTCACATCCTCTAATGCCTCACAGAGCCTAGATAGCAGGATGCTAGTCAGAACTAGCATCAACATTCTCCACCTACCTTGCTAACACTGTGCGCAGCACACTGATGTTCTCCTGAAGATTTACCTCATTCCACCCATTCCACTTGGCAGGAGCCCCTCCACAAGGGCTCCTGCGCCAACACACTCTGCAAACAGGAGGGGACTGATGGGTACAACTCCAAAGTAGCTCCTGATTTGGAGAAGGGGGAAGATAACCACACACACCAGTGCACCCATAGTACCAGCAGTCAAACCTTAACGATGGCTAGAAGCACAGAGAGAAGGCCCTGCCAACCAATGCAACTTCAGCCCCAGCAGAAACACGAGTGGCAGGTATCTTACCTGACTGCCAGACCCACCCACCACCACCAGCCTCTCAGAGGACAAGGCAGGGAAAGCACCCTGCAGTCTGGTGCAATTGCAACCCCGGCAGAACAAATGGAGGGTAGAAATCTGGTTTGACTACTGACAAAACACAACTACAAGCCCACAGCTGCCACAGACAGGTTCCTTGATAGCACGAAGACCAATCTTTGCCCAGTGCCCTCACAACAGAAGTGGGGCAGTGCAGCCAAATGGACTGAAGGCAAGTGCTGCTCGACCACAGCACGAAGGTATACATAACCCACAAAGAAGACACCCCTGAAACATCTGGTTCTGGTGAAGAGAGACGTGTGCTACAGGGTACCACGTGACCTCTTCTTTCTGCCACTGCTTTCAAGATCAGGAGACAGAGCTGAATTTCCCAGTACACAGAAACAAATACATAGGGTTAGACAAAATGAAGGGACAGAGGAATATGTCCCAAATGAAAGCACAAGACAAACCACAGTGTAAGAGCTAAATGAAACATAGATAACCAATATGCCTGATAAGGAATTCAAACTAACGGCCATAATGGTACTGGACTTGAGAAAAGAGTGAAGCATCTCAGTGAGAGTCTTAACAGGTAGAAAATATGAAAAAGAACCAGTTGAAGATGGAGAACTCAAAAACTGAAATTGAGAATATACTAGAGGGAACCCATAGCAGCTTAGAAAATACAGAAGAATGGGTTAGTGACCCAAAAGACAGAGTAATGACAACCAGATAGAACAGTACACAGGTTAAGAACAAATTTTAAATGATAAAGTAACTCGAGGATATCATCAAGTGTAATAAAAATCACACAATAGGGGTTTTAGAAAGAGAAGAGAGAGAAATGTGTAGAAAATTTATTTTCAGTCAGCCTGGATGGCTCAATCAGTTGAGTGTCCAACTCTTGATTTCAGCTCAGGTTATGATCTCAGGGTTGGGGGATTGAGTCCCACATCAGGCTCCATTCTGGGCATGGAGCCTACTTAAGAATCTCTCTCCCTCTCCCTCAACCTCTGCCCCTTCCCTGCTCTCTCTTTCTCTCTCTCTCAATCTCTCTCTCTCTCTCTCCTCGAAAGAAGAGAGACACTCTCACTCTCTCTCTCTCTCTCTCTCTCTCTCTCTTGAGAGAGAGAGAGAGAGAGAGAGAGAGAGAGAGAGAGAGAGGAGTTTTGAGAGAGAGAGAGAGAGAGAGAGAGAGAGAGAGAGAGAGAGAGAGAGAGAGAAAGAGAAATAATAGCTGAAAATATAATCTGGGGAAGGAGACAGAAATTCAGATCCAGGAGGCACAAAGAACCCCCCAACAAAATTAACTGAAGGAGGCCCACAGTAAGACATAATAATAAAAAAGTAAAAAGTATTCATAAAGACAGAATTATAAAATCAGCAAGAGAAAAGATAAGAGTTAAATACCAAGGAAATCCCATAAGGCTATCAGTTAATTTTCTAGCAGAAACTTTACAGGCCAGAAGGGAATCACATGATATATTTAAAGTACTAATTGAAAGAAATTTGAAAACAAGAATACTATACACAGCAAGGCTACCTTTTAGAATAAAGGAGTTTTCCAACAAACTAACGTTGAAAGAGTTCACCACCACTAAACCAGCCTTACAAGAAATGTTAAAAGGGATTCTTTGGGTGGAAAGAAAAGGATATAATCAGGAGTAAGAAAAATCATTAAAGGCAAAAATTTTACAGGTAAATCCAAATATATAGTAAAAGTAATAGACTGATCAGTTATAAAACCAGTATGGACGTTAAAGAACAAAAGCAATAAAATTAATTATATTTACAAAAGTCAGGTAAGGGAGTAACAAAATAAAAAGGATGTAAAGGGGGCACCTAGGTGGCTCATTTGGTTAAGCGTCTGGCTTTGGCTCAGGTCATGATCTCACAGTTCGTGGGTTCGAGTCCCGCATCGGGCTCTGTGCTGACAGCTAGCTCAGAGCCTGGAGCCTGCTTCCGGTTCTGTGTCTCCCTCTCTCGACCCTCCCCTGCTCACACTGTCTCTCAAAAATAAATAAAAAACATTAAAAAGTTTTTAAAAAGGATGTAAAGTATGACATCATATACATAAAATGTTGGAGTGGTGGGGTAAAAATTTAGTGCTTTTACAATAGGTCAAACTTAAGCAACCATGAACTTATTATAGACTGTTACATGTGTTAAGAAGTTACATAAAAACCTAATGGTAACCGCAAATGAAAAACCTATAATAGATACACAGAAAATAGAAAGCAATCTAAACATAACACTAAAGGAAGCCATCTAATCACAAGGAATAAAAGTACTAGAAGAAAGAAACAGACAAATAACAAAATGGCAGTAAGTACATACCTGTCAATAAATAAGTAAATGGATTAAATGCCCCAGTCAAAAGATATAGGGTGACTGAATGGATAAATAAGCAAGATCCATCTATATGTTGCCTATAAGAGACTCATCTCAAACATAAAGACTCATGCAGACTGAAAATGAGAGTATAAAAAATAATCATCTTGAAAATAGAAGCAAAAGGAAATATGGGATAGCAATATTTATACCAACCAAATAGATTTTAAAACAAAAACTAACAAGACACAAAAAGGACTCTGCGTAATAAGAAACAGAACAATCCAACAAGAAAAGGTAATAATTGTAAATACTTGTGCACCAAACATGAAAGCACCTAAATATATAAAGCAACTATTAACAAGACATGAAGTTAGAAATTGATAATACTACAATAGTAGTAGGTGACTTTAACACATAGTTACACCATCTATGTAGAAATCAATAAATAAAGAGTAGCTTTAAATGACACATTAGATGAGACAGATCTAATAAATATATTCAGAACAACACATCCAAAAATGGCACAGTACTTTGCTTTTAAGGGCACATGGAACATTCTCCAGAATAGATCACATGTTAGATCACAAAACAAGCCTCCCAAATTCAAAGATTGAGGTCATATTGGTGAGGGACCATAATGCTAGCTGAGGGTCTAGCACAGGTTAGCATTAACTCATGCCCTGCCCCCACCACCAGGTGGGATATGTGTGACATTCCTCAGGCACTCCTGGCTCCCCAAGGACAAAGAAAAGGACAACAAACAAGTGGTTAAACTCATAGAGTCTCCATCAGTTTACAAATATCTTCATAAATTACAAGAAAAAGGCAATCTTATCGCTTTCTAGAGATCCAACATCACTCTCCCCTCCTAAGTGATGTAGGGAACAAAAGCAGGAAGGAAATGGCAGATAAAATTAAATTTCCTTAATACCTGCAGCCCATTGATAAATACTTGAGGCAAATGCAGAGTATAACCTTTCTGCAGGAATGCTCTCCTGCCTTAATGTCAATGCTTGTCTAGGGGAAAACAAAACCTTGACAATAGGTAGGCCTCCAGTAATCTGTCATCTGTGAGTCTTTAGCATGTGAAAGTCTCTCTGGAAACTCCCTCTTGACTTTATCTCCTCCAGCTCCATAAAAAGGTCACCCCCACACTGGCCGTGCAGTTCATACGCCCACTGGTCCCTCACCATGCTTTAACAAAATCACCATATTTGCACCAAAGATGGCCAAGAAAGAATTGTTGAAGATATCTCTGAAACCCTTAAGTCCCACCATCACCCCCAAACCTCATCAATATCAAGCATCTTTTCTGACCACCTGAGATGAAACTAAAAATCCACCACAAGAAATAATCTGGAAACACCACAAATATATGGAAGTTAAAAAACACGCTACTAAACAATAAGTGAGCTAACCAAGAAATAAAAGAGGAAATTAGAAATTACATGAAAACAAATGAAAATGAAACCACAAGAGTCCAAAATCTTTGAGACGCAACAGAAGAGGGAAGTTTATAGCAATACAGGCCTACCTCAAGAAAAAAATCTCAAATAACTTACACTTACACCTAAAGGAGCTAGATAAAGAACAGACAAAACCCAAACCCAGCAGAAGGAAGCAAATAATAAAGATTAGACAGAAATAAATGATATAGAAACTAAAAAACAACAGAACACATTAATAAAACCAAGAATTGGTCCTTTGAAAAGATCAAAAAATTGATAAACCTCTAGCAAGACTCATTAAAGAGAGAGAGAATGAAAATGAGAGAAGACCCAAGTTACTAATGAAAAAGAAATAACAATGAACAGCAAACACATACAAACAGTTTTAACAGAATATTATGAAAACCTATATGCCAACAAATTGGACAACTTAGAAGAAACTGGTAAATTCCTAGAAACAAATAAGCTACCAAACAAAAGCAGGAAGAAATAGAAATATTGAACAGACCAATCACCAGCAATAAAATCCAACTAGAAAAGAAAACAAAACAAATAGAAAAACAAAACAAAAAAACCTCACAAAAATTCAAAGTCCAGGACCAGATGAATTTACAGGCAAATCCAACAAAAACATTTAAAGAGAATTAATACCCATAATTCTCAAACTATTACAAAAAAATACAAGAAGGAAAATTCCTAAACTCAGGACACTATCACCCTGATACCAAAACCAGCTAAAGACACCATGAAAACAGAGAGCTACATGGGGCGCCTGGGTGGTTCAGTTGGTTAAGCCTCTGACTTTGGCTCAGGTCTGAACTCACGGTCGTGGGTTCGAGCCCTGTGTCAGGCTCTGTGCTGACAGCTAGCTCAGACCCTGGAGCCTGCTTCCGGTTCTGTGTCTCCTTCTCTCTCTCTCTCTCTGCCTCTCCCCCTCTCATGCTCTGTCTCTCTCTCTGTATCAAAAATAAATAAAACATTAAAAAAAAGTTAAAAAAAAAACAGAGAGCTACAGGCCACTATCTCTCATGAATGTGCATGTAAAAATCCTCAACAAAAATACAAGCAAACTGAATCCAACAATATATTTTTAAAAACCATACACTACAATGAAGAGGGATTTATTCCCAGGATGCAATGGTGGTTTAATAGTCACAAAAAAAATCCATGTGATACATCACAACAGTAAGAGAAAAGATAAAGCCATATGATCATTTCAATAGACACAGAAAAAGCGTTTGACAAAGTACAAATCCATTCATGATAAAAAAAAAAACCCCTCTGCAATGTAGTTCTAGAGGGAATATAGCTCAACACAACAAAGGCTTTATATGAAAAACCGACAGCGAACATCATACTCAATGGTTAAAAAAAAAACAAAACTGAAAACTGGGGGAGGCTGACTCTCGGTTTGGGCCCAGGGCACAGCTCATGGTTTTGTGAGTTCAAGCCCTGAATCGGGCTCTGTGCTAATGGTGCAGAGCCTGTTTGGGATTCTCTCTCCCTCTGCTCCTCCTCTACTCATGGTATCTCTCTCAAAAAAATAAATAAACTTAAAAAATTTTTAAAAAATGAGTGCTTTTCCCCAAGGTCAAGAACAAGATAAAGATGTCTGCTCTCACCACTTCTACTCAACACAGTACTGGAAGTCCTAGCCACCGCAATGAGACAGCATAGAGAAATAAAGGCACCCAAATTGGTGAAGAAGAATTAAAACTTTCACTAGTTGTAGATGACATAATGCTATCTATAGAAAACCCTAAAGATTCCACCAAAAACCTAGCAGAACTGATATTTCAGGAAGGTCAATGGATATCAAACAAATATACAGAAATCTGCTGCATTTCTATACACTAATAATAAAATAACAGTAATAAAATTCAAGAAAACAATTCCATTTACATTGCACCAAAAACAATAAAATATCTAGGAATAAACTTAATCAAAGAAGTGAAAGACCCATACTGTGAAAACACTATAAAACACTGATGAAATTCAAGATGACACAATCAAATGGGAAGATATTTCATTCTCATGGATTAGAAGAATAAATATTGTTAAGAGGTGCATACCACCCAAAGAAACCTACAGACTTAATGTAATCCCTATCAAAATATGAACAGCACCTTTCACAGAACCAGAATAAAGAAGTTGTACACACACACACTGGAATATTATTCAGCCATAAAAAGAAAGAAATTTCGCAATTTGCAACAACACAGATAGAGCTAAAAGGTATAATTCTAAACCAAAGTAATCCAAGAAAGACTAAGACAAATACCATATGATCTCACTCATATGTGGAATTTAGGAAACAAAAAAAACAACCAAATTAAAAGAGAAAGAGAGAGAGAGAGAGAGAGAGAGAGAAACCAAGAAACAGACTCTTAACTATAGAGAACTGGTGGCCACCAGAGGGAGGCAGGTGAAGGAATAGAGGAAATTGGGAATGAGGATTTAGGAGTACACTTATTATGATGAAGAAAGAAAAGAAAAGAAGAGAAATGATGGGGGGAAAAAAGAAAAGAAAGAAAAAAAAACTTTTGCCATTTGCAACAACATAGGTGGACATAGAGGGTATAATGCTAAGAAGTCATCAGAGAAAGAAAACTGCATATGATTTCACTCATGTGAAAAATAAGAAACAAATGAACAAACAAGAGACACCCCCCCCCCCAAAAAAATCCAGACTCAAAAACAGAGAACAAACTGATGGTTGCACAGGGCAGATGGGTAAGGAAAGGGATGAAAAAGATAAAGGAAGTCAACTGTACATTTATCTTAATGAGCACTAAATAGTGTATAGAATTATTGAATCATTATAATGCATACCTAAAACTAATATAATACTGTATGTTATTTATACTTCATTAAAAATATTTTTTCATGCCTTTAAAAAAATCCTATGATCATTTCCATAGAGGCAGAAAAAGTGTTTGATAAAATTCAGTATCTATTAATGATATGAATTCTCAACAAAGTGGGTATACATGAAATGTAACATAATAAAGGCTGTATATAACAACTCACAGTCATCATCATATTCAACATAAAAAAACCAACCAAACAAACACAACAACAAAATCCTGAAAACGTTTCCCTTAAGATCAGGTACAAGACAAGGATGCCAACTATCCTCACTTCTATTCAACATAGTTGTGGAAGTCCTACACAACAATTAAGCAAGAAAAATAAATGAAAGACATTCATGTAAGAGAGGAAGAAGTAAAACTTTCACTACTTGCAGATAATATATGTAGCAACCCTAAAGACACCCAGAAAAACAGAATAAATGAATTCAGCAAGTTGCACGATATGTAATCAACATACAGAAGTCTATTGTATTTTTATACACTAATAACAAACTACTGGAAAAGACAATTCAAGAGAACAATTCCATTGCACTGGCATCAGAAAAAATAAAGTACTCAGGAATAAATTCAACTAAGTAGATAAAAGACCTACATACTAAAAACTCTAAAGATACTGATGAAAAAAGTAAAGATGACACAAATAAATGGAAAGATATTCTGTGGCCATGGACTGAAAGAATTAATATTGTTAAAATGTCTATATGACCCAAAGCAATTTATAGATTCAATGCAACTCCTATCAAAATTCCAATGGCATTTTTCACATAACTAGAATAACTGTAAAATTTATATGTAACCATAAAAGACCTTGAATGGTCAAAACAATCTTGAGAAAGAACACAATTGAAGATATCGTACTCCATGATTTTAAACTATGCTATAAAGTTATCATACTCAAAACAGTATCATATTGATATTTTAAAAAATACATAGATTAATGGGACAAAATATCCCAGAAATAAACCCATACTTCTATGCTCAATTAATCTATGACATAGGAGGTAAGAATATACAATGGGGAAAAGAGTCTCTTCAATAAATGGTGCTATGAAAACTAGACAGCAACATGCAAAAGCGAGTGGATCATTTTCTTACACCATACACAAAAATTAACTCAAAATGTATTAAATACTTGAATGTAAGACCTGACACCATAAAAATCCTAGAAGAAAACATAGACATAAGTCCTATCAGCTCCTTAACATCAGTCTTGGCAATATTTTTTTTTTTTGGATGAGACTCCAAAGGCAAGGGAAACGAAGCCAATGAATGGGACTACATCAAACTACAAAGCTTCTCCACAGGAAAGAAATGATCAATAAAACAAAATGGCAACCTAATGAATGAGAGAAGATAAAGACAGATAATTTATCTGATAAGAGATTAGTGCCCCAAAGGGATAAAAACTCATACAACTCCACAATGAAAAACAAAACAATATCGTAATAAAATGGGCAGAAGATCGTAAGAGAGATTTTTCCAAAAAAGACAGATGATCAATAGCCACATGAAAATATGCTCAACGAGTCATCAGGAAAATGTAAATTGAACCCCTGATGAGAACTCACCTTATACCTGTCAGAATGTCTCTAATCAAAAATGACAAGAAATAATAAGTATTGGCAAGAATGTGGGAAAAAAGGGAACACTTGGGCACTTCTGGTGGAAATGTACGTATATTGGTGTAGCTAGTATGCAAAACAGTATGGAGGTTCTTCAAAAAATCAAAAATAAGATTACCATATAATTCTACTATTGGGCATCTATCAAAATAAATTAAAAACACTAAATTGAAAACACATGTACACCTATGTTTATTACAACATTATTTATGACAGCCACAATATGTAAAATTCTAACTGCCCTTTGATGGACGAATAAAAGTATGAGAAATACACACACACACAAATCTTGCCATTTGTGAAAACATGAATTGACCTACTTAACACATTCTTTAATCTCCATTCTCATTGTGCTAGTTTATTTTAGACTATAATCACTTAGACTATTTTTTTATTTTTAATGTTTACTTATATTAGAGAGAGAGACAGAAAGAGAGAGACAGGGTATGAGCCGAAGAGGGGTAGAAAAAGAGGGAGACAATCTGAAGCAGACTCTAGGTTCTCAGCTGTCAGCATAGATCCCGACATGGAGCTCGAAATCCTGAACCACGAGATCATGATCTGAGCCAAAGTCAGATGCTTAATTGACTAAGACACCTAGGCGCCCCTCATTTAGACTATGTCAATAATCTTCACACCCATCTGTTGACATCTACTTTCTGAGTTTTTCTGGCCTAGCCTCCAAGTTGCTGCCAGAGTGATCTTTCTCAACTTAATTCACACCTATCTTGCTTGGTGAAACAATTTTCTATTCTTGCTACAAGTAAATAAGGACTAGCTCTGTGAAGCTTGTGGGGGCTAATCCTATGAGATTGGTTCAGATAAACTATTATCTCCAATTCACCAACTCCTGGAATGTTTTACAATGTCAAAATATACCTGAAATATATGATAGCAGAATGCTATTTAATTTTGAGAGTTAGAAATGTTAACATTTGTTGTCTCTTACTCAGAACTTTAAGATCCTCAATTCTGTATTCAACAGCTTAACTTATAGCTCTCTTCTTCTTGCTGATAGTTGTGTATAAAAGGGCAGTTTAATTTGTATCTTAGCTATAGTCCAGAAGGACTCTGGACATTTGCACAGGAGTCCAGAGTTTTTGAATGTTCCTTTTAGAGTGTGTCCAGGTCTATCGAATCAGTTTTACACTTGCTGAAAAAATATTTAGATAGACTTACCAAGCTACAAAAGAGATACAAAATAGTTCTATATAAATCTGAGGTGCAATGCTTTTAAAGATAAAGAACATACTTTAGACACAGAATGCAGGACATTGGGTTATGTGGTTACAACCACACATAGAAACTTTAGAACTTTCCCATGTGCAAGTGGATTCAAAGACCCAAAAGCACTGAATATGAAGCCTTTGAAATATAAGACACTGCTCACTAGGTATTATGCAGACATACTAATTCAAAATTAAAGATTCAGTTCCCGCTGAAAAATTAAGTGGTGGCATAAATATCATAAAAGAAATGCAAAGGGCCATGAGGATTTTAACATCCAGCTATGTAACATTCAGATTCCATGTTAAAGTAAAGATGATGCCTGATATGGGTACTGAAGGATGAACAAGAATTCACTGGATAAAGTAGAAGGCATTCTGCATGGATCAGATGGTATGAATACTGTAAAATTACTGACTACTTTTGAATGTGTATAGGCTACATGGACCAGAACATAAGCTCCAATATAAGACTATTCTGAAGAGGTTCCCCTAACCTACTCTTCCACTGTTACATGAGTCATTGAACACAAGCGTAAGCGGGGTGCCTGGGTGGCTCAGTTGGTTAAGTGTCTGACTCTGGCTCAGGTGATGATATTGCAATTCAAAGGTTTGAGCCAGGCTTCAGGCCTGTGCTGACAGCTCAGAACCTGGAGCCTGATTAGAATTCTCTCTTCCTCTCCCACTCTCACTCTTTCTCAAAAATAAACAAACATTTAAAAAAATGAACACAAGTGTAAGTAGTTTCCCATTGCCTAGAGAGGCATTATCACTAGAGGCTTTGGAAAAAAAGTCATGATGGTCAGAATTTCTCTTTGGAAGAGACAGAAATGCTGATGCATAGGAGCACATGTACCCCAATGTTCATAGCAGCAATGTCAACAATAGCCAAAACATGGAAGGAGCCTAAATGTCCATCACCTGACGAATGGATCAAGAAGATGTGGTATATATTCACGATGGAGTACTACATGGCAATGAGAGGGAATGACATATGGCCCTTCGTAGGAAAGTGGATG
>NC_043708.1:85401147-85455996 GCF_006229205.1 Suricata suricatta | reverse complement strand
AACTTGAGAGACTATTGAATGCTGAGAATTAACTGAGGGTTGAGGGGGAAGGGGGAGGGGGAAAAGAGGTGGTGGTGATGGTGGAGGGCACTTAAGGGGAAGAGCACTGGGTGTTGTATGGAAAACAATTTGATAATAAAATATTATGGAGAAAAAAAAGAATTTCTCTTTGGAGAAATTAATTTGAGCATTAATAGAAAAATTCCATAGGAGAGTGAGAATAGAGAATAAGCAGGATTTAGACCAGTAATAAGGGGTTACGGTGATTTCTGAGTCTCTGAGACAGTTTTCCTGCCCAAAAAATGTGTAAAGGCACAGAGTCTACTTAGAGAGGGAATACGCGTAAGCCTTCCTCTACAGTCTGTCCCTAGATTATAAAAGGTTTATATGGCAAGATTACTTGGCACCCAACTCTTTACCTCAAAAATAATTACCTCCAATCAGTACCATCACAATACTAATCAATACCATCACAATAGTGATTTCCTTTTGGACCTCATTAGTATATTTTTCTAAAAATATTTAAGAACTGTAACTCCAAGAAAATAGAAGAGAAAATGGAAGCATTGAACCCAATTATAAAACCATTATCCCAACATTTGCCATCAGATAAGTTCTGAAGACATCTCTTGCCACAGTATTTTCCTAGAGATGCGATTTCTCTGAATATAAAATGTCCTAGAACCGTAAGTGTAAAAATTGACTCTTCTATTACTGAACTGAAGTAATACAACTGAACTGAAGAACTGAAGTAAAGACAAAAATCTTGAAACACATTACTGAGTAGGGGGCTATTCAAAACTGTTCCCTTTCCAGCTGCAGATTTGACAGAAGAATTTGAGTAGAGCTGAGTAGAATCTACACAATACATTTAACACATCTTTAGTCAAGAAAGTTCTCATATTGACTTTTTTCAGTCTAACTAGTGGAAGTATATTGTAAAATATACATATACATTATAAACTCAAGAGACTTGAACTTCTAAAAAAATACTACATATAAAACTTAGGGAATCATTTTAGAAAAAAATGGATTTTCATCCTCACTAAAATGCATGAAAATGTGATCCCTAAGGAATAAATACAAAAGTTTTAAGAAATTCAGTAGGTGAGATGGGGAAAAAAAAGATTTGAGGAAAAAAGCCCTCAAAATGTACAATAATCTGAATCTGCATTGAAAGGAGAACCAAATACTATTCAAATGGTAGCTAATAGAATCCATGATACAGAGTAATATACTTGACAAGTTCTCCATGAATGCAGAGGAAATGGGTCAAAGTAAATATCAAGATGAGGTGAAAGAGTAGATATCCATTTTTTTCTCCATTTTTATAATTACAGATTTCCAGGAGTAATAAGGAAACAATAAGAGCAGTGGCAAAGTAACATAAATGAGTAAGACTTTCTGAGATGAAAACCTTCATATGATAGGATTAAAGTGTCCTTTCAGTTCTAAGTGAAATTAAAAGACCAATGATTAAATATATATTAGCAAGATTTAAAAATCGCAACTATAGTGGGGCGCCAGGGTGGCTCAGTCAGTTGAGCTTATGACTTTGGCCCAGATCATGATCTCACAGCTCAGCTCATGAGTTGGAGCCCCACATCCACTCTGATACCTCAGAGCCTGGCCTACTTGGGATTCTTTGTCTCCCTTTCTCTCTGTGCCTCAATCGCTCATCCTCTGGGTCTCTCTCTGTCTCTCTTGAAAATAGATATTTTAAAAACATTGAAATAGCTACCATAGTATTTTAAGTAGGCTTCACACCCAGCACAGAGCCCAAAATGGGACCTGAACTCATGACCCTGAGATCAAGACTTGAGTTGAGATCAAGAGTTGGCCGCTTGACTGCGCATCCAGGTGGCCCTAGTAAAGACATTATTTAAAAGAAATACTGATCACATCTACTTGTTGCCAGTATAAGTCAACATAAGTTGGGAAAGTTTTCTGTGATGGGTAGTGAGATTGTTATTAATTGATTTTCCCTGGGAAGTGGCTTTAAGATATCTGAGTTTATCTCAAAGTCACACAGATAGGATAAACTCCAGATCAAGAAAGTTGAGCAAAGAATCAATCCTGAGAAATTCACTCAGAAAGCAGCCCAGAAATAGTGTAGAACACAAGTGAAAGAAGTAGGAACGTAAAAGAAGCCCTACCATGTCTAATAGAAGTTCCAAGAGATGAGATTCAAAGTAATATTATAAAACAATGCTATGCACTTTCAATGTCAAGATGTGGGGTGCTGTTGGTTTTTTTTTTTCATTCTAGATACGTTTTAACCAAGATTTAAGTAAAATAAAAATAAATGCTCAGCTAGAAAAAGTATAGACTTCACTTTATTTAGTCTATAGTTTATCTTCATCTAATTATCATCTTTTTATATATATTCTGTCTTACCTCACTCATAGATTGACAGAAGACATTCTATCTATATAAATTACAGGATAAAATAGACCAAAACTCTCAAAGTTCTCAGGGAAATATAAAATACATAGATTTTTTAACCCACCTAGATTACCCCCGAAGAGTAAGGGAACAACAGGCATTTTCAGATACCAAAGAACAAAGCTTTTTCAACAAGGATCTGCAGTTAGCAAGCTCTATCAATTATTGTTACAGCCAAAAGACAGGAAAGAATGGAATGCAGAACAAATGGTGAACAAAAAACTAAAATGTTGTTAAATATAACTACTAACAAACATTATTTGAAAGGCAGAATTCAGTTTAAAAACAGTAATAGAAAAAAGAGAAGATGATGTCAATATCTTTGGTCCTCTCCCAAGGAGAGAGCACTAGCACATTAATTATGTAGGATACAATTATAAATTTTATTATTAAATATACCTTTAAAATGTCTGTTTAAAATTTAGAATGGTGACAGGTAAGAAATGGAATTTTATCAGACCAAAGAAGAAAAAAAAAAAAAAAGAAAAGCAAAACTGTTAGAAATGTCTGTAAGTACCAGTGATCATAACAAAAGTGGATTAAATTCATAAATGAAGATTATCAAAAACAAGCAAACAAGATCCAGTTGTGTTTCATATAAGATATTCCTGAAATGGCCTCCCAAAAATACATTTGAAAGTCATTTTATTTTCTACCTAAATAAAGCTCCCCAAAGATAGTTCAAAGATATTATCTTATAAAATTACATTTTTCAAAAATTTCCCAGTATTTATACCTAAAACATCAGACATGACATGTGTGTTTAATCTTTATGATTATCCCTCTGGACAAGAGGAGTATCAGAAAAAGATAAGCCAAGGATGAAGAAGTTATCAAAAACACAAGAAAAGATTTTTCCACTTAAGACCTGATTGGAAAGTTGTCCACACTGAAACATCACTTTATAAGGATAAACACAAGACTACAAAAACTGCCAGGAAAACCAACCAACCAACCAACCAAAAACAGGTCATTTACTATAAGTTGAACTTTACAGCTGGCTTAAGCATTTGTGAGCACAACTCAAAAAAATATTATGATACCTACCTCTCTTTTGATGTGGCAGCAGTAAGTTGAGAAATATTTTTCAAACAGATGCAATGGTCTTAGAGAATCTGAGGAGGAAAAAAATGAAGATTTTATGGGACGTGGATGATAAATGAGCCTTTAATACACTACTGCACCTTGCAGATGCATTACACATTAAATTACTCAGCCTAACCTAGATAGATTCTGAGACCCCTTCACTTGGGCTTGGAACCCTTCACTCCATGAGCAGGACCATTCCAACTTTATGTGTGGAATTCTGGGCCTTGAGGGCAATGACTGTGGACAATTGTGAACCTTCTGAGGAGTGTACCTCAGAACTGCCTCCCCCAGCAGACTAAATCCACTGATTTCCATACCCCATTTGGCTGAGGATTACTCCCTAAGATGTTAACAATCCCCACCACACACTTCTGGGTATGTAAATACCTAGTGAGCTCTTACAGGGCCCCCCTATGACAAACATCAGAAGATCCAGGCAGGACGCCAAGAGACTCCCAGTGCAAAATTGGGGGAGAAGTAATGTTGGTTCAAAGCAGATCAGAGTTAGTATGAAATTACTGGTCATAGATATTGCTGGAGTCAGGTGAAGCAGAGATGACCTGAGACTACACAAGAGGAATCTGATAGGGGAACACATTCCTTAGCTCTGTGTCAACAATATTTACGTAGTCATCAAGTAAAGCCCATTGGGCCTATGCAAAGGAGTAAAGACATTGTGATGAGTTGTCTCCTATCAAGCCCTGAGTTGGTGCTGTACCCCTTGTGGTTCCCTACCATGCACTTGTAAAAAGCTCTTTATGTAAATAAACTCTTCTCAAACTATCCTACTTTTTTTATTTCGGGGGGGGGGGGAGAATCTTAAGGAGGCTCGATGCTTACGCTTAGCACAGACCTGACATGAGACTCATGGGATCCATGACCTTCAGATCATGACCTAAGCCAAAATCAAGAGTCAAATGCTCAACTGACTAAGCCAGCCATGTCCCCCTCAAATTATTCTGATTATGCCATCAAATTTTTGTTGAGATCCTGACTCAAAAAGGTAGAGCATTGTGCTGATGAAGCAAATGGAGAATATCCTTCACACATGCATTGAGCCACAACTGTTCCCTACAAATAGAGTAGTGGGTGGATCTGATTCAAGTGCAACTTTTTTCCTGTAGCCATGCTCTCTGTTGTACTCATAACTGCTGTTCTGACAATTCTGATTCCAACGCACTTTTTCCCCCCACTTGGTTATTATTGAAAAGATTTCTCCTTGATGATGCAGCCCACAAAATGAGGTTTTCGTGATAAATGAGTTAAAAAGCAGTGTCTGGCATTTCTGGCTCATGTGTTACATATATGCTGGAATTAGTTTTGTCCAACTATGAAAGCAAATTATCTTCCAGCACATAAATGACAGTAATTGCTTTTCCATATTGTATGCCATTGATATAAAGCAATGCCCAAAATGTCTTTTTAATAAAGAAATTGTGCCTATAGCTTGTCCTTTCTGTATGAGCTTTATTTGTCAATTTTATGGGTGGTTTTATAAGCCTCTTAGCAGGAGTGAGTATTGTATTTGTATTTTCTGGAAGTGTTATAACCTTGAGTGATGCTTCCGATGTTTTGATCTCTCTCCTTTCTTAGTGACGATTAATCAATTTTGTACCTGAAAGCGTTATTTTATGCTTTTCCTGAAAAATAAATGCTTTGGCAGAGTGGTCATTGTGGTTTGCTTAGAAAATCGTGGAAAAGCTTTAAGGGTTTCATAACAATTTTATGACTATAATGTAGTTCCATCCAGTAAAACCAATATTCAGATTCTTCTTCATCTTTCTTTGGTTGCTTATGGAAAAGCATCATGCTAACCAAACCACTTTTTTCAGTAGATATATATTATTTAGAGTTGCATTAATTGTTACTATTTTATCACAACTTTATTTGCTTCCATTTCTTTATGACCTACTTTTGTACTATTATAGAATTGCAAATTTTAGTGAATTATAAATATAACAATAAAGAGAAATTGCCATTTATTTTCACATGTATCTTATGTCCCTCATAATTGTTTTCTTAAATGCTGTTCATCTTAGCACATGTTCAACTTGCAGCTAACAGGGTGCATTTTATGTAATTTATATAATGGTTTACAATTAATAATCTTAAATGCAAAATCTGTGAAATATATGACAGAATTAAAATTACAAAACTCCCCTGTGGACTACTTTACAGGCTACCAGGTATCACCAATTAAGTACCTCCAAACCAAAAAACACTGGTCTAGGTGTTGGAAACAAGAGTTTGAATCCTGGTTTTTATACTTACTAGGTGGGGAACTCTTCAGGAAGTTATTACATGTCCTAACCTCAGACAGTATGATGATCTCCCATTTTAGAGTTGAGTTGCTTCATGGGCTGCTACATGATTGTTTTAATTGTTCTGTTATGGTCCTTACAGTAAGGCTTACTACATATTACATGTGTGTATGTGTACACATGTGTACACTTCATAATAACCTAGCCCATTCTGACTTGTAAACCATAGCAAACAACTGAAAGACTCAGTGGTTTAACAGGAATTAAAATGTGTTTCTTCATAATGCTACCTGTCCAATGCAGATCAATAGGAAGATCTGCTCATCACTGTCACGCAGATCCACGCTGATAAAAAAATATATATTCTCAATATTTCATAATCACCATGCCAGGAGGGCAGAAATATAGAAGAAGAAAGGGAAAAGGGAAAGAAGAAAAATTATACTTTGGCTCAAAAAACTTATGCCTGATCCTCTCCCTTCCCCTCATGTTTCGCTGACTAAAGCCAATCTCATGGCCATGCCAAATTCAAAAGGTCACAGAAATACAATCCTACCAAGTCCCAGAAAGAATGCCAGAGTATTCAGAAACCTTAAGGCAAATCAGGTATTGCCTGATGGATAAATGCTTATACAAAAAGATTTGTTCCAATATGTTTGACATTTTTCTATTTTTTAAAAAATGTTTTTATGTTTGTTTGTTTATTACTGAGACAAGAAACAGAGCACAAGTGAGGAAGGGGCAAAGAGAGGCAAACACAGAATCCAAAGCAGGCTCAGGCTCTGAGCTGTCAGCACACAGCCTGACATGAGGCTTGAACCCACAAACCATGAGATCATGACCTGGGCCAAAATCAGATGCTTAACCAACTGAGCCACCCAGGCGCCCTGACATTTTTCTATTTTTCTATCTATCCAACTGTTGCCATAAAGATTGAGCCAAAAGCATAGTAAGTGTCATAAAAATCAAAGCTATACTGCCTTTAAATGAGGCTATTTTTGCCTCAAGACTTGGCCTGGGTTGCCTTGAAAGCAGATCCAGGGTGCAGAAATTAATAAAGGAATACGATTCCAGGGAGAATTTTAGGACAGAAACATGAAACAAGGAAGTGGGTAAAGGCAACACACATGTATATTATCTAGTTAGCCACCACAATGGACAATTGGGGCTTGCACTTATGCAACTTTCAAAACTATCTACCTGATGGACAAATGCGATGCCATTTATACATGAAGTCTTTCCTCCATTGCTCAAAATAAGACAATAGACGTCAATTTTCCTGAACTCCTAGGTTGTCCTGGCAGGTGTGCACTTCTGGGAATGCCAAACAGGTTTCATGGGCTTCCTTTATGGGATCAGGAGTCCCAGGACAGGAGACAAAAAGTGAAATTCAGAGAAGCTGCACCTATACTAAATTGGTCTTTGTGGAATTAGTCATTTGAATCGTGGCTGGAATAAAAGGAGAATCCTATAATAATTCATTAAATTATGCATAAGAGTTGTTCAATAGAATAACACACATAGACAGAAACACCCACCCCACTGGAATGGGAATAAACTCACCTTTAGTGCTTGTATTTTTAAATTTGTCAAGTCTACATGTTGAGATATCAGTTATTTTGTTGCTGTTCTTAAGTGTATATTATATACAAAATATTTAAGATTTGAAAAATACAGTGGAACACTTTTTCTAAAACATTTGGAACAAATTTTCAGATAAGCAATACTTCCAATGTTCATATATTCTAACCCTAAGAGCTTCTTGTGCATCTTAGGATTTGCTGAAGCCTTACCAAAGATTTCTCAGGGATGCAGTTCAGTCTGATGCTCCTATCTCCCCAAGTATCCTTCTTCCCCTCTCTCCTTTCATCCAGTCAGACATGCATTATAGTCTGAAAACTTTGCTCTTCCATTTCTGTTTCCTCTACACTTCATTCTTCACAAATACTTTTGCCAATAAAACTCAGGACCCAAACTGACTCAATCCTCAATATGCAGAGGCATTCTCTTGGGTTTTTTTTTTTCTAATATATGATTTAATTGATGTAGTATATACTTTCCCAACTATCATGTAATGCATTGGAAATATGATTATTTTAACATTTTGCATTTAAGAATCAGTTTCAAAAATCCTGATGACACCACAGTAATCTCACTGGTAATGAACACTATGACCTTAACCATTTTGTATGGTAAAGATGGGCTCTCGTCACACCACTGACTTGTTACTGACATGAAGAATGTGCATTTTTTATGTTACAGCAAATAATCCATTTTAATAAATGCTATTGTAAGGAACTGAATAATCATTTCATTTGAGAGGGTTCTAAAAATTTTAAAGATGATTTTCTGCCTATCCGTTAACAGTATTTATATTTAAACCGCAGGATTATGGAAATGCCAATTGGTATAGCCACTCTGGAAAATAGCATGGAGCTTCTTCAAAAAGTTAAAATGGAACTATCCTATGGTCCAGCAATTTCACTGCTAGGTATTTACCCAAGGATATAAAGGTACTGATCCAAAGGTATACATACACCCTGATGTTTACACCAGTATTATCAATAATAGCCAAATTATGAAAAGAGCCCAAATGTTTATCAATTAATGAATGGATAAAGAAGAGGTGGCATATACATATTCAATGAGATATTACTCAGTCATAAAAAAGAATGCACAAAAGCAAAAATAAACTATTGGTACTACATCAAAAAAAAAGAAGAATGAAATCTTGCCATTTGCAACAACATGGATGGAGCTAAAGAGTATAATACTTAGCAAAATAAGTCAGAGAAAGATAAATACCATATGATTTCACTCATATGTGGAATTTATGGAAAAAAAATGAGCAAAGCAGGGAAAAAAGAAAAGCAAACCAGGAAACAGACGGAGGGTTTCTGGATAGGAGGTGGGTGAGGGGATGAGTGAAACAGGTGATGGGGATTAAGGAGGGCATGTGTTGTGATGAACACTGTGTGCTGTATGTAAGTGAAGAATCACTAAATTCTATACCTGAAACTACTAATACATTGTATGTTAACTACTGGAATTTAAATAAAACCTTGAAAAAATACAAAAAGCAGGATTATGGGGTTTTATCCTAGAAGAATCTTGGAAGCTAATGGACTAGGAGGAACCTAAAGTCACCTTGTCCCAAGGATATACCTGTAATAGCCCCATCAGTGAAACTAACCCACAAAACAAACCAAAAACTGGTAGAACAGACTCTCCAATTAATTATAGAGAGGAGGACACATCAAAAACATCAGGAAGGGTGGAGTCTGGGTCAGGAACCAAGCTAACCTGGAAGACTAATTACAAATGGGAGGCATATCACAAGCACAGAGAAGGGAGAGGACTAGCCCTCACATCAGGAATCTCAGACACAGGGAGACTGTGCTGGGAAGACAAATCCTCATAACATTTGGTTTTGAAACCTAGAGACATTACTTCACTAGTTTTTACAATCAGTAGGGCTTAAAAATTCCTGGTGGGAACTTTAAAAATCAGTGGGTTTGACTCTGGGAGAGCTAGAGAGTGATAGAAAACTGAGTTGCCATCCTTAAAGAGCCAGCATAACAAATATCATGGCCAAATACAGCATAGAAACACATTTCAAAATCACCAGAGGTATATGGGAAGATTTATTTATTAATATCAGAATATGCACTACAGGGGCAGGAATCTTTAGGAGACTTCTCCAAGCACAAAAGAGTTGGCAGATACCTATTCTCTCCCCACCCCCAACCCAGCTTAGATGCCCAGACAACTGGCATTAACACTCTCAATACAGCTTGCTAACACTATACTTCCTGCCCCTGATTTCTCCTGCAGACTTGTTCCATCAAACCTGTCCTGTTTGGCAGAAGTGACTCCAAAGTGATGCCTGATGTGTCTCATTCTGATAGCAGCCCCAACAGTGACCAGCACAACTCCAAAGTGACTCTTGTCCTGGGGAGAGGGGAAGACAATGACACACACGTTTGACTGCAGCCCTAGCACTGAACAGAGGGAAACATCTGATCTGAATATTGGTACCTCCCACAAACAAAAATCTAACAAAGGGGCAGCACAAGGAAAAAGCCCTGTAGTTCAGGACCACTGCAGTCTGAATACACAGACTGGGAACAAGCATTTAGTCTAACTGCTGGCCCTGTCCACCAACAAAAGCCTCTGAGGGGACAACAGGGAGAACACACTGTAGTTCAGCACAACCACAGTCTCAGAAAATGAACCAAGGGCAGGCACCTGCTCTGATCCAACCACAGGCTGCAGCAGCCCCATACTGACATCTTAACAACACAGGGACTAAATGCCACCCACAAGAGGCAAAGAGTGCCATTACAGCTGACCAGTGGCAAATGAGGCTCAGCTACAGCAGTAGGGAGTGTGTAATACCAGTAAGAGACACCCCTGATGTGTCTGGTTCTGGTAAGAAGGGAAGACTGCACTACAGGGCACTACAAAACCTCATCATAAGGCCCAAAACTGTTAAGATCAGAAAGCAGTTACTTTCCTAACACAAGAAACAGACACAGAGTTAGACAAAATGAGGAGACATAGGAATATGTCCCAAATGAACGAACAGGACAAAACAACAGCAAAAAAGCTAAATGAAATGTAGATGAGCAATATGTCTGATGGAGAATTCAAAGTAATTGTCATAAAAACACTCACTGGACTTGAGAAGAGTGGAGGATCTCAGTAAGATCTTCAACAAAGAGAAAATATGAAAAAAAATCAGAGATGAAGAATTTAATAGATAAAATTAAAAATAGGCTGGAAAGAATCAATAGATTAGAGGATATAGAAAAATGAATCAGCAATCTGGAAGACAGGTTAATGGGAAGCAATCAAGCTGAATGGCAAAAATAACAAAATAATAAAAGATGAGAATAGGTTAAGGAAACTCAGCGATATCATGAGTTGTAATGACATTCACATTATAAGGATCCCAGAAGGAAAAGAGAGAGAAAAGGGAGCAGAAAACTTGAAGAAATAATAGCCAAAAACTTATATAATCTTGGAAAGGAAGCAGACATCCACATACAGAGATCCAGGAGGCACACTGAGCCCCCAACACAATCATCCCAAGGAGGTCCACACCAAGACTTGTAATAAAAATGGTAAAATGTAGTGACAAAGAGAATTTTAAAAGCAACAAGAAAACAGTGACTGAAGAGGGAAACCCCGTAACTCTACTTTAGCTGCTTTTCAAGCCGGAACTTTGTAGGCCACAAGGGAGGGGCGTGATATATTCAAAGTACTAAAAGGAAAAATTCTGCAACCAAGAATACACTACATAACAAGGCTATTATTCTGAAATTATTCTGAAATGAAAGAGAGTTTTCCAGACAAAAATTAAAGGAGCTCATCACTGCTAAAACAAACTAATAAGAAATGTTAAAGAAAATTGAGTGGAAAGACAAGGCCATATAGTCAAGAGTAACACAATTAGAAAGGAGAAAAATTTCATAGGTACATAAAAACATAACAAAAGTAGACTAATCCCTTAGAAAACCAGTACAAAAGTTAAAACACCAACACAGTAATATGAGATATATCTATAAAAATTAGTCAAGGGATTCATAAAATAAAAGAATGTAAAGAAGTATGACATCATACACATAAAATATGGTGGGGGTAAAATTTTAGTGCTTTAAAATGGGTTCAAACTTAAGCAACCATGAACCCAATATAGGCTGCTATATGGATATATGTGGTACATATAAACCTAAGGATAAACACAATCAAAACCTGTAATAGATATGAAAAAATTAAGAAAAGGAACCCAAACTCATCACTAAGAAAGCCATCAAGCAGTATGAGAAAACATCAAGAGAAGGAACAAAGAGGAATTACAAAATCAACCATAAAATAGGTAATAAAATGCCAGTAAGTATACACCTAATCACTCTGAATATAAGTGAACTGAATGCTCCAATCAAAAGACACAGGGTGTCAGGGGCCCCTGGGTGGCTCAGTCGGTTGTGTCCAACTTTATCTGAGATCAGGATCTCAGGGCTTGTGAGTCCAAGCCCCACGTCAGGCTCTGTGCTGACTGCTCAGAGCCTGCTTTCGGTTCTGTGTCTCCCTCTCTCTCTGCCCCTTCCCCTCATGCCCCTCAAAAATAAACAAACATTTAAAATAAAAAAAGACATAGGGTGACAGAATGGATTAAAAAAAATCAAGAGCCATATGCTACCTCTAAGAGTCACATTTCAGACCCCCAAAACACAAACATACTGAAAGTGAGGGATGGAAATTATTATCATTTAAATGAAGCAAACAGAAAAAAAAGAAAGCAAGCTGGGATATGAACACTTATATCAGACAAAATAGATTTTAAAATAAGTGCTATAACAAAAGACAAAAAGGATACTATGTAATCATAAAGGGAATAATGAAAGAAGATATAATTATAAATATTTATGCATCCAATGTGGGAGCACACAATAGCAACTATTAACAGACATAAAAGAATAAATTGATAGTAATACAGTAACAGTAGGGGACTTTAACACCTCACTTACATCAATGGATAGATTATTCAGACAGAAGATCAGTAAGAAAACAGTGGCTTTGAATGATACATTGGACCCAGAGAACCTAATGATAAATGCAGAACACGCTATCCAAAACCAGCAGAAGGAACAGAATATACTTTCTTTTCAAGGGCACATGGAACATTCTCAAGAATAGGTCATACGTTAAGCCATAAAACAAGTCTTAAATTCAAAAACACTAAAACCATATCATGCTTCTTTTCCAGCCACAAAAGTATAAAATTATAAATCAAACAAGAAAAAATATGGAAAGAATGCAATTACCTGAAGGCTAAAGGACATGCTACTAAACAATAAATAGGTCAACCAAGAAGTCGAAGAGGAAATCAAGAAAAATATGGAGACAAACGAAAATGGAAACACGATGGTCCCAAATCCTTGGAATGCAGCAAAGTCTATTCTAAGAGGGAACATTACAGCAATATAGGCTTGCATCAATAAGTAAACAAAAATATCAAATAAATAACCTTACACCTAGAGGAGCTACAAAAAGAACACCACCAACACCACCACTAATAAAACCCAAAGCCAGTAGAGGGAAATAAATAATAAACATTAGAGTAGAAATAAAGGAAACAGAGACTTAAAAACAACAGAATAATGCAACCAGGACTTATTCTTTGAAAAGATCAACAAAATTGATAAACTTTTAGCCAGACTCATAAAAAAAGAGGAAGAACTTAAATAAAATCAGAAGTGAAGGAAAAGAAATAACAATTGACACCACAGGAATACAAAGGATTTTAGGAGAACAGTATGAAAATTGTATCTGAACAAATGAACAACCGAGAAGAAACAGATACATTCCCAGGAACATTATCTTTGAAAATGGAATGAGAAAGAAATAGAAAATTTAACCAGATCAATTAATAGCAATTAAATTGCATCAATAATCAAAAACTTCCAAGAAACAAAAGTCCAGGACCAGATGGCTTCACAGGTGAATTCTACCAAATATTAAAGAAGAGTTAATACATATTCTTTTCAAACTACTCAAAAAAAAGGGGGGGCGGTGAGGGAAGGAGAACTTCCAAATTCATTCTGAGCCCAGAATTATCATAATATCAGATAGAGACACTAAAAAAAAAACCCTGATACTATAAGCCAATATTTCTGATGAACACAGATGCAAAGTCTCTCAACAAAATATTATAAAACAAAATCCAACAATACATTAAAGGAAACCATTCAGGGGCGCCTGGGTGGCTCAGTCGGCTAAGCCTCCGACTTCGGCTCAGGTCAGATCTCACGTTCATGGGTTCGAGCCCCGCGTCAGGCTCTGTGCTGACAGCTAGCTCAGAGCCTGGAGCCTGCTTCCGGTTCTGTGTCTCCTTCTCTCTATGCCCCTCCCCCTCTCATGCTCTGTCTCTCTCTGTATCAAAAATAAATAAAACATGGAAAAAAAAAGAAAAAAAAAAGAAACCATTCAGGGGCACCTAGGTGGCTCAGTCAGTTAAGCATCTAACTCTGTGTGTGTGTGTGTGTGTGTGTGTGTGTGTGTGTGTGTGTGTGAGTATGAGTGATTTACCCCTAGATTAAGTGTCTGACTCTTGATTTCAGCTCAGCTTGATTTCTCACAGTTCATGGGTTCAAGCCCCAAGCCAGAATCTGCACTGAGGGCTCAGAGCCTGCTCTCCATCTCTCTTTCTGCACCTCCCCCACTCACCCTTGCTCCCTCAAAATAAACAAACATGAAAAAACATTTTAAAAACCCTGGGGCGCCTGAGTGGCTCAGTCGGTAAAGCGTCCGACTTCAGTTCAGGTCATGATCTTGCGGTTCATGAGTTCAAGCCCTGCATCGGGTTCTGTGCTGACAGTTCAGAGCCTGGAGCCTATCTCAGATTCTGTGTCTCCCTTTCTCTCTGACCCTCCCCCACTCATGCTCTGTCTCTCTATGTCTCAAAAACAACTAAACAAACAAAATAAAATTTTTTGAGAAAAACCATTTGCCAGATTAAGTGGTATTTATTCCAGGGTGTGATTCAATATTCACAAATCAATAAATGCCATCCATCACATTAAAAAAAGAAAAAATAAAAACCATTTGATCACGTCAATAGATACAACAAAGGCATTTGACAAAGCACAACATTCATTCATGATAAAAAAATTTCAAAAAAGTATGTGTAAGGGGATTGTACCTCAACATAATAAAGGCAATATCTGAAAAATCCACAGCTGACATTATATTCAATGGTGAAAACCTGAGAACTTTTCCTCTAAGGTCAGGAACAAGACAAGGATTTCCATTCTCACCCCTTTTGTTCAGCATATTACTGGAAATCCTAGTTACAGCAGTCAGAAAAAGAAAAAGAAAAAAGCAATATCCAAAATGGTAAAGAACTATTAAAACTTTCACTATTTGCAGATGACACAATACTACCAATAGAAAACCCTACAGACTCCATCAAACAACTGCCAGAAGTGACAAATGAATTCAGTAAAATTGCAGGATATAAAATTAATATACAAAAACAGGTTACATTTATATACACTCATAGTGAAATAGTAGAAAGAAATCAAGAAAACAATCCCATTTATAATTGTACCAAAAATAATGAAATACCTAGAAATAAACTTAGCCAAGGGGTTAAAGTCCTGTACTCTGAAACTACAAAACTGTGATGAAAGAAACTGAAGATGGCACAAACGGGAAGATATCCCATAGTCATGGATTGCAAGAACGAATATTGTTGAAATGTCCAAAATACCCAAAGCAGTCAACATACTTAACGCAATCTCTATCAAAGTAAAAACAAAATTTTTCACAGAACTAGGAAAAATAATCTTAGAATTGGTATGGAACAACAAAAGATCTCAAATAGCCAAAACAATCTTTATAAAGAAAAACAAAGCTGGAGGTACCAAAATTCCAGATTTCAAGATATACTACAAAGCTGTAGTGATCCAAACAGTATGGCACTGACACACAATAAAATGGACACATAGACCAATAGAACAGAATAGAAAGCCCAGAAATAAATCCACACTTTATGGTTAATCTACAACAAAGGAAGCAAGAATAAAAAATGAGGAAAACACAGTGTCTTCAACAAATGGTATTGGGAAAACTGGACAGCTACATGAAAAAAGGACCACTTTCTTGTACCATACCCAAAAATTAACTCAAAATGGATTCAAGACCTAAATGTGAGATTTTAAACCATAAAACTCCTAAAAGAAAATATTCACACTAACTTCTCTGACACAGGCAGTGGGTATATTTTTTTAAAAATAAGTCTTCCTTGGCAAGGGAAACAAAAACAAAAATAAACTATTGGTACAACAACTAAAATAGAAAGCTTTGGGACACCTGGATGGCTCATTCGGTTAAGCATCTGACTCTTGATTTCAGCTTAGGTCATGATCTAATGGTTTCTGAGTTCAAGCCATGCATTGGACTCTGTGCTGACAGCCAGAGCCTGCTTGGGATTCTCTCTCTCCCTGTCTCTCTGCTTCTTCCTCACTCACACGTACTTTTTCTCTCACAATAAATAAATATTAAAAATTAAAAATATATAAAATAAAATAGAAAGACTCTGCAGAGTGAAGGAAACCATCAACAAAGACAACCTAGGAAGTGCAAATGATACATCCATTAAGGAGTTAATAGACAAAACATATAAAAAAGGTACACTCAACACTAAAAAAAACTCCCAAATAATCCAATTAAAAAATGGGCAGAGGACCTGAATGCACATTTTTCTGAAGACATACAGATGACCAATAAACACATGAAAAAATACTCAGTATCACTAATCATAAAGGAAATGCAAATCAAAACCACAAGATATCACTTCACCTCTGTCAGAAAGTCTAATTCTAAAAGACAAGAAATAACAAGTGCTAGAAAGGATGGAGAAAGTGAACCCTTGTGCACTGTTGCTGGGAATGCAAGCTGGTACAGCCACTGCAGTAAATAGTATAGAGATTCCTCAAAAAATTAAAAATTACCATACAACCCAGTAATTCCACTACTGAGTATTTACCCAAAGAAAATAAAAACACTAATTTGAAAAGCTACGTGCACCTGTGTTTATTCCAGCATTATTTACAATAGCCAAGATCTGAAAGCAACCCATGTGTTCATCTATAGATGAATAAAGAATATGTGGTGTATATACACGGTGGAACATTACACTGCCATAAAAAAGAATTAATTCTTGCCATTTGCAACACCATGGATGGATCTAGATGGTATAATGCCAGGTGAAATTAATCAGTCCAAGAAAGAAAAATATCATATGCTTTCACTCATATGTGAAAGTTAAGAAACAAAACAAAGCAAAAAGAGAAATTAAAAAAAAACACAGACTCTTAAATATAGAGAGCTGGTGATTGTCATAGGTTAGTGAGTGGGTGAGGCAGTGGGAGTAATGTATAGAATTATTGAACTATATTGTACACCTGGAACTAATATAGCACTATATTAATTATACTTGAATAAAAGAACAAAATATAAAATTCAGTAAATAAATGACAAGCAGGATTATAGGTAAACATGTTCATGATTAAACAATTGGAAAGGAAGAACACAATAAACATTTCTAAGTTTCATAAAAAATATAAAAATATACACATTCAAAAGGAGTTTGCTTAGATTTATAAAGGACCCTAGAAATAAAATGTCATGGATTATAATGAGTATTTCCTCAGAAGCAACACCCTGATAAGTCATCAACATCAAAGCAAACCCTCCATCGGCAAAAAGATTGACTCACTGAAATCTCCAATGATGGTTTAGCTTTTTTTATTTTTAGCGTAAACCAATTCCTAAGGCATATCCATATTTTTAGACATAATGTTATCGCATATTTAATTGACTACAGTATAGTGTAAATATACCTTTTTTATGTACCAGGAAACGAAAAAATTCACTTGGCTCTTTTTTACAACGTTTTTTTATTGGGGTGGTCTGGAACCAAGCCTGCAATATCTCTGAGGTATGAATTAGACTTCACCAAAATAAGACTTTTGTACTACAAACACACGAACAAGTGAGAAGACAATCACAGAACGGGAGAAGACATTTAAAAATTACATATCTGATAAGAATCTTTTACCCAGAATACATGAAAAATTCTTACAATTCAATGACAAAACAATAGATAAGCGAACTTAGACATGAGCAAGGATTTGAAAAGACATTTCTCTGAAGACACACAAATCACCAATATGCACATGAGAAGGTGCTTAACATCATTAGTTACTAGGGAAATGCAAACCAAAACCACAATGAGGTATGATTTCATATGTAATTAAGAGGGCTGGAAGCAAAAACACAAAAACCAAAGCTAATGAAGATGTGGGGAAAGTGCAACCCTCATTTATTGCTATGAAATAACATGAATGAATATAAATGAAAATGAATAATATGATTGAATTGCTATGAAATAATACGAATGAATGTAAATGAAAAAATACAGCATTTATTGGGAAAATGGTTTGGTAGTTCCCTAAAATGATAAACACAGAGTTACCATATGAGCTAGCAATTTCATTCCTAAGTACGTACCCAAAAGATGTGAAAACATACATGCACAGAAAAAGAGACAAATGCTCTTAGAAACATTGTTCATAATAGCCAAAAAGTAAAAACAACTCAAATATTCATCAACTGAAGAACGTATTTTAAAATCTGGCACAGGATTTACTTTTAGGATGACAGAAATGTTCTAAAACTAGATTGTGCTGATAGTTGCATAATGAATACACTAAAAACTATTGAGCATACTTCTTAATTGGGTTAATTTTATGGCATACAAATTATATGTCAATAAAGATTCTTTTTAAAAAGGAGGCCATACATGAAAGCAGTTTTAAATTGCCACAAACTTCATAAAGCAAAAAGTTGATTATTTATCATCTTTGCCCTAGATTTGTCTATGAGGAATGTCTCCTAAGAGGGTAATCAGAGCACCCTATGCTTGAAAAATTAGCCTTCGCCAATGACATATTCCATCATCAATATCCTTAGGCCAAGGACATACCTTAACAATGCCCCAAATCAATGGAACCGCACACAATTGCTTCTATGTCTGGAAGGATCCTACCATTTTAGGCTCTGTAAAAGCTGCAGTTGAAAAAAGTCTCTCCCTGACGCAGACTGACTCCCATGCGTCTCTAATACTGTAAGCTTATATACAAGGGCTTTTTTAATGAAAATATATTATTTCCCTATAAAAAGAGATTGGGTGCAGGGCGCCTGGGTGGCTCAGTCGGTTAAGCCTCTGGCTTCGGCTCAGGTCAGATCTCATGTTCGTGGGTTCGAGCCCCGCATTAGGCTCTGTGCTAACAGCTAGCTCAGAGCCTGGAGCCTGCTTCCAGTTCTGTGTCTCCTTCTCTCTCTGCCCCTCCCCCTCTCATGCTCTGTCTCTCTCTGTATTAAAAATAAATAAAACATTAAAAAAAATTAAAAAATAAAAAAAGAGATTGGGTGCAATGTATTCAACAAAGACCTAACAGCCTGGCCTCAGGAAATTGTACTTCTGGCCGAGGCACTCTGTTCCACAAAAGCAGCCGCATAAATATGTAGGTTTATGTACTTTCTCACAGATACAGTACCAGAGTCACAAACGTTATTCTTCCAGCTCTTCTGCACTGTCTTGTAGTGGAAAGAACATGGATTTGGGAGTTGCATCTGACTTTTAATACTTGCTTTGCTACTATTGGGCAAATTACATAGCTCAGTCTTTTTCTATCATGTCTGGTTTTTTTCTTTTCATTTTTAAACTTTTATTTAAATATAGACTACTAGGCAAATGACTGGAAAATCAATAATTTAAAATAGTATTCTAGAGTTTTTTCCTTGGTACAGTGTCCTTGGACTGTTGGGGGGACATCACACCCCTGTAGGTCAAGGGAAGCTCAAGAGGTTGTCTGAGGCCATGTGGATCAAGGGCCTGTGCTCTGGCTCAGCCCCCAATGTACTCAGGAAAGACCACCAGCTCACTCCTCAGCCTCAGCTTCCGGAGGCCCAGCTCTGCGTGGGCTCCTCCAAAGAGTCCCTGTCCCATATCCTGCCCCATCATAAAAATTTACAAATCCCTGGGCAGTCTAGGGCACCAGGCCTGCAGCATGGCGACTCACTCAGGGCAGGGGCCCTGGGCAGCTCTGATCCTCACCGCCCTCCTCCCCTGACCTCCATGCCTCTGGTTTTGTGCTCTCTCTCAGGCAGCTGCCAGCCGGCCCAGGACCTGGTGCAATTATCTAATTGTAAAGATAGATGGGACATAGGGAGCACAGAGCTGCTCGATAAGTATTTAAGGTCCACTAAGGGGCACCTGGGTGGCTCAATCGGTTAAGTGTCTGACTCACTCAGGACTTGATCTCGCAGTTGGTGGGTTGGAGCCTCCTGGGGTCGCTGCTGTCAGCCCAGAGCCTGCTTCACACCCTTTGTCTCTCTCTCTGACCTTCCTCTGCTTGTATTCTCTATCAATCAATCAATCAATCAATCAATCAATCAATAAACAATTTTTTAAAAGTCTTTAAAGTCCATTGAAAAAAAGAGAATAAACTTTGAATAGGGATAACGTAATGTCCTTCCTTTCCCTGTCCCCTCCCACCTAGCATGCGTGCGCAGACACACACACTGCAGAAGCCCCGGATACTCAGTAAATATTGACTGTATTTTAATTCACTAGCATTCAGTGGAAAGGCAGACTCTGAGGGGCCATATCAATGAAATATTACAGTAATATCACCTCCAACTGTGAGCATTTCTAGATTCACTTCCCAGTCCCTGGTCATATCTCCAAGCAGATTTCTTCTCTGAAACCACAGATACAGCACTGAGTAGGAAACACTGCTTAAGCATTTGCCTCTTCCTTGAATTCTAACAAAGGAGGGCAATCCTGTGCACATTTAACTCTTCCCATTTATCTTGCCTCTGTAGAAGAAGTGGGCATAAAACCAACTCCTGGTCCCTTAGCTGAGTTTCTCTTAGGTAACTGAATTAAGATGAGCCAAAGATTTTGCCAGGCATAGAAAAACAAATATGGGTGCAAACTTTTGCATCATATTCTGGTTAAAGTAGAATAATGTTTTCTTCCTTAACTGGTTTCAAATGTTGAAGTCTAAGAAAATCTTTTGCATTTCTAGTTCAGATTAGCATTCTGACCCCACCCCCCAGTCAAGTAAGACCTGATGTTAGGGAGTTCTGGGCTACCGATGGTCACTGACTACATACAGAGTGTGAAGGCTCCAGGACGATTTGCTTACAGTTGTATGAAGACACAGCTAAATCAGGATTCTTGGCAAACGCCTGTTCCTTTAACATGAGCATAAGCCCCATAGCCTGGCGGAGAACCATGAAACATTAAGGACTCAGCCAACTGGGAGGAGTAATGAACCTAAATGTTCCTTAACAGACCACATTTGCCAATTACATCTCAACTTGATATTTTATTTATGAATGAAGTTTAATTAGCATAATAAAGGAGAGCTTGAAAGGCATTTTAAATAAATTTCACTTTTGACTATTATTAGTACCCTCTCGCTAGACACATCAAAATCTTCTAAAGAATGAAACATACCTAGTATTAAATCATTTTGTACTTGGACATTTTCATCTTGGTTTTCATAAGTAACATGAAGATTACACTTTCATTTTTTTAAGGGTTATCTTGTTTCTCATATTGTGTTGGGTTGTTCACTATCTATGTAATTTTACCAAGAAGAATCTGGCCATGTACTCACTAGACCCTTCTTTGCCAAGGAAGAAAATTCTTATTAAATTGTGAATGGTGGATTCAATGCAATAAATTCTTGGGCATATCTGAAGGTCATGGCTGTGTAAATAACCCAAAAGCACAGTAACTTAAAAGTATTTTATGTTGTTCGTGTGTTTCAAGGTTAGAGGGGTATTTTTTCTGGTTTCTGTTGGACTCAGATGTGCATATGGTCATCTATGATTTGATTAGGCATCTCCGCTGATCTTGGCTTGACTCATCCACTTGTTTTGGGGTCAACTGGCTATCAGCTTGTCCAGGATAATCTGAGTTCTCTACATTCTCATTCTCATTCTCTCTCTCTCTCTCTCTCTCTTTCCCTCTCTCCCTTGTCCCTCATCCCTTCTTTTATGCTATGTTATGAAAACAAGCCCAGGCTAATCTGATTGAAAATGAAAACAGAATCATACAAGGCCTCTTGAAGCCTGGATTCAGAATTAACATATTGTCACTTTTGTTTTGGTCACAGTGTGCCAAGGGAAATAGCAATTCCTCCCATCAAAAGTAGAGTCTAAATAATATTGCAGAGTGTAGCTATGGGGAAGAGGGAGGATCTGCTTTAAGCACTGACTTTACACTGGGTATTGGGCCATAACAGTACCAAGATACATAAGACGCTCTATTTTAGAATCCTCAAAGTCCTAGACTGTGAGGAAATTAGGAACATAACTATAATGATTCAGGTCACGTGATGATGCGTGCTAAGAGAAAAGGATGAAAAGGGAAAATGTAATCATGAAAGACTTCACAACCCTGTCCTGTGGGCTCTTCTCTCCTGTGTGTGTGTGGAGCAGGGGGGGTGGGGCAGTGCTGGTCAATTTCTTATTAGTCTGTAGAGAACAAGGGTACACGGTAAGAAGTACATGATACATTCATGAAATCCAGGAACCCAAGTACATGGAGGGTGGAATAGTAGTATTTTACTGGAGGTGCTTCAATTTAACCCCTAGATGATTTTCTAGCATTCTTCTCTTAGAGAAAACAGCAGTTTTTCGGTCTCCATCTGCTCAAAGGAAAGAAATGGAATTAAACTGAATTTAGGGGAAAAATTAGGGCATAACAGAGACAGACATTTTCAGGGTCAGGTGTTTTTTTTAATTATTTAAGTTATCAAATCCCCCTTTAACTCTTACAAAAGCCAACTAGAAAATCAACCCTTTGGATGAGAACTTCAGTTGGTCTACTCCCCTGCTCTTGTGGAACACACCTTGGGTTGCTTTGCTCCCGCTACTCTTTAACAGAGGAAGGAACCCACAAAGATGTGGATGAAGATGTTAAAAATGCCAGATCTGTATTTCTGCCATCCTCTTTGTCCCACCAAAATATGTGATCCAATCTAGGCCAAACCTGCCTAAAGAAAAATATTTACAGAGGGCTTCTGGAAAACTTTCTCTTCCAAATTAAAAATCAAAGAACCACAGGAATAACGACAAAAAAGATTCTCTTTTTTTGGCCAGATGTTGTCCACATGCTCTATCTGGAACTGTAGCAGCCTTCTTGTACTCATGAGTGTACTAACCTAAGACCAAGCATAATGCTACCTAACAATTGCCAGAAATAAAACTGTGTATGGGCTAATCCAGGAAAAAATAAATGAAGCATTAGATAAATGGTTTTAGACAGCAATCCATAAACTTGGTTTGTGCATAAAGTCCATCACTGAGAAGCCCAAGTTCTGAATTTTCCATGTAAGAGGATTCCTAACTCAGAATCTCCTCTGGCCCTACAGTCCATGAAGCATGAAAAAAGTTGTTTAAAAAAATGACAAAAGGCCCTACAGGGTTGGTCGAAGTACTTAGGGACTACTTGTTTTTACATTGCCAATAGATATGTAATTAAGTGCCAATTTTGTAGATAGGCATTGTACTCTCTCTGTCTTTTAACCTACTAAAATACACACTTGTAAAACAAACAAAAAAAAAGGTGGGAATTCAAATCTGAGATCAATTCCTTGTTTCCGTATTTTAGTATTCATTTATTCAACAAATACATATGGGCACTTACATGTGTCATGCAGTAGGTACTAAAACTAGGTAGTAAACAATATAGATGTAGTCACTACCCTCCTGGAACTTGCAGTCCAGGGAGGAAGATGGAACATAACTGAACAATTATACATTGTAATGGCTATGAAAAAGCACTCTAAGACACTCTGGAAAGCTGATTATGGAGTCATAAAGTCTTCCCTGGGGAAATAGTGTTTAAGTTTGTGACTATGACCTAGTTCTTCAAATTAAGATGACTGCCTATGTGTAAAGTAGAGATCTTTACTATATGCACAGGATCAAATAACAGTTGACCAAAAGGCTTTGGGCAAAGACTCATAATTTTTAAGTATATTCAAATATGAAATGTACTTTCCCTTCTCTTTCAAGCCTCCAGTATATCTCCTATATTTACCACACTGTACAGTTGGTATTCTGTAAATGTTCACTTAATGATATCATCTTGTCTTGTTTTCAAATCCAATGAATTAAGCTTTTTGGCTTCATTTCCATCTAGACCCTAGTGCCAGAGTTAAAGGCACAAATAAGAAATAATGTCTGTTTTCCTACACTACACTCCTGTGAGCTCTAAAATTTCATCAATCTTCATTATGCAAAAATGCTCAATTGTAGGAAACTAATTTTAGTTCGAATCCCATTCAAATAAGGTAAAGGTGGAGAAACATCATTGACGTGCTACTGAGGAGCCCACATTTTTGTGTGTCTAGAAGAGAGATTACTTTATTTCTTGACTCAATGAAGCTTTGTTTAAACTATTCTTAGAGCTATTCAATGTATCCTACATTTAACCTGAACCTTACCTTCTATCTGAGTGAGAGGTGACTGGATTTTTCAGGAGGGCCATGATTCTGTTTGCCTAGCTCAATGGAGCAGCAAAGATCCCACTATAAGTAATGAAGAGTTTGGGATGGCATTCTAAGGACTTTGAGGTTCGCCTTTAGCAACCTGAATTTTTAATAAGGCAATTAAATGATCACATTTGTGCTTCATTCAGATAGCTTTTCCTGCACTCAAATCTTCATCTCAAGATTTGCTACTGAGGCAATCTAGTCAAAGGTAAGGTCTTTATAGCCAGTTCCTAAGGGAAGTGATACCAGGCAACGATTCCACAGTGAAGAATGATAGGAAAAGGAAGTATGTCATGGAAGTTTACATTACTACAAAGGTTATCACTAAAGACAACTAATCCACAGGTGACCTCTGGGAGACAATGTAGAACACACCTTGGTCTCCTATCCGAGTAGCTGTCTTCCATCAATGGTTGAGAGTGCTTATGGGAGTATTAACTCCCCAGAACACCCTGCCTGGCCATGGCACAATCTCAACAATCTCCAGAGGCCAAAGAAAGCCCTCAGGCAGAGAGTTGCAGGTGCTTGCTTTAACAAGCCTGTGGCAAATCTGGGAATAGTGAGTGTCAAGGGATGGAGCAGGGCACTGACAGCATCTGCTACAAATCTTGAAGTTACAAGGCTACTGCTGTAAACAGGAAAGAAATAATGGGACCTTGAGCCATAGCAGTGACAGCAGGGATCAAGAGAAGAGGAAGTATTTGAAAATGAATTTGAGAGAGTCAACCAGGTAGATAACTAAAGAAATAATAGTAATGAAGAAGAATCCAGAGCAAATCCCAGCTCTCTCACTTGGGTGGTAGAGTGGATGATGGTGCAATTAACTGGTTTAGAAATACAGTTAAAGCACTTATCTCCTTCCCACATCCGTGTTAAGTTTAGGTATACCAAATTTGAGATAATTATCAGTATTTCAAGCTGGGTTTCCTGGGAAGTTGACTCTGAAGCAGAAGTTAACACGGAGGTGTTTTATTAGAGAATGCCTTTGGAATTAACTCACGAAGGAATGAAGGAATGAAAGGAAGGAACAAAAGAATCAGGGTTGGGCAGGGTTGGTTAGCATCGCAGCTGAGCAGCATTGGAGTAGGGAGTTTTGAAGACACCATAACCCTTAGAGTTGTCCCTGTTTGATTGAGATGGTCAGGTATACCTCTATATTTATCAGTCACTGGAAGGAAGCTGCCCCAGGAAAAGGGCATGAGACTGAGTGAGATGCCTTTCTTTGGGTAGGGCAATCCCTGAAAAGGACTGACAGCTGTAAATATTCTCATAGCTACAGTAAGGGGTATTTTAGATCTGGACAATTCATTACAGTGTCCATTCACAGTAATAATTGAAATCAGAAGTATTCAGTTGGTTTTAGTGCACAAAAGAAAACTCTGCACTAGCAACATATTTGGAGAGTTATCAGTTCAAAAAAGTGTTAATAAGTAAATTTGGCAGATGGTATAGAACAAAAATTTCTTTCTGAAACACTTCAAATATGATTACTCTGGTAAATAATGGTAATTCTCACCACTCAGAAAAGATGCAAATAGAGTCATTATAACGCTATACAGCAGGTTATAGATTCTCTGTTGACAATAAAATGTAGAGAAATGTAACTTAATTGCTTTGTTTCAAAGGTGAGTAAGTAAAATAGTAGAAATGTTATGAAGAATATAAACATAAAGTAATGATAAATGTTTCAGTATACGTGAAAATTACAGCAAAAGAAATTACCCAATTTTTCTGTAAATTTCATTCTGATGTTAGATAACATCTATAAATATGTGATTAAATAAAATATGTTTTTAATCCTCATGACAATAATAGCAATTTGAAGCAAAAATATTAAATTATGTCTATTAAATGCTTTATTCTACATGAATAAAAATTTTTTAAAAAGCAAAAAGCATAAAAACCCTAAAAAGCATTTTTCCAGGACACGCTAGCCTAGGAAATAAAAAAAGAACAGAGATTACTCTACATAGCAAAGCAGTCTTCCAGAATTCTGGTCCTCCTCCTGCCTACCAGGGTCATCCATACTTCTTTTTAAGAGCCTCTGAAGAGGGAATAGAGCATATTGGTCAACAGTGTGGACTTAGGGGTTAGATTCCTTCTTTCCCCACTTGCTAGGCCTCATCGAGATATGTTCAAGCCTCTCAACTTCTCTAGCTCCGTTTCTCTTGGTTGCGAAATGAAGATAATGAAAAGATCTACTTCTCAAGTGATATTGCAGAGTGTTTGCTAGCATAGTAAGATTTCAAAAAGCTATTATGGCAAGGGGAGGGGACAGTTGAGAGATGAATTGGTGGAGCAGAGGGTATATGTAAGACAGTGAAAACACTCTGTATGTCATTACTCATTTTCCAAACCCACAGAATATAAAAGACTCAGAATAAACCTTAAGGTAAACTATGGGCTTTGAGTGGCTGATGTATCAACATGGGATGATTAGTTGTAACATAAGGGTCCCTCCAGTAGCGAACAATGATAATGGAGGAGGCTATTCATGTGTGCAGGTAGAAGGTATATGGAAAATCTCTGTACCTTAATTTTGCTGCAAACCTGTTATTTTAGAGTTTTTAAAGCTATAGATTATTACTATTATTTATATGGAAAGGACTGTACAGAGCTACATTGAATGCCTCACTCCTGTCCTTAGAGCTTGCCAAGAAACACAGCATTGGCAATCTTCCCACCAGGGAGACAAATAAGTGCTCAAATTCTGAAGATGCCAACATCATCCCTGTTGTTATCAAGCTGGTGACACCTTAATTTCATTGTGCCAAGAAGTAAGTATGGATTCCACAACCTCATACCACAACGTGGCAATGGCCACAGTGAAGACAACCTAATAAAGCCCCAGTTTTCCCTTTCTGTCCAACTCAAGATACCATAAATATGTGTGGATTCTGACCAGGAAGTTCCCATTTTAAAATCTCTATCCCTTAGGCTGACAGGATTTTATTCAGTTGTCTACACCCAACACCTACCAGCTCACAGCTGCCAAGGAGCAGTGTGCCTGTGAGACATGGCTTACCAGATCAGAAAGCTAACAGTATACTAAATCACAGATGTCTTACCCTATGAAGAAAACTAAACTGACTAATGATCTGGATGCTTCCAATTAAGGGAATGCTGCCAACATCAAGATATGCTAGTTCTTATTTACTTTTTGTTTGTTTTGAGATAGAGAGTGAGCACAAATGAGGGAGGAACAGAGAGAGGGAAGGATAGAGCATCCCAAGCAGGCTCTGCACTGTCAGCCACTGAGCCTGACATGAGACTCAAATTTAGGAGCCAGGAGATCATGACCTGACCGGAATTCAAGAATTACACACTTAGGTGATGGAGCCACCCAGGCACCCCAAGTGCTACTAGTTCTTAAATTAAATTCTAGGTAAGTCTATATCTCATCTGGAGGAAAGAGGGACAGAAATAGTACTCTGACATTCCTAAGCAGCACATCCCTACCACCAACCTGTGGACCACCCAGAAAGCCCATTGCCTGCAGAGATGTATCTTTTCATATCTGATGAACACCTTGTTTCATTCTCTCCTATTCACAGGGAGATTCTCTTTCCTCTGACTTTGTTTCACATCTTCCACCTGTCCATGACTGAAATTTAGTTGTTTAATTCTCCACCCACAATGAGTTTTCCTCAAAGACTTCCTCATTCTTCTCTCAGAAATATAATCCTAATAAGCCTGTACTCACACAAGTTTCCAAATATTCCAGAAATACCTAAATTGTAAAGAAGTCCAAAGATTCTAAAGTTTATATGGAAAAGCAAAAGACTCAGAATAGTAATTTGATATACTTTCTTAAAAAATCAGAACACTAATACCACACATATATAGCAAATCAATCTTTGAAGAGAAGCACAGGCATTCCAAAGGAGGAAGGAACAATGGAATAACTGGACATTCACATGCAAAAAAATAATATTGAATCTACACATTGACCTTACATATTTGACAAATATTAACTCAATACAAATGGTAGATCTAAATGTAAAACACAATGCTACAAAACTTCTATAAGAGAAAATCTAAGTGACCTTGGGCTTAACAATGAGTTTTTAAACATATACTAAAAGCATAATCCATGAAAAAAATTAAGTAGAGCTTTATTAAAATTAAAGACTTCTACTCTGTTTAACATTTTAAGAGAATCAGAAGACAAGCCACAGACTGGGAGAAAATGTTTGAAAAACACATCTCTGATAAAGGATTTGAATCAAAAATATACAAAGAACTTTGAAAATAAACAATAAGTAAACAACCCAATTAAAAAGTAGGCAAAAGATGACAGATACCACAAAGAAGATACACAGATAGAAAAATAAATGAATGGAAAAAATGCTTTAAATTATATGTAATTAGGGTATTACACATTAAGATAACAAAGAGATACCACTGCATATCTATTAGAATGGCTACATTCCAAAAACACAAAAAAACCAAATGGTAGCACACGTATACACCAATAATGAGGCAACGGAAAGAGAAATCAAGGAATCATCCCATTTACAATTGCACCAAAAACCATAAAATACCTAGGAATAAAACTAACCAAAGAGGTGAAAAATCTGTACACTGAAAACTATAGAAACCTTATGAAGAAATTGAAGAAGACACAAAAATGGGAAAATATTCCACACATCTCTGGAAGCAAGGTAAACAAAAGCAAAAATGAACTATTGGGACCTTATCAAAATAAAAATCTTCTGCACAGCAAAGGAAACAGTCACCAAAACTAAAAGGCAACCGATGGAATGGACGAAGATATCTGCAAATGACATATCATATAAAGAGTTAGTATCCAAAATCTATAAAGAATTATCAAATTCAACACCCAAAAAACAATTAACCCAGTGAAGAAATGGGCAAAAGACATGTCCAAAGAAGACATCCAGATGGCTATGGATACATGAAAAATTGTTCAACATCACTCATCATCAGGGAAATACAAAAACCACAATAAGATACCACTTCCTATCAGTCAGAATGGCTAATATTAACAATTCAGGCAACAACAGATGTTGACAAGAATGTGGGGAAAAAAAGGATTTCTTTTGTACTGCTCATGGGGATGCAAACTGGTACAGCCACTCTGGAAAATGGTATTGAGGTTTCTAAAAAAAAAAAAAAAAGTAATAAAAATAAAGCTACCCTATGTCCCAGCAAATGGACTATTAGGTATTTGTTCAAGGGATACAAGTGTGCTTTTTGAAGGAGCACATGTACCCCAATGTTTATAGAAACACTATCAACAATAGTCAAAGTATGTAAAGATCCCAAATGTCCATTGACAGATGATTAGATAAAGAAGATGTGGAATATATACAGAATGGAGTATTACTCAGGAATCAAAAAGAATGAAATCTTGCCATTTGCAAATATGTGGATGGAACTAGAGGGTATCATGCTAAGCGCAATTAGTCAGAGAAAGGCAAGTATCATGACTTCACTCATGTGGAAGTTAGGATACAAAATAGATGAACATAATGGAAGGGAAGCAAAAATAATATAAAAACAAGGAGAGAGACAAAACATAAGGAACTTTTAAACACAAAGAACAAACTAAGGGTTCCTGGAGGGGTTGTGGGTGGAAGATGGGCTAAATGGGTAAGGGGCATTAAGGAAGACACTTGTTGGGATGAGCACTGGGTGTTCTACAGAAGGGATGAATCACTGGAATCTACTTCCGAAATAATTATTACACTATATGCTAACTAACTTGGATGTAAATTTTAAAAATGAATGAATGAATGAATAAATAAAATTTTAAAAAATAAAATAAAATACATAAGATTACATAAAATTAATAAAACTTCATTGTTGAACTTATAAACAGATAATATAGGACAATAGCACAAAGGAATAAAACTGTACTAAAGCAAAGCTTCTATATGTAAATGAAGATACAATATACCAAAATACCTGAGAGCTAGCTAAAGCAGTGCTTAGAGGGAAATTTATGCTATTAATACATATAGTACAAAGCAAGATTTCAAATCTTTCACCTTAAGGTACTAGGGAAAAAAAGCAAACTAAACCTAAATCAAATGGAAAGAAGGGGAAAAGATAAAGATTACAGAGAAAATTTATGGAATAGAGAATGATAAGAGAAAAATCAAGGCTTAAAATTAGTTCTTTGAAAATATCAATAAATTGACAAGGAATTGCTAGACTTACCAAGAAAAAAGGCTCAAATTAATAAAAACATGACTGAAGAGAGGACAGGACTATTAAACTTAAGAAGTTAACTTTTAAAATTATAATAATATTATAAATAACTATGCCAACAGATAACTCAGATAAAACACACAATTTTCTTGAACTCACACTTATCAAAACTGACTCAAAAAGAAATAGAAGACTTGAGTAGACCTATTACAGGTAAGAAAGTAAACTTTCTCAACCTGATATTTAAAATATTTTCATAAGTCTGCAGTAACAAAATACACTTAAAGCCACAAAATTTATTCTCCTACAGTAAAGAGAATGGAGGTCTGAAACCAAGATGTTGAGGGGACAGGGCAGGGACGGGGACAGGGATGGGGGAGGTGGCTATCCTCCCTATGAAGCGTCTAGAGGAGGATTCTTCCTTACCTGTTCCAGATTCTTGTAGCCCAGCCACTCATTTGCTTGTGGCAATACTGCTCCAATCTCTGCCCTTGTCATACATGACCATCTTCCCTCTGTGAGTCTGTCTTTTCTCTTTATAAGAAGACCAGGCATACTGGCTTAAGGCCTACCCTAATGACCTCATCTTTACTTGATTACATCTGCAAAGACCCTATTTTAAAATAAGATCACAACTACCAGGGGGTAGGACTTTATAATATCTTTTCTAAGACAATTCAATCTATGACAAAGTATATCTATTAAAAAACACACACACACACAAAACTATAGATACCTTGAGACTTAGTGGTGAAAGAGTGAATTCTTACCCCCCTATAATCAGGAACAAGATAAGAGTATCTGCTCTTGCCACTTTTATTTAGATTTGTACTGGAGATTCTAGTGAGGGTAATAAGACGAAAAAAAAAACCAAAACAAAAAAACCAAAAAACAAAAAACAAAAAGAAGAAAGGAAAAGAAAAAGAAAGAAAGAAAAGAAGCTCAGATTGCAAAGGAAGAAGCAAACTATATTTGTTGATGGCATGATTTTGTATATAAAGAAACCTTAGGAATTCACCAAAACACTATTTCAATGAATAAATGAGTTCAGAAAGGTTATAGGATCTAAGGTCAAAATACAAATCAACTATGTTTTTATGCATTAGTACTAAATAATCTAAAAATAAAGAAATAAATTCCATTTACAACAGCATCAAAAGGAATAAATTATCTAGAAAGGATTAACATAGGAATGCAACACTTATAGACTGAAAACTATAAAACTTCATTGTAAAAAATTAAAGATATATATACTTAGAAAGACATCCATACTCCTTAATTGGAAGATTTAATATTGTTGAAATGTCACTATGCCCTAGTTCAATCATCAGGTTCAAAACACTCCTTATCAAAATTACAGCTGCCTTTTTTCTTAATAGAAATTGACAAGTTCATTCTGACATTCATATGGAAATACAAGGAATATTGAATAACCAAGACAATCGTGAAAAGGAGGAATAAAGTTGAAGGACTCATGCTTCCAAATTTTAAATTTAAGACACTGGGGTACTAGCATAAGATTAGACATACACAAAAGCAGAACTGAGTTGAGAGGACGGAATTAAACACTTATATTTATGATCAATTTTCTACAAGGATTCTATGATAATTGGGGAAAGTACAGTTGTTTCAACAAATTCTAAGACAATTACAGGCCACATGCAAAAATCAATAAGTGAATGTGGACACTTCCCTTACACCATATGCAAATGTAAGTCAAAATGGATCATAGATCTAAAATTCTTAGAAGACAACATGAGAATAAATCTTTATGACCTTGGGTTAGATAATAGTTTTAAGATATGATACCAAAAGTGTAAGCAATAAATTTAAAAAGTAAACTTCAAAATTAAAAAATTTTATGCTTCAAAAACATCATTCAAGAAAGTTAAAATCATTATGGCACCATAAGATACTACTCCTTTTTGAACACCTTTTTTTTTTTTTTTAACCAAAGAATTAGATACTCAGCTACAGACAAAAACGGGAGCTGTGGGATCCAGAACCATATGCCAAAGGACCTGAGAGGTGTCTTGTCCACGTGTACATCTAATAATAGCCAGAGAGACCTTGTTTTGGGCTGCAGAACTACAAGAGTAATAAACCTATTCCAACACCTCTTATCATGGTCAGGAAATAAACCTGGAGAGGGAAGACAGCCAAAGGAGAGAGAGAAATTTCTGACCTCCAGCCTCGGGAAGATTCCTGCATGCCATAGAAGAAAAAAAGTGAGGTGGGGCTCAACACAGAAAGTAAGAAGAATCAGCACCACTACTACTAACCCCAAAGCAATACTGCACTGTGTAGGGGCTGAACTATCAGGCCGCAGTGATCTCTCCTGTAGGAGAAAAGGAGAGTGGGGAGTCAGTGCCCAGCTACCCTAGTGACATGGAGTGCAGGTAGAGAAACCCATTTCTCTCCCGCAGCACCCAGAATACCAAGGCAGGAGGTCCGTAGTTGGAAGGAGGTCAGGAAAGAGGCACATAATATCAAAGGATGTTTTTAGGGATGTTAATTCCTGCTGACTGCACAGAAGGAAGGTTACTCATGAGCTTCTGAGAGTGCCACACCTGAGGATTACCCTACCAGGTCTGTGGGCACCCCCAACACTCACAGTGTTAAACCCACCCTTTCTCTATTCTATGGCTAGCTCCTTATATATGCTTTGGAGTGCAAGTGAGAGCAAGCTCCAGTATACAAAGATGGTACTCTGAAAAAAAGGCCAGGGTTTGAGGACATGGGAAAAACAACAAACAAGCTATAGTAGCACCTTCTAGAAAACAAGAGTAGCTTCCAATAGCCAGCCTGGTGAGTTGCAAGGACCAAAGATGTAAATGCTTGTGAATTTTGCAACAAAATAGGGCAAGAAGAGAACAGGTCTGCTCATATAAAGGCAGAGAAATACTCAGATAATAACAGCATTAAGGAGCAGAATACCCTTTCTGAAGGCAAGTAGCAAAGATTTTAGGAGGTGTTTGCTACTTCAAATGCAAAAACAGCAATACAAAACTTCAGGAAACAAAACAAAACAAACAAAAAAAACAATCAAAGAAACATCAGCACCAAATAATAATTCTCCATTAACTGAGCTCAAGGCATGGAATTTTGCAATCTACCTGATAAAGAATTCAAGTTAGCTATTTTTAAGAAACTCAATGGCCTATGAGAAAACTCAAAGAAAAATCAATGAAATCATGAAAAAGGTCTAAATTATGTATTTCTCAAATAGATTTTTTAAAAATGCAGAAATTCTGGACCTAAAAAAAAAAATCAATGAATGAAATGAGAAATGCAATAGAAAGCATATGCAGTAGGGCAAAACAAATGGAAAACAGAAAATAAGTGAGTTAGAGGATAGGAATTTTGAATAACCCAGTTACAGGAAAAGAAAGGAGAAAGCAAAGAGAGGGAAGAAAACCCTACATGACCTATGGGAGACATAAAGAAACCAAATATTACAATAATTGGAATTACATTTTAAAAAAAGAGGAAGAAAAATTTAAAATATAACAGTCTAGAACTTCACAAAACTGAGAAGAAAATTGGACAGCCAAGTTCACAAAGCTAATAGTTCACTCTACTAAATGAATGCAAAAAAAAAAAAAAAGTCTTCTCTAAGACACATTATAATAAAATTGTCAAAAGCCTGAGATAAATAATTCTAATTCATTGGGGGTTGGAGGGGATTATAACTTATGAAGGAATCTCCAGTAGCTTATCAGATTTCTCAGCCAGAAGAGAGTGGAATGACATATTCAAATTCTGAAAGAAAAATTTCCATCCAAGAAAACTTTATATAACAAATTTATAGTGATAAATACATATATTAAGAAAATAGAAACTCTCAAAACTAACCTAACTTTACACCTCAATGAACTAGAAAAAAAAAACTAAGCCCAAAATTAGAAGAAAGGAAATAAAGATCAGAGCAGAAATAAAGACCAGAAAAGTATCAGAAAATAATCAACATAATTATTTTTAGAACAAAAAAAAAACAACTCTTAAAGAAAACTGACAAATCTTTAGCTAGGCTAACAGAGAAATTAAAAAAAGATTTAAACAAAATCAAATGAAAGAAAAGGGGCACCTGGGTGGCTCAGGTGGTTAAGCATCCTACCTACTCTTGATTTTGGCTCAGATCATAATCTCACAGTTCATAGGATCAAGCCCCATGTTGGGCTCAGCGCTGACAGCACAGAGCCTGCTTGAGATTCTCACTCTCTTTCAGTCTATAGCCCTGCCCCTACCCCACTCATGCACATGCTCTCTCTTACAATAAACTTAACAAAAATGAAAGCAAAGACATTACAATTGATAGCACAGAAAGTCATAAGAGACTACTATGAATAATTATATGCCAACAAATTGGATAATCTAGAAATAGTAAATTCTCAGAGACACCCAAAATACTAAGACCAAAAGAGGAAGAAATGAAATACCTGAGTAGAAGAATGAGAACAAGTAGAGAGATTGAATTAGTTATCAAAATCCTCCCACTGCAGAAAACCCCAGAACTGGATGGCTACCACACGTTTTAAAAATACCAATCCTTCTCAGACTCTCCCAGAAAACTAAGGAAGAGGCAACAGTTTCAAAGTCATTTGACAAGGCCATCATTACCCTGATACTAAAGCCAGGTAGGGACACAACAGCAAATAAAACACAGTTGAATAGGGATGCAAAAAGTTTTTTCAGTAAAGTATTAACAAACCAAATTCAACAACACATTGAAAGGATTATTCATCATGACCAAGTGGGATTTATCTGAGATAGAAGGATATTTTAACATAAGCAAATTAATAAATATGATATCCTACAATAGAGTAAAATGTATAAATCTTATGATCATCTCAGTAGGGGTATTAAAAGCACTTGGCAAAACACAACATCTTTTCATGATAAAAAGCCCTCAATAAACTGGAGGTAGAAGGAACACACCTCAACATAATAAAGGCCATAAACAACAAACCCACAGCTAACATTAGAGTCAATGGTGAAAAATTGAAAGCTTTTCCTCCTAGATCAAGAACAAGACAAGGATGCCTACTCTCATCATTACTGAACATAGTACTGGAAGTCCTATATAGAGCAATTAAGCAAGACAAAGAAATGAGAGCAATTCAAGTTGGAAAGGAAGAAATAAAACTGTTATTTGCCGGTGATCAGTTCTTATATAGAAAAAACCCTAAAACTCCACCAAAAAACTATTTAACAAGTTCAATAAACTTGTAGGTTATGAAAATAACATATAGAAATCAGTTTTTTGTTCCTATATATTAAACATGGAACACCTGAAAATGATAATAAAACAGTTCTATTCATAATGGAATCAGAAACAGTAAAATACTCAGGAATGAATTTAACCAAGGAAATGAAAGTTCTGTACAATGGCCACTACAGAACTTTGATGAAAGAAATTGAAAATGAAACAAATGGATGGATATCTTTTGTTCAAAGATCAAAAGAATTAATATTGTTAAAATGTTCATGCTACCCTAAAGCTATCTATTGATTCAACACAATCCCTACCAAAATTCCAATGACATTTTTCATAGAAATAGAAAAAAACAATCCTAAAATTTGCATGGTACCACAAAACACCCTGAATAGCCAAAGTAATTAAAAACAAAAATAAAGCAGTGAAATCACTCTTCCTGAATTCAAACTGTATATACAACTATAGTGGTTGACAGTATGGTACTGGCATGAAAATAAGACCCATAAGCCAATGAAAGAGAATAGAGCCCAGAAATGAGCCCCTGCATTTACGGTCAACTAATATTTAACAGGGAAACCAAGAATACTCTATGAAGAAAGGATAGTCTCTTCAACAAATAGTATGGGGAAAACTGGTAACTACCTGCAGAAGAATGAAACTGGACACCTGTTTACACTGCTCACAAAAATTAACTCAAAATTAAAGACTTGAACATAAGACAATATCATAAACTTCCTAGACAAAAACAGGAAAGAAACTCCTTAGTATTTTACATATGATACCAAAAGCACAAGCCTCAAAAGCAAATAAATAAACAAACAAACAAACAAACAACCCAAACCACATTAAAAGGAGAAGCTCCTATACAGCAAAGGAAACTGAAAAGAAAGAAAGGAAGAAGAAAAAGGCAACCTATGAAATGGGAGAAAATATTTTCAAACCATGTATCCCACAAGGGGTTAATATTCAAAATATATAGGGGCGCCTGGGTGGCTCAGTTGGTTAAGCGGCTGGCTTCAGCTCAGGACATGATCTCACGGTTCGTGGGTTCAAGCCCCGCATGGGGCTCTGTGCTGACAGCTAGCTCAGAGCCTAGAGCCTGCTTCAGATTCTGTGTCTCCCTCTCTCTCTGACCCTCCCCTGCTCGCACTATCTCTGTCTCTCAAAAATAAATAAAAATCATTAAAAATTAAAAAAAATCAAAATATATAAAGAATCCATACAACTCAGTAACAAAATATTCCAATTTAAAAAATGGGCAGAGGAGGGGAGCATGGGTGCCTTAGTTACTTCACCATCAGACTTGATTTTAGCTTAGGTTATGATCTCACAGTTCTTGAATTTGAGCCCCACATGAGGCTCCTCTGACAGTGCTGAGCCTGCTTGGGATTCTGTTTCCCTCCCTCTCTCTTTACCCCTGCCCAAATCAATCAGTCAATCAATCATTCATTCATTCTCTCTCTCTCTCTCTCAAAATAAACACTTTTTAAAAAATGTGCAGAGGAACTAAATAGACATTTTTCTAAAGAAGATATCCAAATAGCCAATAGGTACATGAAAAGCTGCTCAACGTAACTAATCATCAGGGAAACACAAACCAAAACTATGAGATATCATCCCATACTTGTTAGAATGGCAGTCATCAACAAAGCAAGTGATAACAAGTGTTGGTGAGAATGTGGACAAAAGGAAACATTTATACACCATGTGTAAATTAGCATAGCATTAGGGAAGACATATAGAGTTTCCTCAAAATGCTAAATATAGAACTATCATATGATCAAGTAATTCCATTCCTGGGTATATATTCAAAGGAAAAGAAAACAGGTTATTGAAGAGATACATGCCTCTTCACATTTATTACAGAACAATTCATAATAACAAAGACATAGAAATAATGTAAATATCTACCAAGAGATGAATAAAGAAGATGTGGTGTACACACACACACAAACACACACAATGGAATATTAGTCAGCCCATGTGGAAAAAAAAAAAGACCACTCCTGCTGTTTGCCACAATACATATAGAACTTGAGGGCATGATGCTAAGTGCAATAAGTCAGATACAGAAAGACAAATGCTGTATTATATCACTCATATGTGGAATCTAAAAAAAAACCTGACTTGTCCAAACACAGTAGAACGGTAGTTACCAGGAGTGTGTGTGTGTGTGTGTGTGTGTGTGACGGGTGGCAGTGGGGGGCTAGGGGGGATTAGATATTGTTTAGAGAGACAAACTTAAAAATTTGTGAAGACAGTAGATCTTAATTGTTTCCACCACAAAAAGGAAATAAAATTATGCAACATGATAGAGGTGTTAGCTAATGGTAGCTATATAGTTAATGGTATATATTGCAATATATAAATGCATTATTATGCTATATACCTTAAACTTATATAATGTTATATGTCAATTATATCTTAACAAAAATAATTTTTTTCCAAAGTGGTGAAAAAATAACTCAGAGTAGAACTATTTCCAAATTACATGTCTGATAAGAAACATATCCAGAATATACAGGGAACACTTAAAACTCAAAAATAAAAAGATAAATAATGTAGACACTGTGGAAAACAGTATGTAGATGCCTTTAAAAATTAAAAACAGAGTTCCCATAGGATCCAGTAAATCCACCCCTGGGTATTTACCCAAAGAAAACAAAACCACTAATTCTAAAATATATATATACTCCTGTATTTATGAAATCTTGGGGCATGCCTAGCTGGCTCAGCCAGTAAAGCATGCATACTCTTGATCTCAGGGTCGGGAGTTTGAGCCCCGAACTGGGTGTAGAGATAACTTAAAAATAAAATCTTAAAAGAAAACAAGATCTTTTTTGAAGGTATAATGCTAATTGAAAGAAATCAGACAGAAAAAGACATAATATATATTTTCATATGTGAATGTAAGAAACAAAACTAATGAACAAGCAAAAAAAAAAAAAGAGGGAGAGAGACAAAAAACAAACAAACCCAGACCCTTAAATAAAGAGAAAAATTTCATGGTTGCCAGAGGGGAGGTAAGTAGAGGATGGGTGAAATACATAAAAATTAAGTGTACACTTGTAATGAGCACTGAAAAAGGTATAGAATTGTTGAATTATTAGGTCATATCCCTGAAACTAATAACACTATAGGCTAATTATACTTCAATCTAAAAATTATAAATAAGGAAAATAAAAATAGGCAAGGTGAATAAGCATTTGAGTAGAGGATATATACAAATACAAAATATATACAAATATACACATGGCCACCAAGCACATGAAAACATGTCCAACATTAATCATTAGGAAAATTCAAATCGGAACCACAATAAGATACCACTTCATATCTACTAAGGACAGCGATAATCAAAAAGACAGATAAAAAGTGTTAGCAAGTATGTGAGAAATTACAACTCCCACACATTACCAGTGGCAATGTAAAATAATACGATCACATTGGAAAACAGTTTAGCAGTTCCTTAAAATATTAAGCAGAATTGCCATATGACCCAGCATTACCACTCGAAGTACCCAAGAGAAATAAAAACATGTAAGGAACAGTCAAACACAAATGTTCATAGCACCATTATTCATAATAGCCAAAATATGGACACAATCCAAATATCCATCAATGGGTGAATAAAGAAAATATGGTATATCCTTATAATGGAATGCTAGACAACAAAAGAAATAAATTACTGATACATGCTGCACTACTAATGAACAAAAATATTATGTGATCACATATTTTATGATTCCATTTCTATGATGTATCCAGAATAGGCAAATCTATACAGACAAAAAGTAGGTAAGAGTAATCTTGGGTTGGAGGAGAGTGGGGTCAAAAAAAATGTAGAGTGACTACTAATGTGTATAAATTTCTTTTCAGGGTAATATAAATGCTCTAGGATTATGGCGATAGTTGCATGACTGCATATATAAAAGATGAGTAGTACACTTTAAATCGACAAATTTTATCTTCATAAAGCAGTTTTTAAAGAAAGAACTTGTTCATAAAAGGCATCAAAATGCTACTACTCTTAAGTTGGGTTCTCCAAGATGCAGATCCTAAACAAAGGATTTGAGTGCAAATACTTTATTTAGGAGATTCCAAGCAGCAGTAGTAAGAGGATAAGGAAATTAGAAAGAAAATAAAAGGAAACCTACATAGAGTACCATAATGAGCAAGTTACCATGGAGAGCAACTGGGGCTCAATCCCACTGAGCACCTCTGGGAGGCCATGTAAGAATCTTCCATTTGTTTCTATTGCTGTGTTATAAATTATTGTACAGAGCTCAAAACAACACATGTTTATTATCGGTTTTCCATGGTCCTATGTCTGGGGAAAATATACCTGTGTAATAGCACTCCAACTGGTCTTAAGGGTTAATTTGCTTCAAGTTACAATGCTTCTTACTTGCTGACCTAAGTCCCTGGATCTGCAGCAGACAGATCACTGGCTTTCAGGAGGGCAAAACTTTCCCAGGCCACAGAGGCCAGCAAGTCTCTCTGAAGCCACTTGGCTTTTTTATTAGCCTGGCAAATTTTTTAGGCAAAATTTTTTTCTTTTCTTAGGTCACACAAATGATTTTACTAACTTCCCTTTGTGTATCAGTAGACCTTGCCTTCCTCTAGAGAAATAAGAGTACTACTGTACATCATGAAACAAGAACCTGACTGCCCCCCACACCCCACACAACCCCCGAGCACTGTTTGTGGCTGGAACCATCTAGTCTATACATGATGAAATGTTGCAGACCATGGCACTTCTTTGACTGATTAACACTAAATCCCTTTTTAAAACCTCTGGATCAGGCAGAAACCTCACAATTGGCTTTTGGACAAGAGTCTGTCTTTTAAATAAAGCTCAAATTCCTTTCCAGTCAAAACTCATCTCTTAAGTATTGGCCTTTCAACCAATAGGCAGCTGAACTTGGGGTCTGGTAACACGTGGATCCTCTATTCAGGGTCTTACAAGACTTCAACCAGACTGCATTTCTTTCTGGAGCTTGTGGTCTCCTGAGGGTTGATGGCAGCATTCTGTTCCTTGTGACTAGAAGACTGGAGCCCTCAGCTCCTGGAGACGACCTTTCTGTTTCTTGCCCAGCAGCCCTCTCACAACATGGCAGCTTACTTCCCCAAGGCCAGCTGTAGAGTCGCTGTGGTCTGCTAAGACAATGTCTTATATGACATAGTCACAGGCGTAACTATCCCATCCCATTTGCCATCTTCACTGGGTAGAAGCAAGTCTCAGGTTCTGTCCACACCCATGTGAATGCAATCATCCAATGGTATGACTCATTGTGGCTTCCCTTAGAGGCTAAATAAGAACTCAGAGTTGCCCTGCTTGCAGAACGAGGATGGCACTTATCTGCTAATTGCCAACCTCCTCCACACTGGGCTAACAAATGTGCTCCTGGGTCCAGAGGAAGCCCTGGAGCAGTAAGTCTCACGAGCTTGATGTATGTTTGAGAATACATCAGCATGTTTGAGAATTTCAAAGACTGAGGCAAAGACAGCTGGACACTAGAGCATCTATTGACCATTATTAAGCAGAGAATCCTCAAAAAAATCAAACCACAGTAAATGTGGAAGAGGGTCAACAATTCTAATGTTTTAAACATCTATTCTTTTAAAGGTGCTTAATATATTAAATACAAATGAAAAAGGTTAAGATTGTAGAACGTGGACATAATACTTGTAACAAATGTGTGAAAGACTTAAATATTGTTAATTATGGTTTTATAATAAAGTTTTTTAGTTGTTTTTTTAAATCAAAGAAAGTCACAATAAAAATACTAGTCAGAAAACTTTTTAACGTATTCCCAAGATCCAGGCCCCAGCCAAGTTTTTGGCACAAACCGCCCTTAGAAGTGAACAAAGTTCATAGTAAGAATGCCATAGAATTATCATACCCAAAATAGCAGTGGTCACTGAAGCCTTCAGACTTCCCTGGACTTTGCAGGAAGTTTCAATTTTGTATCTGCCATGTCTCAATCTTTCCCATAGTACAGGACATCCTGGTTTCCCTCTTTTACCTGAATTACCATTCAGTTGTTCAAAGGATAGTGGTGAACTCTACCCTGCATAGTGTGGAGTTAAAGTCTCTCCTAGTCATAATCCTGAGATTACTCTAAACAGAAGCATTTATGGTCAAGGCTATGTTATTACTGTGTCTGTCCTCACTGCCCTCTCTCTCTGCTGTGCATTAGAAGCAGGTAGGATATATGAGTTCATGTGATGGATAAAGACACATGGGTCCATGGCCTGGCTCTCTCCATTTTAAACTGTGTGATCTTAAGCAAGTCCATTAACTGCTTTAGCAAATAGTTTTCACTGGAAATAAAGCTATTAAACCACATGACCATTTGGTTCTCTTCTAATTCTAAATGCTCTGAGTTCTGTGACAGCATTGTCTTGTCTCTCTAAAGGAGCACGGACAGAAATTTCTCTCATGGAAATGTACTTTGTGTCATCCAATATGGTAAGCAATAGCCATCGGTGGCTATTGAACAGTTGCAACAGGGTACTGTGACTGAGGAACTGATTTTAATTAATTTAAATTTAAAGAGCCACATGAAGATAGTGACTCCTGTACTGGACAGCACAGCCCTAGAGACACATGCATGGGTAGAGAGAAAAATGATTTCCTTACTAATGTGTAATCAGTTCTTCCTTTTTTTTTCTTCATAGAGTTGTTACAAGGATTAAACAAGAATACATGTAGAGACCTTCAAACAATACCTGGCCCACAGTAAGCACAAAATAAATGTTAGCTTTTCTGTTAATACTCTTATTTTATGTAGCTGGGTGTTAAATTTTAATTACTAACCAGCTTATTTTTTTGTAGTTTGATAAGATAAACAGTAGATTTATGAAACTCTAAGTAATTATCTCCTTTAGTTCAATTATTTATCTTGATAGGAAAAGGAAAATGGGGCTTGGGAATGTGGGGAAGATGTTAACCAATTCCTGAGAATTTAACATATGCGGCAGCATTATCTCCAAAATTCAGAACTGAGTTCTCTATCTTTTTATGGAGTAATTTTCATTTGTGATGGTATTTTCTTAGTTTCAGCTCCATTTCCTCTGAGCCCTTAAAGGGTCTCAACCTCTGTTTCTGTGGCTCAGTAGTTTTACAACCACTGAAAATAGCTCATTTTACCTCTTGTTAGGTGCCCTTCAGAGCAAGATAAGATGGCTAATTACATATGCCATTAACTGAATGCAATTCCAACTAATTGACAAAAAGTATTATATAGCAGCAATTTTTGAAGAACAAAGTTGAATGAAATACAAGGTCATACCTCACAGGTTGGTCTCCAGAAACAAAGAATCCTAAACATTGACTGTCTTGCTATGAATTCTGCTAAGATCTGTGCCTGTCATGTAGTGTCCCAGAACTAGGGGAGCTCCAGCATTTAACCAAAATTCATGGAGAGCCTGCTACATGTAAGAAGTTCTGCTAGATGTCGTGAAGGAAACAAATGTATCTACAATATATTTCCTAAGTCTCAAGAACCTTGCATTCTCTCTTCTATGGATAGCACCTCCATGAGCCCCGTTTGCCCCAGTGTAGGCTCAGTCTACAGTCCATCAGGCTCTAGCCCCAGCTTTCCCAGCCCGATCTCTCCAGTTCTCCCCCTATGTACTCTGCCCCAGCCTCACAAGAATATGACTGTTCCCTTTCATCCAGACACCCAGCAGCACACATCCCCCTCACAATTGCACATCTGTTACCTGCCAGCCTCGCTTTGTTCTAACGCACACCATTCATGATTCATTTTTAAACTCTAACACAATTTCCTCTGTGAAAACCACCCAAAAGCCTCTCTTCCTTCTTTCTGCTCACATTACAACTTCAACATTACATGACAATGAGATGAGATAACGTTTTATGAGTCCCTCTATCCTGAATCAAAAGTTCCTTGATGACAACAACCAAAATCTTCCCATTTAGGTAACCCCAGATCCTTGACCTAGGTTTTCAAAGTTTTCTGAATAAAGTAAAAGTGAGATTTAAGAAATGCACTTAACCAGATATCAATGCAAAGTATCAGAGAATGCATTCAGATTTTCAAATACATTGCCACAGGAAATTTAATGGGGGATATCTTCTGCAACGAGATAGCTCAGAAAATTCTTATCATGTTTGGTTAAGGTGACAACGGAACTAGTCCCTGGAGTATAAGGTACAAATGAGAAGAAAATCATATCAGATTTGGCAGACAGGAGCTAAGGGTTAACCACTATGACCAATACTTATTTATTCATCCATGACCATCCAGTCACTGAGGGCTTTGAGAAATCCAAAGACAATGCATTGGTCCCTATGCTCAGCCATTTTAGGATTTAACCAACCGAGTGAGAATTTTTGCATATTCTTATACTGAGGCTTACACCTGAGCTAAGGAGATTCTGAGCATGCCATTCACAAAAACAATTCCATTTCTTCCTTCAGAGAATCCAAAAGAAGGCCTAGATTGGAGTAAGGGAAAGTGGGTGACAGCCTTAAGCAGACACATTCAAGACATGGGTTGCTTGCGGGTTATCTGTGAACCAGAGCAAGATATAAGGTACATACAAATCCATCCAGGAGTCACTGAGGGAGGAACACCAAATTGAAGACACCTCTGTCCAACTCTGTGGACACAGAAGCTTCCTTCTTTTTCTCTCTTAGCAACCTACCCATCCAAGATTGTCTCTCTGTTTCTGGAGGTAGATAAAACACCACAGTGGATGTGACTCCTTAAAGAGCTTGATAAACTGGTGAGACAGGAGAGTTCGCTCCCTTTAAGGACCAGTGGAAATAAGACAAGAGAAGGCAAACAAAGCTCTCTCCTTTGTCTCTCCCTTGGGAATCCCTGAGGTATGGCTCTTTCTTGAGAAGCCCTATGTGATGAGTAAATACCACTGCTGAGCAATGCGTTATGTCCTTCAATAGCCTGTTATGAAGCAATAGGCACTAAGATAATGCTTGAATTGTTTCACATATTTTCTTGATTCATTTCCCTTCTCCACTTGCACTCACTGCCCTGGGCTGATACCTCTCAAAGTTGTAACACCCAAAATCCTCGTCTTAGAACCTGATTTCCAGAGGTCGTAGGGTAAGAAACTACCTTACTGTTTCTCAAGCATAATAAATCTTTAATAAATATTTACTGAATAACTCCATGCACACTTTATTTTAGAAATAAAATATAATCCAAACTATTTGTAATATATGACATTACCTGAACTATATCATCCAGCCCTGGAAAAAGGACCATTTTGTGTATTTTGTGTCTCAAATAATAATAGCTAAGACCTAATACTTAAGCAGTTCTCACTATGTCGTGAGAACTGTATTCTAAGTGTATTACACAGATTAACATAATTAATGGTCACAACAGCCCATGAAGAAGTGTGATTATTCTCCTTTTACCAAGTGAACACATATAACAAGTGCTCCTTTAATTCATTATGTAAAGGTGGTTAGTAGCACTTAATATCACACTGCTTGGGGTCTTTCTTCACGTCATTTGCTCTCTCCTTCCTCAGCCTTAGCTCCTTGGTCTTTCGCCTACCATTATAAGTCCCTGGCTTTATTCTGCTTTCTTGATGACCAAGGAAGACATACACTAAGCTAAGGACTCAATTTAAAAACTGTACAGGCATCCAATTTTAATAAATTAACCAAACCATACTAGAAAATTGTCCAGTCAAATTGTCCAGAAAATTGTTCACCTCAACCTTCTATGCAAAAAGATCATAAGTGTGCCCAGCAGAATAGAGAAATTTTACCAAGCTTGCATGTTGGTGCCTGTGTCATAATGGTATCAGCAAGAAACCACACACCAGAGACTGATTTTAAATTTAACATAATCCCTGGTAGCCATTCTGTGGGGGAGGAAAACTACAGCCTCCCCCTACCTGGGGCTATCATTCCAATATAATGAAATTGTTGCCATCCTTTGGAAAAACTTACTAAAACCAATTTGCCTGCTCACACACAGCACACAGTATCTTCCTTTTTTCATTATGCTTATCCTGGCTCAGACAAAAATTAAGGCAATTTATAAGACATATGAAATGTATTATCAAAATAGAAAATATCAATAAGATGAAAAACATATAAATGAAGAAAAGGTCAGAACTGAGTTAGTAGCTGGTCGGGTTCGGTCTTCAATAAAAATGGGGGAAGAAAAGAAGTTGCATTCTTTCAATCAATGTTTATTGTCCTGATACCATGTGCTAGTCACTGCGCTAGATGCAGACAACAAAAAGATGACTAAAGCATTATCTCCCACAAAGCAGGTTACCCTCTAACAGGGAAGCTGTAATAAAAGGATACATGTTCTATTTAAACTTGTAAAAAATTAAGGGCACCTGGGTGGCTCAGTCGGTTAAGCATTCGACTTCTGCTCAGGTCATGATCTCACGGTTTGTGCGTTTGAGCCCAGCGTCAGGCTCTGCGTGGACAGCTGGGAGCCTGCTTCGGATTCTGTGTCGCCTCTCTCTGCCCCTCTCCCATTTGTGCTCTGTCTCTCTCTCTGTCTTTCAAAAATAAATGTAAAAAAATTTTTTTCTAATATGTGAAAAATCATTTGATGGCTGGGAGGACAGAAAAAGTTTTAAGAAATAGGACACTACACTTCTATCTCAGGGTATTTCAGAGAGCTCCATGAGATCTTTGTGTTTCTTTTTCTCTCTCTCCTCTCCTTCTGTTATCATAGTAAATGTTATCCCCAATATAGAAATTAAACTGTAGAGCTGAATCAAAAAAATTATTAGCAATGTAGGTAAAAAAAAATAAAGCTAGAACTTGGTCTCTATGTACACAGGACATTTAATTTCTAAAGGACTAGTGAGGACATTCTCTGCTTATAAACTAAAGTATGGGGACTCAAAGCACAGTTTCAACATAAAAATTATCATAAAGCTGTCCTAAAAGAAGCTTCCTGGTAGAGCGGGAGGGCAACTGACTAGGTAGCTATGTATGGTATGCAGGTTCCGGAAATAGTCATAAAATATACAGCATTTGTGATTTAATTATCTTCAAAAATGGAACCGAAAGATTTACTGTCTTATCTACGACTAGTAATTGGTGCTGGAAGCAGTATTCAAACTAGCCTTGGATTCCCAAACCGGTACTGTTTCTGTTGTATTCAGGCTTTCCCCATCTTATATTGGTGAAGAAAATACCTGGTGCTATCCCTTACTGTGACTTTGAACTTGTCTGGAGAAACCTCAAGCAAGAAAGGACCTGGAAAATACAGTTGAGCTCCTCTGTTTCATAGATAAGGAAACAAATTTCAAACAAGCTTAAAGAAACAAAGCTGAGAGCATCTGACAAATTTTGTTGTTTTCTACTGAGAGCTAAGGAGAATTCCATTAACGTGCTAAGTGCCTCCAGATAAACTTAGTTATACCATTTGCCGAAATATCCTTGAAATACCTGTAAGAAAAAAAATCAATTTAGAATAACTGTCATTTTTACTCTAAATGCACCTCAGGTAAGAAAGACATCTGCTAAATCTTGCCAAAACAATACCCAGAAGATTCTTCTCTAAAGATTTTTAAATAAATGCCCAAGTCAAAAGAGAGACAGTATCTTAAGTTGGGGTGAAACTGCTGCATTATTTATTGTCTCATTATGAACCCACATATTTTAATGAGTTCTTTTCTCCTGAGGCCCACTCACCAGCGGGATTAAGAGAGAAGAGAAGGTCATGCCAAAAACAACGCTGAATGGAACATGAAAATACAACTCGGGTACACCTGGGTGGCTACTTTTTCACTCCCTTAGCAAAATAAAGAGCAGAGAATGTGAAGTCCAAAAGCACTTGCTCCCTCCAACCTTCATAGTTTTTGGATTTCTCATGCTGCATGGGAAATATTTTGTTTTGTTTTATAATTATCTATTTCAGATAGTTAACACTGTTAAACATCCTTCAGGTTCCTTGTTAAAAATTTTTAAATAAAATCCTTCTTTAAAATAACAACTTCATATATACTTGAGGAACAACTCTAACTCTGGCTTCTTTGCTGAATCATATTTACAACTGCCTCCAAGACATTCAGTCCATGTTACTATCAATTTCTCCACCAGATCTGGATATATTCCAAACCGAACTTTCCAAATCTCCACCATTCCCCATCCGTCCTCTGTAAACCAACCTCCATCGTTATTTGACTGCCCCTATCATTATCCTAATAATCTAGGTTCAAACACTTGGCACTTGCTATGCTCTCACATTCAGGCCTCCAATCCTATAGCTACTACCTGAGTATGCATGTCTATTTATTTATGAGATGCTCTCTGGGCTTCATAACCACTTGCATAGCCACCCTTATCATTGTCTCTCTAATTGGTCTCCCTATCTCACTTCTACTCTTACCAAGTAGGAGTGTGTAGGTAAAATTGATTTTTCTAGAGCACAAAAATTGTCAAGTCTAGAACAGAGGCAAATACCACATATGACATACAATAAAGCTACAAAGCAGATTACTTGTGGGTGCCTGAAGTCCTAGAATTAACAAAAGAATGCATTTGATGGCAATTTCTCACCCTCCCACAGAGAGGGGTACTTGGGTATAGCTGGACACACCAGGGGTTGGCTCCAGAGATAGCCACAGCCCTCCTTAGTTCTAGATATAGAGGAGTAGAGAGAGAAGGGGCAGGAACACACCAATAGTCATCTAATAATGGGAATTAAAAGGCCCTGAGCCCACATGGTAAGAGAAAATAGACTGGCTGGTAAGAGAAACATTCAGGTCCCAGCGTTGGTCTCTGAGGAGACTGCATGCCATCTTCAGGATCAGCTGGAGACCTTGTCATGTTTTTTGCTGAGACGTTTACTCTCAGTCTAGCTGAGGGAGCCACTTGGACCATTAAGGAGAGAAAGCCAATATGTCTCTCTTTAAATCAAACTCATTTTTACAGTCTTACTCAAAACTTCACTGATTCTTCATTGCCTAGAAAGGGAACTTTATTTCTCTAGCCTAGTAAACAAAAGACAGTCCCACAAGATTATCATCCCATCCTCTTCTGTGGCCCCAATATTATTCTACTTCCATGAAGATATAACTGCATTTCCTCCCTATCATCCCCACCCCCAATGAGCCGTCTTCCTCCTTTGAATTTCACTGCATTGTTTTACTTCTCTGATTCTTCTCATACTCTTCCTTGTATTATAATCATCCATTCAGCATCTTCCTTAAAGCCTACCTTCTCACACCACCATACCTATTTGTGGGTTAAAACATATTCGATTCAAGTGTAAAACTAAATGCAGAGTTCAGTTTAAGATAGTGACACAGGCTCCTGGACTCACCTCCTCACATGGAAGCACCAAATCTCAGCTCCGTATGGAACGATTCCTCTGAAAGAAATTCAGAAACTAGCTGAGCAACTCCTACACATCACACAAAACAAACCAAAACAAAAACCACTTAAAAGTGGGTATGAAAAAGGCTGAGACATTGTCTCCCCATAAACCCCCACCCTCTGCACAACAAAGAACAGTTCAAAGGAAACACAATGTCCAGCTTCTCCCTGAGTGAAAGGTTTGCATTCAACATCTAGTGACTCAATTTTAAGCCACCTGAGAGGCCCCCAAAACACCTAATTGTGGAAGCCAATGAGAGTGTGCCTACAACACTCACAAGAGTATAGCAAACAAAGAAACCGTTCTTAACAAGCTCAAGAGGACTCATTGTGGCTGAGTGTGGCTCCTGCTACCTCCAGGCCTTGGCAGAAATACAGGTCACTAAATCACCCAGTTTTCCCCTAAAAGAGGCTTATTTGTGTATCTTAAAAGGTGTAGCCTGAAACTCAGGCTTCTAATTTGACACAGGTATAGGGGCCAACTGCAGACGTCCCCAAAATCCCGGGAGGCTGGCAAGTGCCACCTTCACACTATTCCCCTGCCCTGACCCAAGTTGTCAGTGTCATTCTGAAGGAAGCCTGTGCACATGTCTGGCATCCCATCTTTTGTGGCTGCCAATTGAAGATTGCATCCTCTTGGTCTTCTGTCTCTGGTGACTAGTGAAGCTTGTGTTCATGGGTCTTACAGTAAAAAAGGGAGAAAATAGAAACAACTCTTGACTGGTTATCTCCCCTAGAACTTGGCATAGAGGCACCCAACTTGGTCCTCCCCTGAGGGAGGCCAATTTGCCTGTTTTGGGTACTTGCAGAATGAGAATCTGGTTTCTAGTTTGACACACATCTAAAGGCTGACTGCAATACTCTTCAGCTACCAGGAAGATGCCATCTTCACATTCACTTTCTGCCCATTCCAGGCTGGCAGTGTTCACATGAAAGGAGCTTGGGCATACATCTGGCACCCCAGCTTTTACAGCTGCTGCCCCCAGGACACATCCCTTGACAGCCTGGCTCTGGTGGCCAGCAGAGCGTGTGTTCAGGGGTTCAGGGGCACTACAACAAACAGGGAGGCAGGTCTTGGCTACCTGCCCAGGCTCTGGGGCTTGGCACAGAGGGAGTTCAAAGAGTCACCAGTCTCCTAATTTTTCCCCTGGAAGTGTATACTTGCATACTTTAAAAATTGCTGCCTGATGGTCCAGCTTCCAATAGCCTGCATCTAGGTGCTAACTAGGATCCTCCCTTTGGGGACACTGATGGTCTTGGCACAACCTCAATTACTGGGAGCCACAAGAACAAAGAAAGCTGCTTCAGCAATCACAAACATTTGAGAGATAACCAAGAGTTAAGGCTGGAATGAATTAATAAGGTTCATCTACATGGGATCACTCCATCAAGGCTGGTAGAGATGGCTGTTTTATCTAATGCACTAACCAATGCAGAAGCAAAGAATTAAAGACACTGAAAAATAGGTTTCAAACAAACAAACAAACAAAAAACCAATAAAATCCGAGAAACAAAACTTAATGAAACAGAGATAAGTGACTTCCCTGATAAAGAATTCATAATAATGGTCAAAAGATGTTCACTCCTATCAAGAGAACAATCTATAATCAAAGTAAAAATTTTAACAAATATAAAATATAAGAAAGTACCACAGAGAAATCACAGAACTAAAGAATACAATAACTGAACTAAGGAATTTCACAGAAGGGTTCACTAACAGACTAAGAGATGGAAACAAAGATAAAGCAACTTGAAGACAGGGCAGTGGAATTCATACAATCAGAGGAACAAAGTGAAAACAGAATGAAAGGAGTAAAGATAGTGTAAGAGACTTCCAAAACACCATCAAATGGACCCATATTAGGAGGAAAAGGATCCCAGGAAAAAAAGAGGGGGGCTGGAGGGAGGGAAGTGTCAGGAAATTTAGTTGAAGAAATAATGGCTGCATACTTCCCTAACCTGGGGAAAGAAACAGACTACCAGATCCGAGAGGCCCAGAGAATTCCAAATGAGAGAAAACCAAAGAGACATACACTATACATTATAATTGATTTGTCAAAAGATGAAGGAGAGAATGTTAAAAGTAGCACAAGAGGGGCGCCTGGGTGGCTCAGTTAGTGTCTGGCTTTGGCTCAGGTCATGATCTCACGATTTGTGGGTTCGAGCCCCGCATCAGAGCCTGAAGCCTGCTTCTGAATCTGTATGTCCCTCTCTCTCTCTGACTCTCCCCTGCTCATACTGTCTCTATCTCTCAAACAAAAACAAAAACAAAAAACATTTTAAAAAGCAGCATAAAAAAAACAAGTTGTTATATATACAGCGGTACCCCTATAAGACAATCAGAAGCTTCAGCAAAACTTTGTAGACAAAAATGGAGTGAAATGATATATCCAAAGTGCTGAAAGAAAAAAAAGTGAAATGATGGAAAAGATATCCCATGCAAATAATTAAAAAAATCAATCATAGCTATGCTTATATCAAATAAAGCTGACTTTAAGACAATGACTGCATTAAAGAGAAAGAAGAGCAGTATATAATACTAAAAGGATCAAACCAACAAGAAGACATAATATTTGTAAATACTTATGTATCCAACATAAAAGTATCTAAATATATAAAAGAGATGTTAGCAGACAAAAAGAGAACTATAGAAGCAATACAATAATACAGGACTTCAAAACCCCAGTTTCAGCAATGGATAGATAATCCAGATAGAAAATATCAGTAAGCAAACACTGGATGTAAACCACACACAGACCAGGTGGACGCATTAGACATTTATACAGCATTCTACTCAAAAGCAGCAGAATGCACATTCTTCTCAAATGCACATAAAATGTTCTTCAGAATGTATCATGTGTTGGGTCACAAAGTAAGTCTTAATAAATTTAACACTGAAGTCATACTAAGCATTTTTTTCTCACTACAGTAATATGAAACTAAAAATAAATTATAAGAAGAAAACTAAAAATATCACCAAAATGTAGAGATTAAACAATATGCTCCTTAAAAACCAATGGGCCAAAAGGGAAAATACAAAAAAAATCTTGTGACAAAAATGGAAATACAAGATCCCAAAATGCTGGGGGCTGCCAAGTTTTCTGTCTGCCTCAGGCAAGGATTATCACTCTGTTGAGTGAGCCAGTAAACAAGATTTGCATCTGGAGGCTGGAGATTGCCAAAATAACTTTGGCGACTATCTTGCTGAGCTAGATGTGAGTGGCCAAGGCACACAAAAGATCAAAACCGTATTCAGTGTTAGTTCTCCATCCCCCAAGATTGCTGAGACAAAAGTCGGGGCGCTTCTTTGATATGCATTTGACTCTCTTTGAATAAACTCTCTCTTTAGCCTGATCGGAGAACCATGAGTTCTGTCTTTACTCTTTGTGTCTCCCTCTCCTGCCCCCTTTTTCTCTCCCTCCCTCAGGAGGAGGACCCACGCAACGATTCTCCGCCCCTGCTGGTCGGGGGAAGTGGGGTTGGGGGGGCGGTCGAAACAGGTACCACCGATCCGGGGATGAGCGGGGATGAGCGGCCTGGCCCACGGGTTACGACAATATAGCAGGAATCTATGACAGTTCTAAGAGGGAAGTTCATAGCAATAGATGCCTTTATCAAGTAACAAAAAGAGCTCAAATAAACAACCTAACTTTACACTTTAAAGAACTAGGAAAAGAACAAACTAAGCTCAAAGTTAGAGGGAGATTGGAAATAACAAAAATGAAAGCAGAAATAAATGAAAAAAGACTAACAAGACAACAGAAAAGTAATAAAATTAAGAATTGGGTTTTTTTGGAAAGATGAAAATCACAAGAAATCACAAAACCATTTACCAAGAGAAAAAATAAAGGATTTACATTAAAAAAAAAACTAAAAGAGACGTTACAACTGATACTACAGATACAAGGATCATAAAAATCTACTATGAGTAATTATAGGCCAAACTGGACAACCCAGAAGAAATGGATAAATTCTTAGAAACATATATAACCCACCAAGATTGAATCATAAATAAATAAAAATCTGAACAGACCAATAAGGAAGGAGATTAAATCAGTAATAAAAAAAAAAAACCTCTCAACCAACAAAAGTCCAGGACCACATGACTTCACTGGTAACAATTTGAGCTATCATTTAAAGAATACAAATCCTTCCAAAACTCTTTCTACAAAAATAGAAGAGGGAACATTTCCAAACTCATTTTACAAGGCCAGCATTACCCTGATACCAAAGCCAAGAAAGACATAGACCAATGTCTTTGGTCTTATAATTGATAAACATAGATGCAAAAGTCTTCAACAAAATGATAGCAAACTGAATTCCACCATACATTAAAGATTATACATCATGATCAAATGGGAATTATACCAGGGATGCAAAGATGGTTCAACATATGCAAGTCAATAGGATACACCACATTCACAAAATGAAGGATAAAAACCAGGTGATTCTCTGAATAGAGGTGAGAAAAGTATTTGACAAAAGCATTTCTCCCATTCATGATAAAAACCTCAGCAAACTGGGTACAGTGATAATGTAATAATAATAAAATACATATTACAAGCCCACAGCTAATACCATACTTAACAGTGAAAAGCTAAAAAACCCAATGTCACCACTTGTATGCAACATTATAATGGAAGTCTTAGCCAGAGTAATTGGCAAGGGAGGGGGGGAGAAGGTGGAGGAGGCCAGGAAAGGGAAGGGGAGGGAGAAGAGGGAGAGGGGGAGGGGGAGAGGCAGAAGAGAAAAAGGAGCTGGGGAAAGAAGAAAAAAGAAATGAAAAAAGGAGGTGTCTAAATTGGAAAAAAAAGTACAGCTGTGTCTATTTTCAAATATATAGAGATAAAGATAGATAGAAATACATACACATACACACACAAATTTAAGACTCCATCCTAAACTGTTAGAACCAACTAACAAATTCAGTAAAGTTGCAGGATATATAATCAACATATAATAGTCAGTTGTCTTTATATAAACTAAAAACAGACTAGAAGAAAACTTAAAACAATTCTATTTACAATTACATCAAAAAGAACACCTACAAATAAATTTAGCCAAGGAGATTAAAGATCTGTACACTGCAAACTATGACAGTAATGAAGGAAAATAAAGACATAAATGGAAATATATTCTCTGTTCATGGATTAGAATAATTATTGTTAAAATGTCCATTCTACTCAGAAAACTACAGATTCAATGTGATCCCTATAAAAATTCCAACAGCATTTTTCACAGAACTAGAACAAACAGTCCAATAGACACCGCCCCACCCAATAGCCAAGGCAATCTTGAGAAGAATAAAATTGAAAGCATCATACTTTCTGATTTCAAACTATATTACAAAGCTATGGTAATCAAAACACATGGATAATTCTTTTTATATGCTGTAGAATTCGATTTGCTAGTATCTTGTTGAGTATTTTTGCATCCGTATTCATTAAGGATATTGGCCTGGAGTTCTCTTTTTTTGGTGGGTCTCTGGCTTAGGAATCAAAGTGATACGTGCTTCGTAGAATGAGTCCAGAAGTCTTCCTTCCATTTCTATTTTTTGGAATAACTTGAGAAGGATCAGTGTTAACTCTGCTTTAAATGTCTGGTAGAATTCCCCTGGGAATCCATCTGGCCTTGGGCCCACAAGTGTATGGCCACTTAATCTTTAACAAAACAGGAAAGAGTGTCCAATAGAAACAAGACAACCTCTTCAACAGGTGGTGTTGGGAGAGCTGGACAGCAACATGCAGAAGAACGAAACTAGATCACTTTCTTACACCATTCACAAAAATAAACTCAAAATGGATAAAGAACCTGAATGTGAGACAGGAAACCATCAAAACCCTAGAGGAAAAAGCAGGAAATAGCCTCCTTGACCTCAGTCGCAACAATTTCTTCCTCAACACATCCCCAAAGGCAAGGGAATCAAGAACAAAAATGAACTATTGGGACCTCATCAAGATAAAAAGCTTCTGCACTGCAAAGGAAACAATCAAAAAAACTAATAGGCAACCGACAGAATGGGAAAGGATACTGGCAAATGGCATATCAGATAAAGGGCTAGTATCCAAAATCTACAAGGAACTCACTAAACTCCATACCTGAAAAATGAATAATCCAGTGAAGAAATGGGCAGAAGATCTGAACAGACAC